>NW_004955435.1:19270057-19332744 GCF_000276665.1 Chinchilla lanigera | reverse complement strand
GGGGGTGGGGGTGGGAAGTTGGTTTTCTGCTCAGCTCTGTACTTAGCGCTCCCTGAGGCCCAGAGAAGATCAACTTTTTTTCAATTCTCAGTTCATAAACTTGCACCAAGGAAATGTTGCCAGACTCTGGCAGACAGAGGACAGGAAGCAAACCAAGTCTTTTACTGGACCCCCAAATTCCTTTCTTTTTCACCTAAAGGCCAATGGTCCAACTACAGACTCCAGAACTTTTAAGAAAGGCAAACAAAACCTCAACTACATCGCAAAGGTCATCTGGTCTGTGGGGAAAGTTAACGATTAACTTTTGTGAAAGTGATTTTTGGGGATTTTTTTTACAGCGTTCAAAGGTATAAGTAGAACATTTTAGCCTGGAGAAAATTCTAGGGGCGTCTTCCTCTCCTGTCCCTCACCGCATGAGCTCTGCCCGTCCTGCCTCCCCTAGGACACTGACCTCCGTCCAGGTGGGGAGTGTCCACCACGCCAAGGGCAGCAAATGGCACGTGTGGGGCTCTCCCTGCCCTGCGCCTGTCCCGTGGCTCCTGCAGGGTTCATTCAGCTGCAGGGCTTCTACCTAGGGCCACGTCCTGGTCTGCGTTGTTTCTGCGAGTCTGTTCTGTCACCTGGACTGTAAGTCATTACGACCAAACGCACGAAGGACACGGCGCTGCAATCCAGATAGTGACCTTGGGTCAGTGCTTTTTTCTCTGTGAGTCTCCAAACGCTGATGGGCAAATGGGTTTACGATGCCTACCTACCTCAAAGAATCACTGAGGATTCAAGGAGATAAAGCATAAAGCGCGTCCACATGTGCCGGGGCTTAGGGAGGATCTGGAATCTTGGCGTCCTGTCTGCGCCTGGAGCTTTCCCGCCCCATCCACCGTGGCGCCTGCGGGGCCTTCTCCTCCTCGCTTTGCTTCCAGACTGGTATTGCCAAGGAGAGGGAGTCCCTAAGCCCAGCACAGCTTCCTTCCCGCCCCTACAGCCCAGCTCTTCCTGCAGAGAAGGAGGCTGGCACCCGGCCGCAGCGCCCTTCGGTGGGCACGAGCCACTATCTGGCCAGGAGTGGGCCCCTCCGACAGTAATGCTCCCCGCTGAGAAGAGGGACCCGGGAGCGCGGGAACCGGGGTCGGGACAGCCCTCTGGCCGCTGGGAGGGCCGCAGGGTCACCGCAAAGCCGCCCTGCGGGTTGGGACGGCCGCAGACCGCGCCCGCTGTCCCTTCCGCGGGTGGAATTTCCCCGCGGCTCGCGCGGAGGCTGGGCCCGGAGAGGGGCCGCGGGCGCCCCCTGCTGCCAACACGCCGCGGCGCGGACCGGGAGCGCCGCCCACAGCCGCGGTCCGCGGGGATCACAGAGGGCGCGATCACGCGCCCCCCTCCCCCCGCGACTGTCGAGGGCGGGGCTTTATTGATACGCCTCACGTCTCTCGGGAAAGGGGCAAAGCATCATGGCAGGGGGCAGGGGAGGCCAGAGGGAAGAGGAGGAGAGGCCCCTCCTAGGGCCGGGACAGCAGGAGGGGAAGGAAAAGGACCCCAGAGCCAGCGGCCTTGCACCCGCCCGCCGTGCCCAAACTGCGCCCCGCCCCCCGAGGCTGCCCGCCGTGCTCACCTCTCTCCCAGGCCTGGAGCGGCAGGCCGGGGTCCTTTGGGCGCCTCCACGGGTGGGTGCTCTGCTAGCCCTCCGTGCGCGGCAGAGGAAGGCTGCCTTGCACACGGGACACACGAGCTCGCCCGGGCAGCGAGGGGTTTTCGTTCGTTTCCAGCGCCGTCCTTCCCCATGGGCCCTTGAGCACTGGGTCCTTGGTATCACTCGTGGTTGGGTCCTGGGGGAGGTTCGTAAGTTTCAAAGTGTGGGAACGTAAGACAGCAGCTCGCAAAAGAAAGTCCATAGCCAAAAGCAAAGCTGGTTGAATGAGAGGAAATGCGTGGTCTAGACTCAGACACAAAGAGAACTGGACAGAGAGCGTCCGCCAACACCAGCACTCTTTGTGCCCGTGCTAGGCAGGAAGGATGCAGGCAGGGTGAGACCCGAACTCCCCTCGGGCTGTGCTCTGTTTAAGTGTAAGGCGTGTGTTGCACACTCAGCCCGTGTTGCACACGCTGGAGCCCGGTGGCACTAGCACAGCAGGCTGGCCCCCTGCAGCATGACTGTGCCGTTTCTCAGCCCGCCACTGCAGGCTGCGTGTGCCAGGCGGAAGAGCCAGGCCCTCCTGGAAAAGGGGCTCCGGGAGCCGGAGGTGATTTGCGTCTAATTTAATAAGTTATTAAGAAGATCATCGGAGTAAACATAAGGGAAGTGGAGGGAAAGAAATAATAGAGCAGAAGTTAATGACAGAGAAAACTTACAATAGAAAAGATCAACAAAACTAAAATGATTCCTGGATAAATCTGACAAGTTTATCAACAAAGATGAATATAGATGCATTCAAAATTAAATAAAATGTTTTGAATAATGTAATGCTAGTTAATTTGAAAATGTAGATGAAATGAATAAATGCCTAGTAAAATACAAATTGACAACATACTCAGGAAGAAACAGAAAACCTCAGTATCTTTTACCTCTAAAAGTAAACATATTAATTGTTTAAAATGTTCTGACAAAACACAAGGCCCAGTCATCCTTTGGGGTGAGTTTTACCAAACTTTCAAGCAAAATTATTGAAATGGAATAGAAACAATATCCTAGAGCAGTAATAAAATAGAATAGACTCGATCTTGAGTACAGAAAGAGAGGGAGAAAGGCGTAGTGTGGGAGATGAGGGATTTTCTAAAATTACTGAAAGGAATGACTGTACAATTCTAGGGAACAATAAATACAGGAGTACATCCCTAAGACCTTGAAAAGGGTATTTCTTACATGGATGCTAATTGTATTCCATATAAAGAGAAAATTCACTTGTATAATCACTTTGGAAAATATTCTGATACACTTTTGTATTTAAGCATACATATATTCTGTGAACCTGAGTTTTACTTTTATGTACCCTTAAAAGAGTATGTGCATCAGAAAACATGTATAAGTTTATATATAAAACAGTTTAGATGACTAAAACTAGAAACAGGCTAATGTCCAAGGACAATAACACAAGTATATAACATATGGCCAATTCCTACAGTGGAATATTACAAAGCAGTGCAAAGGAGCAAACCACTGCCACATGCACACACACAGAATCTAAAAAGCATACTTTGGGCTGGGTATGGGAGCACACACTTGTAATTGTACTGCTCTGAGATGCTGAGACAGGAGGATCATAAGTTTGAGCCCAGTCTGGGCAACTTAGCGAGACCTTGTTTCAAAATAAGAATAAAAAAGGGCTAGGGATGCAGCTTAGTGCAAAGACCTTGGGTTCAATACCCAGGACAGAAAGAGACAGACGGACAAGCAGACAGACTGTGGAACCCAAGAGGTAATGGAAGACTTTAATCCAGTATGATTCCATTTATGTAAAGCTCCAAAAGAGGCAAAACAAAAACCACACTGTTTGGGATGTTTGTTGGTTTATACTTTCCCCCCACATTTTAAAGTCTCAGATGGAGATGTACCTTGTGGCCAGCAGATTTAGCAATACCTTCCTTTATTTGGCATAAAATAACATTGCATCTCATGGTGCTGGAAGCTTAAATTCAGTGAAGTATGATAAGTAGGGAAACTATCAAGAAAAACAACAGAATGATTAAAGCAAGGCCTGGGATATCTGCTACTCCTTGTCTGGAATGGAGGCAGGGAAGGGAGCGGCACCAGGAGAATTCTAAAGTTCTGGCGATGTGCTGTTTCTCACCTGTGTAGAGTAGTTCCTTTTATATTCTCCTTCACATTGGGCTTTCCCATGTAGGAATACTTTTCACAGTTCACAAGGGGTGTGTGTGTGGCTGTGGGGAAGGAGAGATGCAGGTCTAAGTCTAATCAGGGAACAGCTGGCGAGGAGTCAGGTATTGGGGCAGGCAGACGAGGAGGTTTCAAAAACTGAACGAGAGGACTAGAGGTTGGAGGTCAGAGCCACAGCCCGAAGAGCAGCCAGGCTTCCCGGGGAGATTCTTCCCTTTTAGCAGGAGGGACAGGAAAAGTGGGACTATGAAACATGCAGTGGGGTTTCCTGCATGCTTTCCTGGTGGCTTCTACTTTCTGTAGGAAGAGTGGATGTGTGGCAAGGCACAGCTGTCAGCAGGGCACAAGTGGGTGAATGACCACAAGCAGGAGGCACCGAGAATGATGACCATTGACTCAGAGGTTTTTCCCAAAGCTGGATGCCACCAAAAATGTGTTTGCTTTTACATCGAGGTATTCCCTTTCTCGCCCTGACAGTGAAGAGTATGTTCTTTCTCACAATGCCCGCATGAGTTTGCTAGGGCTGCTGTAACAAGAAAGCCCATCTGGTGGTTTCACCAGAGACATTTCATTTTCCCCAGGCCTAGGGGCCACCACTCTAAGGTCCCGGGTGCAGCAGGGTAGGGTCCTCGACAGTCTCCTCCCTGGCTTGTGGATGGCTGACTTCCCTCCGTGCAGGCGCTTCTCTGGCGGGCCTGTGTGCTACTACCTGCTCTTTCACAGACGCCAGTCTCATGGGAGCAGGGCCCATCCTAAAGGCAGCATTTTAACTTAATCACCTCTTAAAACAGTCACATTTTGAGATGGGGTGGTGCTTAGGCCTTTAGCGTATGAGTGGGCGGCTCACTTCAGACCATACCCCGCCCTCTTTGCAGAGAGGGAAGTGGGGGTTTAAGACGTCGTAGATCTCACCGAGGGTACGCAGTCACACAGCATCGGAGCTGAGATGCAAATACAGCTGGGGAGCTGCAGTCGCTGAAAAGCAGCCCGTCCGTGATGAACACAGTCCTGTGCCTAAAAACTAGAGAGAGATGGGAAAGGTCTTCTGCAGAATTAAAAACAAAAACGAAAGAAACAGACCAGAGTAATACATTCTGAACTATGCAGTGTGTCCCCGGAAAGAAAATGGAGGGGAACACACTGCAGGACGGACCACGCTCATGCAGGCTTCCCTTTCAGATCCCAGCTTTAAGCAGAAAGACTGGCACTTTTGCTATAATGGCAGGAAAGAGAAACAATATAGTGCCAGCCAGAAGCCACTGTCCCTAGCTCCTTCTGTGGAGGAGCCAGACGTAGGATATGGAAGGGCCCAGAGGTGTGACATCTGCTGAGCTGGAATGCATTGGCCAATCTGGCTTTTTCATATATGATCTTGTGCTGCCATCTGCTGACCAGATATGGGCACATTCAGAAATCAGCAGAGACTACTCCCCTTCCAGGAACCCAGGTGAACACTGCAGAGGACAGCAGCCCCTCCCACCGCCTCTCAGCCACAGCAACCCAGGTGAACTACACGGGTGGCCCAGAGACCAAAGGGAATGCCAGCAACATGGTCGGGTCTCAACCTGGGCACACAGGATGGACATTCGAGACTAGTGGAGTGAAAAGTTTGAAGCAACAATAACAATTCAAGCCAACAAATGACTAAGGCCCCCATGAGACCTGCAACCTACTTGGGAAGAACCCAGGACTCCATAATCAGCCTTTTACTCTCAATTTATTTTTTATTTAAAAATATTTTTTAGTTTTTCTCTTTCTTTCACTTCCCTTTTCTTCTTCTTCCTTTCTTTTTGTCTTTTTTCTTTTCTTGTTCTTTTTCTTTCTTTTTCTTTTTTTCTCTGTCTTCTAAATGGCTGGGGAGAACACCAGCCACAGAAAACTAATCTCATCCCCCAAACCCAGAGACCAAGTGCACATAATCCCTTGAATACTCCTCCGCTCTTTTCTTTTTTGCCTTTTTGAGGCAGGGTCTCACTATGCAGTCTTGGTTGGCCCTGAGCTCACTTTGTAGCCCAGGCTGGTCTCGAACTTGAGACAATCCTCCTCCCTCAATCTCCCAAGTGCTGGGATTACAGGCGTGTGCCACCATGCCCAGCTGCTTCATTCTTCTCTACCCTGTTCTCTAGTTTCCCAAACCTTGTGTGATCATCCTTTGTCTTCCAGCCTTGCCTCTACTTCCTTTTCAGTTTCTTTGTTTTATACACTATCCTCCCTAAATTTTCCCACCTCAAGGTAAAACCACTGTACAAAGGGAAACACTTTGGACACAAACTCCTAATTTATGATTGGTTCTATTATATACTATAGACTCTGCTCCTATGGACTAAAGTACAAAATCGTTACCACAGTTTGTCAGTTTCTACATAATGCTTGATACTATTGTTATTGCTAATTTTATTACTTTAGCTAGATGTCATACCTGTTGTCTTTAGTGGTTCTCCCTTCTGTAACAACACGGGAAGCTCTGGGGTGATACCCTAATTGCAGCCCTACAACAAAGGACTGGGGACTGAGCCAAACAAACACCAGTGTCCACCCTTAATTAATTGGGAAGATAGGCTCTTGTGACAGACATGAACCAAGAATCTCCTACACACAGAAGATCATCAATACCTACTTTGAAAGTCTTTACTAGCAGAGTTTGGAAAACAGAAGAAATGGACAGATTCCTAGAAACATATGAATTACCAAAGCTAAATCAAGAAGATATAAAAATTCCCAATAACCCAGTATCAGTCAATGAAATTGCAAACATAATAAAAAAAACTTACCAACAAAGAAAAGCCCAGGTTCTGAGGGGTACACAGCTGAATTTCACAAGAAATTTAGAGAAGATTTAATGCCAATACTCTTCAAATTCTTTAATAACATTGAAAGGGAAGCAATTCTTCCTAACTCATTCCTGGAGGCAAGTATTACTCTGATACCAAAACCTGGGAAAGACCCAACCAAAAAATAGAACTATAGGCCAGTCTCCCTAATAAACATAGATGCAAAAATCCTTAATGAAATACTAGCAAACAGAATGCAACAAATTGTCAAGAAGATTATATACCATTACTAAGTGAGATTCATCCCAGGAATGCAGGGATGGTTCAACATATGCAAATCAATCAATGTAATACACCATATCAATAGAGACAAAGACAAAAATCACACGATCATCTCAGATGATGCAGCAAAAGCCTTTGATAAAGTCCAACACTCATGCATGATAAAAACCCTACAGAAAATAGGAATAGATGGTCTTTACCTCAAGCTAATCAAAGCCATCTATGACAAACCAAGAGCCAGCATCACATTAAATCGACAAAACTGAAAAAAATCAATACCATTCCTGTACACAAAGAACAAACTGGGGAGCTGGGGAAATAGCTCAGTGGCATAAGTGCCTGCCTGGCAACTGCAAGGTCATAAGTTCAATCCCCAGTACCACACACATACACACACACAAAAAAAAAAAAAAAAGAAAAAAAAAAGAAAAAAGAAAAGAAAAAGGTGCTGTGAAGTGATCTGTCATTTGGGCTGGGGATTTAGCTCGGCAGCACAGCACCTGCCCAGCAAGGGCAAGGTTGTGTGTTCGATTCCCGGCATCGAAAAAAAAAAAATAACAAACTTACTGAGACAGAAATTAGGGCAACCAAACCTTTCATAATAGCATTAAAAAAAAAATGAAATACTTAGGAATCAATTTAACAAAAGAAGTAAAAGAGCTATACACTGAAAATTACAGCACTCTGAAGAAAGAGATCAAAGAGGATATCAGAAAATGGAAACATACCCGATGCTATGGAAATGGGTAGGAAGAACCAATATTGGGAAAACGGCCATACTCCCAAAACTGCTACACAGATTTAATGCAATCCTGATCAATAGACATTAGCATACCTCATAGGTATGCTAATGCTAGAGAAAACATTCCTAAAATTCATTTGGAAACAGAAGAGACCAAAATTGCAAAGGAAATCCTGGGCAACAAAGGCAAGGGACATCACAAATCCTGATTTGAAGTTATACTTCAAAGCTACTGCAATAAAATCAGCATGTTATTGACAATAAAAGAGACCTGAGTACCAATGGAACAGATCAGAAGATGGAGACACAACTACAAATGCACTCAGCCGCCTTATCTTTGAGAATGTTCACCGGAAGATAGATAGCCTCTTTAACAAATGGTGCTGGAAAAACTGGCTTTCCAAATGCTGAAGACTAAAACTAGACCCACGTTTATCACTATGCACTAAACTAAAGTCAAAATGTAACAAAGATCTAAATATTAAAACAAAAACACTAAATCTGGGCTGGGGATTTAGTTTAGCAGCACAGCACCTGCCTGGCAAGTGCAAGGTTGTGAGTTCGGATCCTGGTACTGGAAAAAAAAAAAACAAAAAACACAAACAAAAAAAAAAAAACACTAAATCTACAGGAAAAGACATAAAAAATACATCCGCTGTGGGGAATGTATATCACACACATATCACATCTTGATCTTTTTATTTGCCCTTCCTCTCCTTTCCCTCCTGTGTGCCCCATTCCCTGATTACCTTCCATCACCACAAAGTCCATCTCCCTATTTCTCATCATCTGCCTTTTATTTCACTCTTTAAATTATTTAAACTTTGGGTTTCTTATCTAAGAGAAGCTATGTGATATTTAATCTTCCATGTCATGTAGCATGATGGTCTCAAGGTGCATTTATTTTCCCACAAGTGACTCAAGTTTATCCTTCTTTATGGCAGAGTTGTGGATAAATACCATGCTTTCTTTATGTACTCATGTGATGATGGGTATACGGTCTGTTTTCAAGATTTAGCTATTATCAGTTGTGTTGTTGTAGACATGGGTATGTGTGTATTGCTCTAATATGTTGTCTTTAACTTTCCTAAAGATACCCAGGAGAAGTATAGCTGGGTCAAAGAGAATTTCTATTTTTAGTCTTTTTGAGGAATCTCCATACTGATTCCCATATTGATTTTACTAGTTTACATTCCCACAATAATGTAGTAGGGTTCCTTTTGCCCACAGCCTCATCAGCCTTTGTTGACTTTTGCATTCTTGGTAATAGCCGTTCTTTCTGGAGTACGATGGAATCCCAAGGATATTTTTATTTGAATTTGTCTAATAACCAGAGATGTTGAACATTTTTTCGTGTACCTATGGGTCATTTGTACTTCTTCTAAAAAGTGTCTGTTCACTTCACTTGTCCATACTTTTGACTGGGCCTTTTATTTTGAGGAATCTAATTTTTTTCAAGTTCTCTATATATTCCAGATGTGGGTTTTTTGAGGAGTATTTGGCAAAATTTTTTTCCCACTCTGTAGGTTGTCTCTTCATTCTGTTGTTTGTTTCCTTTGCTCTGTAGAAGCTTTTAAATTTGATATGATCTAATTTGTTGATTGCTAGTGTTATTTCATACACAGTTGGGGTTCTGTTGAGAAAGTCCTTGCCTATGTCTTCAAGAGTTTAACTTACTTTATCTCGCAGCAGATTCAGGGTTTCTGTTTTTTATATGTAGGCCTTTGATCCATTTTGACTTGACTTTAGTAGAGGGTGAGAGATCTACATTCATTCCTCTGTATGTGGATAACCAGTTCTCAGCACCATTTGTTAAAGAGGCATCTTTTCTCTAGCTCTTTGCCTCTTTGTTGAAGGTTAGGAGCTGAATGTGCCTAAGGTTGTTTCTACACCCTCGATTATGTTCTAATGATCTGCATGTCTGTTTTTGTGTTAGTACCATGTTTTTATCACTGCAGCTTTATAATAAAACTTGAAACCTGGGATTGTGAAGCCTCTTGGTTTGCTCTTGGTGCTTTGGCTCTTCTGGATCTCCTCTGGTCCCATATAAATTTTATGATTATTTTTAATTGTGTGAAGAATGCTGTGGATATTTTTATTGGGATTACGTTAAATTTTATGTGCCATTTTTGGTAATACATCCATTTTGACAATACTAGTTTTGCCTATATGGGATCAGGGACATCTGTCCATTTTCTGATGTCTTCTTCAATTTTTTTCCTTCTTGTTTCAAAGTACTAGTTTTTGTTATAGAGATCTTTCACTTCCTTGGTTAATTCTTAAGTATTTAATTTTTTAAACTACTGTGAATGGGATTGTTTTCCTGATTTCTTTCATTGTTGGAATACTGTAAGGCTGTTGATTTGTGTTGATTTTATACCTTGCTACTCTGCTGAATTTGTTTATTAGTTCTGAGAGTCTTTTGGTGGAACTTTTTTGGTATTTAATGTAACAGATCATGTCATCTGCAGATAAGGATAGTTTGATGTCTTCCTTTTCTATATCTATCCCTTTTATTTATTCTCCTGATTACTCTAGCTAAAGTTTTGAGTACTATATTGAACAGTAGTGGTAAGAGTGGATACCTCCATCTCATTCCCAATTTTAAACAGCTTTCAGTATTTCCCCATTTAAAGTAATGTTACAGTGGGTTTGTCATAAATGACAGATAAGGTCCTTCTACACCTATTTCTGTCTGGATTTTTATTATAAATGGATTTGGCTTTCTATCAAAGGTTTTTTCCTGTGTCTATTGAGATGATTGTGTGACTTTTGTCCTTGCTTCTATGTGAAGAATTTATTGACTTGTATATGCTGAACCATCCTTGCATCCCTGGGATAAAACCAAGTTGGTTGAATAATGGTTTTGTTAATGATTTGTTGCATTGTTTCCTTTCCTTCTTTTTGGTAAATTTGGCTAAGGGTTTATTCTTTCAGAGAACCAACTCTTTGATTCATTGATGCTTTGTATTGATTTTTCAGTTTTGATTTCATTAATTTCCACTCTGGCCTTTGTCATTTCTTTCCTTCCACTCATTTTGGATTTGGATTGTTCTTGTTTTCCTGGGACCTTTACATGCACGACTGGGTTGTTTATTTGTTATTTCTGTATTCTTTTAATTAGTGCATTCACAGCTATAAAATTCTGTTAGGAATTCTTTCATTGTGTCCCTTAGGTTTTGGCATGTTGTGTTCCCATGGTCATTTGACTCTAAAACCTTTTAAAAGTTTTTCCCGGATCCATTGATTATTCAATATTTAATTTCCATGTATTTTCATTTTCATAAGAAAAATGAGTAGTTTATGCTTTTAGAAATTTTACTTTGTTCCAAGTGTATGTGTGTTTCCTTAAAAATAATAAAGGAACCCCATTGGTTGAGAAGCACTGAGTGCTGGAAGAAGCCATTGATCTCCCCAAGAACGCCTAATGGCTGGTCAGTTGTGCCATACAGGATGTGTTGCCACGTGGCCCTCAGTGCCCTTGAAAATGGGTGAGCCCTTGGGTTTTCAGTGCCCCTGACTCTTGTGAGCCCCCGGACCTCCCGATGCAGTCACATTCAGGTCAGTTCACTCTGTCCCTCTGCTTTGGGAGAGGCCGAATGTCACAGCTTGGATCTTAGAACACAACACGGATTCCTCACTAGCTTTGCCAGTTCAGGTGACCTGGCTCATGACCCCCCAAACCTGACTTGGTCACCCTTCCTCCCCCTTTAGCTGTTTGCATTTCTACCCTTCAGGGGTCTTCCCATGACTCTATTTCAACATTCTATTTATTTCCTTCAGCACACTCACTTCATCTGTAATAACTGTGTGCATCTTATCTTCTCCATTAGGTGCTACCCCATCCATCAGTCCATCCTGCTGTATTCTCAGTGCCTAATGCCTAAAGCATATTTATTTATCAATGAATGAGTGAATGAATGACGACAGAAATGTACTGAGAGGTGAATGACACCAAGGGCAATCCATACAAGTTCATTCCATAGATAGAAGGAAGTCCCCTCCGTGACCCACAGCTTGGGAACAAAGAGAGGGCTGTGGCTGGCAGCAGCCAGAGCTGCATTTTCACTGTGGACTCATGCAGCCATTGAGATCACTCCCTCCTTACTGGGAGAGCAGCGGAGGAGCAGACCACTGAACCACTGAGCCTCTGCTCGGGAGAGCCGGAGTGCAGCACAGATGGCACGAGCACACTAGATCATCAGCTGCTACCATTTCAGCTGCGCATAGTCGTGGTCCAGTAGCTGCAAGCACCAACTAGTAGGCCAGCTAATAGGCTTCCTGTTGCTCCAATGTCCTCCTCTTATGAAGGCCCCTGCACAGTGTGGGAAGCTCCACCCTGCTCTGAGGAATGCATATTAACGCTCTGCTTTACAAAAGGAATGAAAAGGAGCCCATGCTCGGTCAGTTAAAGAACATTCCTGGAAAGCACACTACTTTCTGGCCTTCCGGGGTCTCTGTCTCGGTTTTCTCAACAGACTGTCTGAGCCTGCATGGGGGAAACTAAACTCATCACAGTGGTGTCAGTTCGGAACCAGTGGCGCGGCAAGCTTGATGAGTGCTGTGGCCAAGGTTGGTAGTGAGGGTGGAACACTTGCTCGGCTTTCAGGAAGCCTGGCTCCGATGCGTGGGCAGCTTTCCTGCTGTGCAGTGCCACTGGGTTGGGGTGATCCCCTCTGCCATGTGTTGTGCCTCTCCTGGGTAGGACGCCAGCACCTGGTAGAGGCCCATCCCGAAAGAACAAGGTCAAGTCACAATGAAATGGTCGTGGACACCTGGGCAGGGCCAGCCTCAGGGCAGGCTGATGCGGGGGTTCTTGAGGAAGAAGGCCAGCTTTTGGGCCAGGGAGTCCAGTTCACTGGAATTGGTGGACTGGAGCAGATTGCTTCTGGGGACGAAGTAGTGCTTGAGGAAGTGCTGGCTCACACACTTGTGCAGTTTCCGCACCAGGCGCGGGAAGGCGTTCTCGAAATCCTGCCAGTCCTTCAGGTGGGGATGCTTCTCACAAGTCCAGAAGAGCACCATCTGAGGAGGGAGGAGGGGCTGTCAGACAGGGCTCAGGCAGCTGGGGAGAAGATCTTCAGAAACAAGTGCTGAGTTTTCCTGGCCTTGGAAGGAGGGAGGAGTCACTCAGGGAAGCTGCATCCTCCACGAATTCATGATCCTAACCTCAGGTACGTGCTCACTCTAACCCAACTGGTCTCCTAAGCCTCTTCATTACCTTATTCTCTTAGTGTCCTCTGACATTTCCAAAGTCACTACTCTCCTTAAATCTATAATACCCCACTCCAGGCAGATGCCCCCACCTCCTTCTCTACAGGGAACTCAGAAAATCTCATTCCCTCAAACCAGACAGTTCTCCCCACAGGGCACCATCCTCTCTCCCCTCCCAGGACTCTGGGTCCTGCTTCCCAGGAGCTGTGTATGACCTACTGCCCTCTTCCTCCATGGCCTTTCAGCCTGTCCCTGTTCTCCCACTCCCCTAATCCCTCAGCTCCCCTGCCCTCACTCTGACCTCTGCAACCCTGGGCTTCCAGAGTTAGTGCCACTGCTGGGCATCATTTCCTCTTCTCTCATTCAGTCCCCGCCTCCTTTCACTCCATCAGGTTTCCTGCATTAACCCTGAAAGCTGCTCCCTTTAAGCCCAATGACCTCCATGTTTCCTAACCCAAGAGGCTTTTCCAGACTTCACTTCATCTGACCTTTCAGCTGGCCAGCTTCTCCCATCCACACCCTCCCTCCTGAAAGGCTTCATTCCGAGTAATGAGTGATTTGCAAATCATGTTCTCCAGCTCAGATCTCCTCTGACCTCCTTCCCTGCAGTGCTTGGTTATATGAAAGTCCTCAGTCTGAATATGTCCAAACCGAACCAACGACCTTGCACCACAAACCTGCAAGCCACGAGCCTAGTGTCACCCTTCTCCCTCACCACCCACACTGAACCCTGCCAAGCCTCCTGCCCAAGGATTTCTCAGATCTGTCCACTGCCTTCCTTGCCAATGATATTCTTCCATGTTGCCACCACAGCTCACCGGCCTCTGCAGCAGCTGCTACTGGTTCCTCAGTATCACCCAACCTGTCACCATCCATGCTACAGTCTGCAAGAACGTTTTGAAATATAAAACCTTGCTCCTTTTTGTCTAAGCACTTCAAATTTTCCACTGTTTAACTTCCTGCTGTTTTTTTTCAGGCCTGGGTTCTGGGGTTTGAACCCAAGGCCTTTGCACAGAGCTATATATCTCCAGGCCTTTGTATTTGTTCATTATTTTGAGACAGGGTCTTGTTAAGTTGCCCAGGCTGGGCTCAAATTTCCCAGAGCGCTAAAAAAATACAATTTTTAATATGATTTGGTCTATGAGGTTTGGCCCCTCCCTTTCCAGCTTTCCAAAAAGGGCATCAAGAAATATGTGGAATCAGCCTAGGTGTCCATCCGTAGATGAGTGAACGAAGAAAATGTGATACAAATACACTGTGGAATACTATTCAGTCATTAAAAAAGAATAAAAGCTGCCATTTGGAGCAAAATGGATAGAACTAGAGGAAATCCTGTTAAGTGAAACCAGACACATAAAAACAATGCCACCTGTTCTCTCCTGGGTGGGAGCTAAGGAAAACACTGACCCAAATGTGGAATAGTGATCACTAGGATTAGGAAAGGCATGGCATGTAAGTGGGGAGGTGGGTACAGAAAAGTTGGTTTTGGCCAATACATGTTATATACATGTGTGCAAATATCACAATGAGCCCTTTTCACATGTTCAGTTAATACACTTCAAAAATTATATGCATTTTTAAAAAATGAACATGCAGTGAAAAATAATGTCTCCTTTAAATGGTTCTGGGAGAACTGGAAATTCATGTGTACCTTTCTCCAGATACACACAAATGCACTCAAAGTGGATCCACCTGAGTGTAAGACCCGAAACGATGGAACCACCAAAATAAAGCCGGGCAACTCTGAAGACACTGGTGTTGGCAAAGGTTTTTGCGAAAGGCGCAACAGCACATGTAAAGAAAGTAAAAATAGAGAAACAGGATTATTTATGTCAAATTAAGAAGCCTGAAGAGCAGCTTACTGGAGTCAGAGCAGCGCTCTGGAGCACATTAGGGTGACCACAGTTTATAATGATGCTATGTTTCAAAATAACTACAAGAGTTCAAAGCTTCCCAAAACACAGAGGTGATAAATGTTTGACAAGAAAGAAATGCTAACTGCCCTGATTTGATCACCACACATTGTGTAATATATCATGATATCATAGTGTACCCCATAAATGTATGCACTTATTATGTGCTAATCTAAAAAAAAATCACTGAATTATCACTGACATCATACCAAAGAAGAAGAAGAAGGCTGAGGAGGAAGAAAGGGAGGTGAAGGAGGGGGAGAAGGAGGAGGAGAATGCGAGGGAGGGAGGGGGAAGAGTAGAAAAACAGGGAAAAGATCAGGGGACCAGGGAACTGGAAAGGGAAAGGGAGGGAGCTAGAGGCTGCCTTCCCCGGTCAGAGTGCTGCAGATGCACTTACCGCTAAGGTCTACATATTTCCACGCGAGTAATAATTAGTGGAACTGCAGTTGTGGAAACTACAGCCCCATCCCATATTCATCACACTCTTCTCCTGCTTCTGCTGAGCCCACAAAGGCTATGGGTCCCCACCTAACCACAGCTGCTGGAGCTGTACTGCACCGTACCCCAGTTCCAGCTCACCTGCAGATGGTGGGAGGTGATAACAGGCCTCTTCCCGGGACACCAGACATCCTCCATCAGCTGCCTCAGGGCCTGAAAGCACTGTCTGCGGCAGCCCCCATCCTCATCCAGCTGCTCCAGCAGCACCTGCTCGGCCTGGGAGAAGCTCAGCTGCCAGTGATAGTTAGAACGGGCCAACAGGTTGAACCCAAAGGACTGAAAGAGAAAAATCCAGGATTTAGAAAATGAGAAGGATGATGCTTGCTGAGGTAGAAAGCCACTGGCTGGCCTGTGGAACCTGTGGAGGGTTGAGTACATCCCCCATGGGACCAGAACGGGACCTGGGGAAGATACAGCCATCTTGAGTGTGGATGGCAGGCAGGAGAAGGATTCAGCCTGCAACAGAGACCCCAACCCCCTCCAGGGCTCCTAAACACACAGACTTCAGGGCCTGCCCACCAATTCTAATGTAGCAGGTCCAGGGTGGGGCCTCTCCATCAGGTCTGCAGGCCCCATGCTTCACTTCCAGAACCGCAGATCCAGGGAACCCTCAGCTCTGCTTCGGGAGCTGAGTGGCACAACGCTGAGACCATTAGGCTGCTAGCGTCTCTGCCGTGGGGAGCCAGGGCCCCAGTCACGGATACCTTGATGCACTCCACTTTCTCTGGGGAAGGCCAGCACTTCCTACATCGAGGCCACTGGGCTTTCTCAGACCAGGCAGTGGGGATCTCCACTGTGGGGGCCAGCTCGATTTCCACCTGACAGACAGATGTTTCCACGGCAACCCAGACTGCGGGGCTGTTTGTCAGCATGCTCACTTTACCTGAAGGGAGATGATCAGACCGACAATGAAAAGAGAGCCACAGGCCACAGGCCAGGGGCCACGGACCACACAAACGTTCAGAGAAGGAAGCTGTCTGTGAGCAGTGCCTGTGAGGGCTCCTGGTCACTGCCGGGGCAGCTTTCCCACAGTGTCTACAGCACTCAAGCGGGGGCATCCACAGCCAAACCTCACTGTTAGCCAGCCTGTCTTTGCTACAACATTGCTAGAAAATTCCCATTCCTTTAAAAAATTTTATGGTACTTAGTTTATTTTATTTTACGTATGTGGTACTGGAGCTTGAACCCTGACCCTCACATATGTCAAGCATGTGCTCTCGCTGAGCTATACCCCCAAACCATTTAAATTAATAGATTATTTTCAGAAGGTTCAACTGAAGAAGCCACAAAATAAAAGAATAGGTTACCCTGTTAGGGTTTGTGTCTAGATGTCCCCCCAAAAGCCTTATGCAGTCATCGGGTAGGCTTCTAGAGTTTATGATTGATTCATGGTCCAATGCTGGGATTAAGAGTGTGAGAGCTACACCTGCCCTAGGGCGGGTAGCCTGCATACAATATAAGAGACAAAAGGAGTCTTGTCTCACTTTCTCTTGTTGCTTTTGCTGTCTTCTGGGCTTGCACTGTTACCACTCTACTGTGTTCCATGCTGCCTTGAAGCCAGTTGATTATGGACTGAAACCTCTCAAACAGTGAGCTGAATAAACCTTTCCCCTTTTAACTTTGAGGGTCAGGTGTTTTGTCCCAGCAATGAGAGAAAAGTAAATCCTTTGTATCTTTCTTCATTTCACCCAAGCACCCAGACATCAATTTTCCACAGAACGCAAACATAAGGAAAGACAGTGCCATTTCTTCATTCTTCACCCAGAAGTTCTGACATTGCTCAATAACAGTCACTTTGGTGGAGTTCTATCGGAGTCAAAGTCTCTTATATGGTATTTCTACCATCCAGCCATGAGCCACTCAGGCCCTAGGTATACTTATCATCCCACAATCATAAGGCCTTTCAAAGGATGTCATAGTCACTGTTTTAGGGGGTCACTACTTTCTCTACCAACCAGGCAGAGAGACAGACAGTCAGACAGAGACAGAGACAGAGAACAGAGACACAGAGACAGAGAAACATGGAGGAAAGAAAGGAAAATGATCCTGGCAAAGTTTTCCAACTTACACACTAGACTGTCCTCATTTTTAATTTGCTTCCCCTTCTTTCACTATGGTGTGTTTTGTTTGTTTGCCTTTGTTACAGATAAGGATGAGTCCTGAATCAAGACCTATTCTTTTGTTTTTCCTTGCTCAGGGAAGTAAATGGAAGCTCATTAACTGTGTTAGGCTGCCGAGAAGGAAAACATTACTTTCCTTGGCCAGGTGTGAGAAAGGGCTGAGCGTCTGCCTCTCATCAGAGCTACCCGGACAGGAACTTGAGCCTGTCTGGCATTTCAGCATCATTTACTAAATCACCTCACAATCCTGGCCCAGGCTGAGTTGCTTACTTGCACTTTCACTAGCAATAATGCTGCAAATTAAAAGGGGTGAGCAAATGGGAGCCGGCCTGTCTGGTCCCTCCCCTGCCTCTGGAGCTCGCTCTGCTCACTATTGCACTTGATGTGCAAACCTTTAGCTAGGTACTTGTCCCAGTCTTAATCTGAGCCTTGGTTTTCTCATCTGTAAAACTGGCACAAAAGTACTCCCTAGGGTTGTGGAGATTAAATCATCCATGAAAGCGTTTTCTATGAGAATCCATTATCCATGAGCTATGAGTACTATGAGAATATTCAAATGTATCCTTTCCTTCAAACAAATGGAATTGCACATCACAAAGGTAGTATCTCCGTGCACTGGGGCGCTGTAGTCAGATGGAGGCTGTTGCACAAGAAATTGCTAATAAATATCTAGGGTTTGTAAATAATTTGCTCTTTTAGACAAGTGCATGTAGGTTCTGGAAAAGGTGCATAATTCACAGCATGTCATGTCTGTGCCAGGAAAGTAATCTGCTTAAATCCTCAGGAGTGTTCAGTGAGTACAAATTCCTACCTTCTCTCTCTGTCTCTCTCTTTTTTTGGGGGGGGTTCTTTTTGAAACTGGGTTTTGCTATGTGGTTCAGGCTGTCCTTGAGATATTTTGTAGCCCAGGATGGCCTCGAACTCACAAAGATCCTCCTACCTCAGTCTCCTGAGTGCTGGGATTACAGGCATGCACCACCATGCCTAGCTCCCACCTCTTTGTCAGCCAGAAGAAAGAGGAATGTCCCACATCATTCAAGGATGTAACAAGCACATGATTCCTGCCTCAGGTAACATCCGAGCAAGGTTTTTAGAGTCAAAGGGAAACAGCACAACATCCCTTACGCCTGTCCTTGATCAGCTCACCTGAGAGGTGACAGGTTGTAATCGCTTTTTCCACCAGCTGCCGGAACACTTGGAGGACCTTGGCGGGCACAATGTCCCCCTCAATGTTCACGTCGGCCTCGTGCCACTGCCAGATGCTCTTCATGAACTGCTCCACCTGCAGCCACTGCTGTAGGCCCTCGGGGGCCCGCAAGGGGCAGGAGAGCCGGGTGCCCTTCAAGCTGTAGTACCGCCAGTGCTGCTCCCTGGCTTCTCTGTACCCAGCCAGGCCCCTCATGGGCACTGTGATGAGGAACTGACTGGGCGCCAAAACCTGGGGTCAGGAAAGAGGATGTGCATGAGCTCACTGACTGTAGGGGAACAGAAGCCCTCTGGGAGCCGACATGATGAGCCAGGCAGCTCAGGTAACCACTCAGCCCTCAGCAATGTGCCCAGGTAGACGCAAAAGCAGGCCTGGGTGTTGCAAGATGATTACATCTTTGCTCTGCCACTAATCCAAGGTAATGCTGTGGCAGGCAAATTAACTCACTGAGATCTGGGTTTCCTGGATCCACAAGTGAAAAGGAGTGAAGGAAACCTGGAACTCCAGAGGGGACTTAAGTTTGGGGAGGAAACTTAAGAAAAGAGAGGAGAGGGAAGTGATATTCACTGAGTTCTACGTGTACGAAGATGGTAATCTCCTCCATTTGTCCATCGGGCCTTCACAGTGGCTCACTGAGGTGGGCAATGGAGGACCTGCAGCTAAAGGGACCTGAACATCACAGGGACAAATCGTTAGTAAGCGTAAGAACCAGAATTTGAGTTTAAGTCTTTTGATAGTTCATTCAGTGATTATTTTCCTATCCTGGGCTAGTTCTCAATGTAGAATGAATGACCTGGAATGTGTAGAAGTTCTGGCAAGAATAAAGGGTGGGAGGGGATGGGAAAAGCAGTGAATGAAGTTTGCAGAATGCCTTCCTTTCTTTCATCTGTCCGGATGACCCATGGCCAGAATTAATGACTGTTGCAAAATCAAAGGTGAAATGAAAGCCTGTTTGCTTAGACAATGTGAGCTATTGAGATGATTGTAAGTATCATGGAGAAAAGCAAGCATAGTCTACCCACTCCCTTTTTCCAGGAACCAGGTAAACAGCGGTCAGGGAGAAAAGAGCCAGGTCAACAGTTCAAAGGCTAGAACAAGTCGGTCAACATTGCAGTATTGCCAAAGGGAACTTGAACTTTGGCTGTAATGCACAGCAGCCCACTCAACCCTGAACCTTCCCCGTAGGTCAGCTACCTCCTCTTCACAGAAAGTTCTGACAGTGGAATTTGCCCAGGACTCAGCCACTGATCAGTCAGGGAGTGAACACCAAAATCAAGGTAAGCCATGGGCAAGTTAGTAAAAATTTCAACAGTATTTACAGCCATTCTCCATCACTCACATTACTGCCTGACTTCTGTCTCCTGACAGATCAGCAGTGGCATTAGATTTTTAGAGAAGCACAAATCCTACAGGGAATCGTACATATGCGCAATCTAGGTTGCACACTGATTCGAATCATCCCAAAACCATTTCCCCATCTCTTTGCACCCAAGTCTGTGAAAAAATTTCTTCCAGGATATTGGTCCCTGGTTTCAAAAGTGTTGGGGGCTTTTAATTTATATCTAAAATGTCCCCCAAAAGTCTTTTGTTTGAAGGTAGGGCCTGGTCGGGAAAGGTAGGTCACTGGGAGTGTGACCTGTATTCTTTTCTCTGGTTCCACCCTTCTTCCTATGCTTTTGCCTTGGAGCCAGCCAACCATGGAATGAATCCTCTAAAACCAGGACCAAAAATAAACCTCACTTCCTTTAGGTTTCAGGTGTCAGTTATTTTGTCTCTATGATGAGAAATTGAATAATTCAGAAAGTTAGTACCTGGAATGAGATTAGAACCAGCTGCTGCTGATCATGTAGTTCAAAAGCAATTGGAACTGGTTTGTGGGAAGAGTTTGGAAAGGTTTGAAGATGCAGTGTAGAGAAGCCATAGAACGCTATAAATAGCATTCAATGGGTGATCCTGATGGGAGCTCAGAAGGCTGGGATGTTGACAGGAATGCTCACAATAAAAACCCGGCTCAGGAAGTGTCAGTTGGAACAAAAACTCTATTGGAAACTCAACTAGAAACCATGGGTATTGCATTCTGGCAAGGGATTTATCTGCATTTCATCCATATTCTGGAATTTTGCAAGAGGCTCAGATTAAGGGCAGTCAGAGGAAATTTCAAGACAGCCCAATATTCAGGCTCTGGCAGGGGTACTGTTGGCTGCTTTTAGCCAGATTTATACTGAAATCAGGAAAAAAACCTGAAGAATGTGAAAATTATACAACTTGGCCAGAAAGAAGTCCCTGTAAAGTTGAGGCAAAAGAGACCTTGGTTGCTGAAAAGGTATGTAACTTGCATGAGGACAACAGGAAAGATGTCTTGTGGGTATCTCAGGAAATGGCTAGACCTCACTCATTTTAGGCTCAAGAGTGCAAAAAGTAACACTTTTGAAAGAATTAACTGGGCACCCTGCTCATTAAAGGCTACCAAGGGAAGTATTTCCTCGAGTTCAGCCATCCAAGCGCTCAGAAGCAGCTACATCCCTGACTCAAGGGGGTCAGTTTCCTGCTCAAAAAAACAGCAAACTTTGGCATCATCCACATGTTGCTGGTTTTTCAAGCATGCTGCATGCAAAAGTTAAGGGGGTCATGGATGCTTTCACCCAGATTTCAGAAGGCCCAGGAGGCCAGGTAAAAATTTGTGACTGGGTCGTATGCCCTACCAGGAGTTCCAGACAGGAAATGCATAAAGCTGTGAAGAGTGATGCAAAAGGAGCATTGGAGATGCCAGGAAGTAAGAGATACTGGGAGGACATGGAATGTCTTCTGAGAAAGGATACAGGCAGTGAGCAAAGCCAGCCCAAGAGAGAGGCCATGTGAACTGCAACTGGCAATGGTATAGGAGGGAGGCTGCCCAAGCCTTTTGGAGCTCACATCACACTACAACCTGCCCTGGGTGATGAATATGGAATTACAGGATTTAATATTTGTTCTGCTGCTTTTCAATCCTGCTTTGGTCAGGTTTTGTAGTATGTTCCTATTTCTTCTTAGAATGGGAATGTTAACCCTGTACCAGTGTATGCTGGAAATGTTTCACTTTCTGTTTAATTTTTTTCCAGGATCTGACAGCTAAGAGTTGCATTTTATTTTTTTACTTTTTAAAAAGATTTTTGCACTACAAGGTTCTGTAAAGAATAGAAGTGACAAATTTAAAACATAAAACACATGAAATTCTTTCCTAATTCTTAAGAACAATATATATAAAGTCTGAAGCAATGACAACTAAGAGTTTACTTTGACTCTCAGAGGAGATTTTGTACCTGGACTTTTCAACAATGCTGAAACTATTAAGACTTTGATGACTCAGAAATGGAATGAATGTGTTTTGCATAGTGAGATGGACATGAGCCTTTTGGTGGGCAGGGTCAGAATGTTATGGTTAAATATAAAGATGTCTCCCTAAAGACTTGTGTTCAGAGGTGGGTCCTGCTTGTAGAGGGCAGATCACTGGAGAAATGACCTAGAGGGAATATTCTTATCTCTGGTGCCTCCCTTTGTTCTCTGCTTCCTTGCAGCCATGGGATGAACAGGATTTTTCTGCCTTGCCCTTCCACCATGCCATTTTTTTTTTGAGACCAGGTCTCACTATACAGTTCAGGCTTCCTTGAACTCACTATGTAGCCCATGTTGACCTCCAGCTTACAGTGGTCTTCCTACCTCAGCCTCCCGAGTGCTGGGATTATAGGCATATGCCACCAGGCCCAGCCACCATGCTATTTCTGCCTTGGAACTATCCAGTCATGAATTGAACCCATCAGAAACTATGACCCAAATAAACCTCTTCTCCTTTAAGTTGTGAGTGTCAGGTATTTTGTCTCAAGAATGGGAAAATGACTACTACCATCATCTAGGGATGAGAATGCCCAAATGAGATAGCATCTGTGAAATGAGACTGTAAATGGTTAACCTAGCAGCACTCATGGGAACATGATATGTTATTAGTGCTAGAGTACCTGCCACACACCAAATTCCACCCACCCGAACATTCTGACTCTGTTGGTGAACACTTAGACACAAGTGAGATTTGCTTACCTTAATGTTCCCGTTGTATGTGTCAGAATAAGGTACAGCTTGAAATCTTAAATCTTGACGGCTGACTTCTGTGGTCAACTGGTGAATAACTTCCTGTACTTCATCCAGAGTGTGGGAAATCTGCTGGCGCCTCAAGTCCACCTGGATGTGAGAGTATTGGGTTAATAACCCTAGTTATTGTGGGCTGATCAGGCCCGCAATCTCCCAAAAGAGTGGATGGCAAAGGCTTAAATAAATGAGACAACTGAGATGATTTTAGGGCTCCAGGAGGGTCCAACTCTCTTACTGAACTCAAGATTCTCTGGTTAAGACCAAGATTTCTCTGGGTGGCCCGTATTTATTTGGTTTTCAAACAAAGGAGGGGGATACTCAAGAAAACACAAGAATCTGAGCAGGATCTTGGGAAATATTTTCCCAAGTAGTAAATTATGTCAGTCAGGAGAACTACCTTATCTTTAGGTTGGCATTTATTGTAGGAGTGTGGAGCCTGCAGCTGCAGTCTCCTTTTAGTTAATTGGGGTTGGAGCCAAACATCTTCAGCTGTGGCCTTATCTTGTCCTTTGCAGTATCACAGCTTCACAGGCCAATACTGGCCTCAGTGCTGACCAGTGACTCATAGAGATTCACTTACTATGAGTCCTCTGCCCATCTCCAGACAAGGTACCTAAGCTTTGGACAACTGACAAGTACACATGGAAAGCCAACTGGTTAATATTAAATTCTGCTCAAATCCACTTTGTAGTGGTCTCCATCATGAGGGTCTCAGCAAGATGGTTATTTCCTGTGGGAGCCCCAAGGCACTGGCGTAAGTGACATGACAAGGACATAGTGGTGAATGACCAGACAAGTTCTGAATAACAATCTTGACTACCTAAGACTGCAGGGGAGATGGACTTGATGCCAACTGAAATGACACATGTCAGTGCCTCAGTGTTCTTTTCAGAAATGGGTGCATTCTTTCAATATTTTCCAAGTATCTACAATGCAGTAGCCACCAGCCCAGGTGCTGGGACACAACAGTGACCAAGACAGCAGTAAACAAGATAGAGACACTTGCCCTTCTCTTGATGATACAGGGTGTGTGTGCACAGGTGTGCATGTAATGTAGTATTAGGCTTGATAACTGGCATGAAGAAAAATAAATTAGGACAAAGAAGTAGTGAATAAAGGGACTACTATTTCACATGGACTACTCAGGGAGAGCTTCTGTAAACAAGAGACATTTGGCTGAGACAAGCAGGCAGCTTTAGAAAGCAGATTCCAAGAGCTCTGAACCAGGAGCAGCATGACAAGGCTTAAGGCCCAGTGAGGAGGCCACAGTGGTCGGAGCTGGGCAAGATGAGGAAACGTGAGAAGAGATTCATTTGGGGGCGAAATGATCGCGAAAGGCTCTGGGAACCGTTCTGAGACCACAGCAGAATAATAATGCTAGCTCTTCAGGTTGGTAAATATTAAATGGTTTAGTGTATGTAAACACCCAGCAGATTGCTTCTCTCTTATGTCATCACGGGGCAATGGTTCCCTTCAGCTCCGGATTCACTCCTCCTTCTGTTGCTAGACCTGAGATGGTGAAACTTTTAGAGCTTTCAATAATAGCAAACAGCCCACTGTAGCATGCATGTCATAGGTTTGCCACCACTGGGTTAGATCCTGAAGGATAAGCATGTATTTATGTTTCTTCGGGCTGCTATGAGTCACCAAGTACTGGAAAATTCCTGCAGAAAACTGAACATTGGTAAGATAACTGAAGTTTAAGGAAATAGATGTTTGTGGGAAACACAAAAGAACTTTTAGGAAGCTGCAGGAGGCACCCCAAAATCCAAATGAAAGAAGAAGTGCGGAGTCTTCACATTTCTTCTGAGTGCAGGGGGCTCTTTGTTACATTCCTCGGGAGGCACCTGTGGCTGTCGGGTCTCCTTCAGGCAGGGGCTGATTTAAGTAAAATATGGTATAATGAAATGCAGTACCTATACATGAATTTTTCATTTCTTGTGAGTTTGGCTTAATAGCTATTTCTACGTATTCTACAGTAGTTTTGAGACGTCTATACACTGGTCAAAATATCAAGAAAAGAAGTCCACCTGAGAGAGATTTGTGTTTCTTAAATCATCAATGACATCCAGCCACTGAGATCTTATACTTCCCAAGACCAATAAACTATTCCACACATATGCAGACTACATAAGTGAGGGTACATCAATTGATACCCGTGTTATATATCCCATATAGAATCAGTTCATCTATAAATATTAACACCTGTTATATGCTGGGCACATTACATACTGGGTCACAGAAATACAACACTCATAACCACGCCCTTCCCACTTGGAGTCGACAGATGTCAGTAGAGAATATAAGTGTGGGGGGACCATCATGTAGAACTGTGGTGTCCCACTGAGTCCAGCAGAGACAGTTGATCCAATCTGCAGGCTGATATGAACATATCTCCAAGCAGAAGACTGTCTCTGAAAAATAAGCTAATACCTTCCAGACACCTAACACTGCAAAGAGCAGAAATGTAAGACGAAGCCCCCTATTTTAAGGAGCTTGCAGTCTCATTGGAAATATACCATATACATGGAGTGATATTTTCCAAAGTGTATGTCTTGCCTTATCTCAAATATGGTAATTGTGTCCACATCATCTTCTAACATTTTTGCCCTCCTCGAGCAGCCACTCACCCCTCTACATGCCTTTAATGTCCACCTCACTATATTTATCATGGGAGAAGGGATCAAGGGTGCCCTCCTCAAAGATTTTTAAACTATGGAGGCTCCGAATCTTCCAGATTGTACTAGCAGAAGAGAGAAGATGATCACAGAGGAGCAAGTCATTTTCTCTGCCAAAAATAGAGTGGACACTATTAGAAGCTTATAATTAAAGGCCCTCTCCAGTGTGGGGCTTACCCTAGGTGTTGTGATTCACCTTCATTTCACTAATTTTTGCTGACCATCCACTTCCTGTTGGGCTCCATGGTGCACATCTAGAGATTTGCAGGTGAGCTGACAAAGCAAGACTAATAAACTCGAAGTCAACATTGCCACAATTGTGCTCTGAGGAGAGGTTTGCACAGGATGCTGTGGATACACACAAAATGAACAGCACCTCTAGTTGGAAGCGGGGCAGCTTCCTGGAGGCAGAGGATGTTGGAATAGCATCTTGAAAAATTAGTCAGAGTTAACGAGGAAGAAAGACATGAAGATTTTTCCAGAAAGAGAATATGGTAGGTATCTAGGGATGAAGAAAACAACAAAGAGAATCACAATTATTCCTAGGTTATGGTGGGAGCAGAGACTTCCTTGGTAAGGTGGGAGATTAAACAGCGAGAGTTCTTAAAAACAAAAGAAGACTGTTTTCACAAGTGCTCCACAAACATCTCAAAGTTTTGCCTCTAGGAGTAGGATTGCTACATCTGGCAGAGGGGTGGGCATTAAGAAGTGGATTAAGAGAGGCTGGGAGACAAGCACAAGAGGACAAAGGTAAGCAACTCCTGCAAGAAGCTTGACAGTGGAAGCAAGCAGAATGAAAACGCAGGGGCACCAACGGATGATTGTTTGTTTGTTTGTTTGTTTTCAAAATGACACACAAGTTGGGCATGTTTAAACACTCAGAGAAAAAGGCCAGGCGAGAAGGAAGAGGCAGCAGAGGGCAAAACCATGGAGTAGGAATTTCCCAGGTGGAAGAAGTCATGCAAATCCGAGAGCCTTGGTGTTGAATTCAACGGATGTACTGGAAGGAAAAAGGAAATGGTGCGGGTGCAGGTGCAGGGGAAAGGGTAGGGAACGGTGGGAACTGCCGAGATTTCCCGCCTGTCATTTGTTCTCTTTGTGGAGTGGGGACAAGGCAATGTGGTGAGTAAAGTGGGGAGGTAGCAGGTAGGGGACTTCAGGTGACGGACTATTGAAAGAGCTTTGCAAGGAACGAAGGACTAGTTAGGTGTATGAGTAAACGCGGCCAGGCAGTAGGAAGACTGGCTGCAGCAGGGCCCAGCAGACTGTGGGACGCGAGTGGGTTCAGCGGTGAGATAGCCTCCTGCACCTCCCAGGCTCCCTCACTCCTCCTTCCACCACGCTATGCTGTGCTGTAAGAACGCAAGTACTGGAAGTAAAACCTACATGTTATTTTCTTCCTAAATCCAAAAAGTGCCCTTAATTTGGAGTCTAGGCTTACGAAATAATGAACCCAAAGTCTCCATGTATTTGGATGTCACCAGTCATTCCCACAAGCACACTAGCAGTGGGTAGACAGTGATGCCAGGTATGGACTGGAGTGAGGCCAGGTGGGCGGGGAGGCCCAGACCTGCCCTGGACACATCTGTCCCCGCAGGAGCTGGGCTGCAGTCTCCTTTCTGCTAGGTGCAGCCGGTCTTGCTCCTCTGCGTCTCTGACCACAACTCCTGCCCTGAGCTCTGACCTTCATAGGTTCACTGAGCAATCAGCAGCCCTGGAAGTGCTTTCTGCTCGGGACCCCAAGCTCCGTCTCGTGTACCTCTTATCATCCTCACCATAGAAACCCCAACAGAGAACCCCACCTTCTGTTGCCCCTCACTTATTTTGACCACAGGCCAGAGAGACAGCACAAGAAGATGCTAGCCTGAGGCTGGGGATTTAGCTCAGCGGCAAAAGCGCCTGCCTGGCAAGCGCAAGGTCGTGAGTTCGGTTCCCGGTACCGGAGAAAAAAACCAAAAAAAAAAAAAAAAAACAAAAAAACAAACAAACAAAAGAATTATCTCTATAAAAGAAGGGTGCTCGGCCACAGAGACCCCTCCAAGCCCAGCCCCAGAGCCTATTGCCTCTCACACTTCAGGACGCAGGACACCAGGTGCAGCCTTGAGGCAACCTCCTCACCAATTTTTCAGAAAAAAGCTTTTAAAAAGAAACTTTAAATGGAAAGAGAATGTAAGAAATGAACTCAAGCATATTCAATCCAAACTTGACCTCGGGTGTCTGTTCAAGCTTTACTCCCCTGCTCTGCGATTAAATCAATGAAGTATGGCACATTTTTCTTTTTAAAAGATTGCATTTGCAGACGTGACAGGGGAAGGCAAAATGGACGGTATTAAACTAGCCAGGCCCGCGAGGTTAGCTGCTCTGAGATCATCCTGCCCAGCTCGCTGCTGCACTAACCCAGCAAGTTAGGCCACGGTGCCATCCACCCTGCGTGGGCTTCGCTCTGTCTGCTCAAGTCTACATGTCTGCACGTGTGTCCACACGTCCTCTGTGGCTGCCCTCCCTTGCTTCTCAGCCGCAGCCTCTGGCCTACTGTTGTTCCCACAAGTCATTTGTTACTATTAATAGCTCAAATTCTGGAGTAATTCACTGTTTCAAATATAAATTACTGGGAATTCAGGATTGTTCCCTGTAACAACACAACTCTGACCTGCTCCCGTTGGAACATGCTTCCTTGAGGGAGGTGGAGGGGTGCTAAGCAGAATGCCAGGAACGTCACACCGGCCTGGGCATGCCTAGGGCAGGTGGGCAGTGTGAAACCCATCCAGGACGAGTGCTGGGAAAGACTGCTGAGCATTTCCTTCCACAAAACAGGAAGTCAAGCATTTAATTCCAGAATTGCCTTTAAACTCAATAATCAGAAAGACAACAACAAACAAGAAGGCACTTTCACTGTCCTCCAGCGACTAATAGTTTAAAAGGATGGATACTTAGACTCAGATATAGCTGCAGAGGAAGCAGTGGGCTTTCCACCATCATATCCTGTCTTTCCGGAATAATTTCTTTATGAGCTGAATTCTTAGGCCACTCAGGGTGTTTGCAGCAGAAGCTGTACAGCAGCAGAACCATGGAGCTGAGATGACTGGGTCCTGCCTGGGTGCAGGGCACTTTATCAGAGTAGGTCACTTGAGCCTTTCGGTAATCCTTTATGGCAGATACTATGATGGTTCCCATTTTATAATGAGGAAACTGATGCTCAGAAAGTTTCTATCAAAGGTCCCAGAGTTGTTTGGTTGTTACACAACAAGGATTTGCACCCTGGAAATATCATTCTGAAGCCTGTATCCGTGACTGCTGCCCTGTTCTGCCTCCCCAAAGAAAAGGCAGTGGCTGAGAAGGAAATCATCTCAGGTTTTGAATGGGAATCCTTTGGCCTAGATCTTTCTGTACTTCTCCTCTCTCTAAAACCCCACCTACCCCGTTTTGCCCCCAAAGTGTCTTTGGAGCCCTTCTCCCATCAGCGCTAACACCTCTTTTCTCCGGCACTCTTGTGGGTTCTCCACAGCCTTGGATCTGCTAGGTGGTATTGGAAGCATCTACCTGTCTGCACTGGGAATTTCCTCCTCTTTCCTTTGGAGCTGTGTGCCAAACCTGCAGGCAAGACAGGGCCACCCTTGAGACAAATCCAAGATTTCTCCCTCAGTGAGCAGGACACATCTCAGGCCTGGAGCTCTACAAACCACAGCACAGGTTTGGCACCCAATGGGTATTCAGGGGTGTCTGCCGAGGGTCACAGGAGTTCAGCAGAGGAAACTGGCTTTTGGAGTAAAGAGACTAGGGTGAGACCTCAGCACCTTCACATATAGCTGTGGGACTTTGGATAAGTTATCCCATCTCCAGGAGGCTGTTTCCTCTTTTATAAAAAGGGAGGCAATATGCACATCACATGGTTGTTGGTTAGAGTAAATAAGATGCTATATGTGCCTCACCTCCTACTCTTGCCCTAGCATCAGTGAATCCTGAAGATATTCTAACCACTAAAGTACAAGATATTCTGTGATGGTTAAAGGGAAGAAGGACATCTAAAACACTATTCTTGCCTCCAGAAACTTGATATTTAGCTCATCAACCAAAGCACTAATATCAAAAGTTTCAGGAGTCAATACACAGGAGATTGCCCACAAAACAACATCAGGCATGATCATGACGGGAGTTCTTAAGAGGCCAAAGACATTTAGTGCTGGGTGTCAGAGGATCTTTCTTGAGAAGGTGCGTTCTGAGCTGAGTTTGAAGAATGCCTATGAACTAGAAAAGTGGAGTGGAGAACTGGGGCCTGAGACCTGCTCAGGCCAGTGTTTTCATGGGAGACTCAGCCCTCTACAGGGAAGGAGTAGGGGGCATGTATGGGAAGGGGACAGGGGACAGTGTCAGAGCCCAGAGGCGTGTACCCCTTGGGAACTGACCAGCACATCTACAGTCTGGCACTTAGCTCCAGCCCACGGTTTCTAGGCAACAAATTTGAACATGTGGTTGCCTGCTCCTGATTTTTTTCTCCCCAGAAAAGGCAAAATCTGGATTTCCATGCAAAATCTATTTTGAAATGTTTGTAAAAATTTTGGAAAATTTGAAAAATGCTTTGTGGGTCAAATCAAACATGTACATGGGTTAGATTCAACATGGGATTCACTGTCCAGAACTTTCACTGTTGAAAATGCAGGGGAAGCAGAGGGTGGGAGGATAGGCCAGTTGAAATTACTTGAATGCCAGGCTAAAAAAAATTAGTTTTTTTTTTCTGACAGAAACTACGGGACTCATGGGAAGATGTCAGACAACACCCTTTCCAACTAGACCCCCCAAGAGGAGAAGTAAAGAAAATCACTTTAATTTGTTATCACCATAGATGTTCCTTATCTATCTCACTTAGCGGTTTTGCCTAAGAAATACACTTTACTTATTACTGTGGTAATGATCTCTGCTGGAGACTAGTCCCTACCTCTTAATTTAATTGTTTAGTTTAAACATTAATATTGTACTTTAGTAGCTTCATCTGTAATGCAAAGGCTTAAATTAGATAATAACTAATGTCCTTCCAAATTCTAATAGTCTAAGAACCTATGGCTGTGCACAGAAGAAATTAAATTAGTTCTTAATTAATGTATATTGAAAAATAGTGCTTTTTTTTTTTAAAACTAGCTTTCGTAGTTTTGAAAAACTTTAATTTCTTTTGCTTTTTTTCTGTGATCCCACTATGACACTGTTACTATCATTCCCAGTTTATGGAGAAGAAGGCTGAGGCTCAGGTGGGTTAAGTGACTTGCTCCTGGCCACCAAGTTTGAGCGACAGAGCTAGAGTTCTGTTCCGTAGTTAATATCCACCATGCGTCTGGGCATCAGAGGCACAAAGACAGGAATGAATTATGTCTAGTCCCTAAATACACTTGTGGGGGTGGTCTTTGGCTCCTGAGCATTTTTCATATATCTACAGGCAGTGAAACCCTTTCTGCATCACTGTTACTGGGGATGAGGAGAGAGGGGATGGAGGAATGTGTGGGAAAGGCTAGAATTTGTCCTTACTTTGCTTAGCAGGAAATCTTCTGCGTCTTCCTCTGTGAGGGATTTCACGGCTTCTTGGTCAATCCTGAGTAGAGTAACAGCTGCGCGGGGTTTTTTGCAGTGGAGGACCCTCGCGGGCAGCTTTCGCAGCAACGTTACCGTCTGGATGAAATTTCTCTGGAACTGTGTAAGCGGGCTTGGAACTTGTCTTTTTACTTCTTCACTCAAGTTCTCATTTCCCAATTGCAATGGAGAATCCATCTGTAATCTATTGAGAAATTAAAAATAAATAAATAAAAATGAGAGTTGGTGAAACTGACTTGGAAACCAACCTGCATTTTAATTTTTATTTATTTATTTTACCCTACCTACTTCTATAGCCAGAAGGCAATTTTCTAAATTGTGTTTCTCACTCAAATGCTTAAAAGTTCTGTTCAAGGCAGAAAGCCCCGTAATTGGTGTCTCCCTTCTGTTTTATCCTCTTTTTGTACCTGGGAGCTCAGTATCTTCCTATATCTTCGTCCTTATCCTGTTGACAGTAAATATCCTTTGCCCTCCAATCCAAGAAATCCCACAGACTGATTTACCTTCTTTACAATAAACAAATAAGAAATTGCTCAACAACCTGGCACTCGTCATGACACCTACAAACAAGGGATCAGGACTTGTCAATCAGATCAGGGCACAACAGTTGGCATTTGGAAAAGCACACACACAGTGGTACACGTGCACGTACACACAGACAGGCATGCTGACACACAGGCACACCACAGAGAATGGCAGGGCAGGAATCCTGCTGCTCACCTGCTGACTTATTGTTGAGAGTAATTTCTCTCTTTCCACTTGAAAGCTGTGTTGAAAATAAAATCAGTATAAACAGGCTCCTTGAAAGTTGAGGAAACAGATCTGGTTTTGCCAGTAAAAAGGCGTGCTAAAAAACAGTTCAGGCAGTAGATTCCTAGTCTGACTTGCTAGGACTAGTTTTACTATTAAAAAAAAAATATCACAAAGGTTTGATTTCTCTGAAGCTGGTATACATCAAAGCTTGCTATCAGGTGATCTAAAGAAGTGACAGTCCGGCTCACTTCTGAGCAAATGCTTCCCTGGCCAGCCAGTGTCTTCCCAAACTTACCTCTAAGCCTGCCTCCAAGACTCAGCGACTGTAGTGCCTCCTCCACTGGCTTTCTGTGGCTTCACATTTGCATAACCTCCCAGACTCTGCCCTGTGAAAGCCACATCAGAGCTCCCTGGCGGCTGGGTGCTCCACCCACCTCCTTAGTCCTGCTTTACAACCTTGTTTCTACAGATCCCTTCCACTGATCCATAGTCTGATATGAACCTTGGGAAGCTACAGCTTCTCCACTGAGCTTCCAAGTATTCCAAGGCTGCCTTGGTTGTAATCATACTCTTCCTCTTCTTAAAAAGGACCAAATGCTCCCAACTATTCCAAATTTTATTCCATTGGCTTCTGTCGTCACTGATCATCCTGTCACACTATCATACCAGCTTTTCACAGATGAAGCAAGAGCCTCTCCCTCTGAGCCTACCATTCAAAACTCTCCCTCCAACTCAAGTCCAACTTTCAGCTCCTCCAAGTCCCATTGCACCCTACTCTCCCTTGGTTCTTTTTTTCATCCTCAGCTCTGGTCTCACCGGAACCATCAACTTGGGAGTCCCTTTCTTCTGGCAGGTCTTTCCCAAGAAACCAAGGGTACCCCAGGTTCCTGTCATTACATGTGCAAACTTTCGCCATTTTTGCATCTGAGGCTTCTCTGCTTCAGTTGCTTCAGTGCCACAGCTGGCCAAAATGGTTACATCTGAAATTGTCTCTTGCCCTAAGAAGCAGAGACACTGGTCACGTGTGAGCTGGGCCACCTGAAGCGTCTGGGAGAAGGACGTATGTGTTGGGGCAGCTGCCCACATCCTGGAAATAGGGGTGCTGTATGAACACAGCCTAGGCCCTTACTCTTCATGAGCAATTTAGGGCAGTCTCACAAATCCAGACTCTCTCAGCTACAGATCCTATCTGACAGGTTAGTGAAGGCAAGCTTTCTTGATAGATTTAGATCTCTTGTTGCTGAATAATGGACACACAATTGATTGAGTAACAGTGTGCCTAAGGCACTGTGCCAGGTCCCTGAGGGGGATTCAAAATTAACCTAGATTCTCCTCCTTCCTTGGCAGATAAGGACCCTTATTTGTCATGAACTAATATGAAAACCAAGTATAAAAATGCAAACCAGCTTTGGGTCAATTTCTATTGTGAAGACCAATAACTTATCTTTTAAATTCAGTTTAACAAGGTCTTAAAAATTTTATACTGAATCTAAACCTTCAGTGTAAGAAGTCCTGGGAAGACTGGGCCTGTCCTGGCTTACTAGCACAAATGTTTTTTGTTTGTTTTTTTTTAACCTCATTATTGAATCCTATTGCTTACGATTTTGTGCCAATAAAGAAATAGGTTGGCTTCACCCAAATTAATCTATTTTGTTTGGAGACATAGAGACAAGATATGTGTAGGTATGGAGGGTAGCTTCTTAATATATCGTCTGGGCTGGTCTTAAACTCCTGGACTCAAGTGACCTCCCTGGCTCCGCCTCCTGATCAGCTGAGACTGTGGGTACAGGCCACAGTACCCAGTGTCAGTCTTACACACGTAAGTTTGTTAAAGTTCACCAGGGTTACAAACCCTGACTCTCTGACTTACTGTTTCAAAAATTTCCTCTAATCTTGGAGTGACTCAAAGCTGACAGCTCAGAAGACCAGACAGAGATAATCATCTATGCCACACAAAAACCCACAGGAGCAACAATTTGAGACAGAAACCATGTCCATACTGAAACTTCAGTACCTAATATATAACTGCCCCTCAACAAATATCATGGAATATTTATTTGATTGTGTTAAATATAAAAGTGATATTCGAAGATACATAAAATTATTTTATAAATTATAATTTAAATTATATACATGAACCCGTGACCACTTAAATTACCCTCTTCTATAGAAAGTCCTGGTATAAAAGCATTAGCACACTGCTTGGCACAGGACAGGACTCAGTAAGTATCTGTCTTCCTGATCTTCTTTATACATGGAGGAAAATGACCCTCTTTTAATGTATGTGAGTAATTCCGGTCTTATTTGCCGGACAAAATCTTTTGATGGGCTGCTCATCACAGCTCCACCAAAAGGCTGGTCTTCTTTCCCCTTGTACCAGAAATGGCAAAGTAGATAGCTAGAACTTGGTCTGTTGCCTAGGTTCAGATATTAGGGATCCAAACACATTCCTACATGGCCCATGGAGATTACAGAATAAATCAGGGGAGAGGGGAGCTGGGAAAAGAAGTGGAGCCTATGATGATTTGAAGAATAAAAGTTCTACCTTGGATATTCTAAGTTATTGAGGTTTTCATTTCCTTGTTTGTCTTTTGTTTCATTAAACAAGCACAACTGTCCATAAGACCCTCCCCAGCACTTTACACCCCTGTGAACCTGAAATAGTAGCAGTTTACTGAGAGAGCCCCTGATGTCTTCTTTGGGCCCTTATCCAGGCAATACTCTCAGCTCTGCCACCCTCCCCTCCTCCCACCCTCTTGCTAGGCCAACTCTTCCAAAATGCGTCTTAGCTACCACCTGCTTCAGGAACCTCTCTGATTTTCAAGGCAGAGAAGGAACCTCCACCTGATGTTCCCAAGCTACTGCTGTGGCTTATGTCTAGCTGTTCCCCCAAAGCCTCATGCAGATATAGGTGGAGCTTTTCAGAGATGGCTGGATCTAGAGTGTGTGATACTGGGATCAAGGGTGTGTGATTATTAAATCAGTCCACTTGTTGGTTTGACAGAATGTAGATAGTGGGTGAGACAATGGGAAGGCCCACTATGGGTTTGAGTGCTACTCATAGTGAGGGTGTGTAGCCTGGAAAGAATATAAGAGACAGAAGGAAGGCTGCTATGGTCATTTGCTGCTTGCTGCTTTTGTTGCCTTCTGCCTGCCATGAACTGTTTCTCCTCTGTGATGTGTCTCTGCCACACCACCCTGCTTTGGAGCCAGCCGATTATGGACTGAAATCTCTACAAACTGTGAGCCAAAATAAACCTTTCCTCCTTTAATTTTGGATGTCAGGTATTTTGTCTCAGCAATGAGAAAAGTAACTAAGACAGTTACTGGATGTGAAACTCCTACTTTAGGTTTTATCATACAACATTTTGTTGATTTACTTGCATCTATCCTCTGGTATATCACAACTTATTGAAGGAAAATATTTACCTTATTGGAAACAGTATTTGGCATGTAGCAGATGCTCAATAAATGAAAGAATGCATGAACAAGTGAATAAGTGAGGGTGGTCCCTTTTCTCATTCTGTAGTCTAATCCTTTCCTACTTATAGGCATGAGATAAAATAAAAACAGTAAAAGTTGAATAATGAGTAAGCACTCACTGGCTCATCTTGAAATATAATTAACAACAGTAGAAAGGGAAATGCCCCTTGGAAAAGCTAACTTTGACTCAGAAAGAGCAAAGCTACGGGGTAGAAGTGTTTGCTCCAGAAAGAAGCCACTATTCACACCCCAAATATGTCAAGAATGCTGAAAAACTACCCAATGATGAGCACAAGCCATGTGCATCCTAGAAGCTGAAATCCCACTTTGTAAAAGTCATGGCTCCATCTGACCGTTTCAACAAAAATGTGTATTATTTCCTAGCTGCAATTATTATCCTTATACTTTCAGAAAGAGGAGCAGCCTTCCAATATCAGTCTGAAGGAAGAAAACCAATGATTACTCAACCCCAGCAGATCTGCCATTTATATAGCTCATGGGAAGGAACAAGTGCTATGAACTCCAGCTTTCTACTCCGCAAAGATGACCTGGGTTCATTACCAAAAAACCATACATAAGAAATGACCCTAGTTTGGGTCCATCTGTTTCCATCTGTCCCTGTGTCTCTTTATCTATATTTTATGCAGTAGAATAGTATTCTGAGGCTGCTTCATTCAGTTTGCCCAGTCCAGAAGCAGCCCAAAAAATTATTTTTAAAAGAGACTATTTGTCAAGGTAATTAAGCTTCTGTTTTGGCTTGGATGACACTTTATTTTCAAATCAAATAGTAAGAGGTGCTTCCATTTTCTATTTCCTTGTCTGGTTTTTAAAAAGTATTTTCATCTGAAACTTTGTCTGAAGTCAGGGTGCAAACCCCTCCCCTCTGCCTGGCCTGTGAGGCAGCCTATTTCTGTTTTTTTTTTGTTTGTTTGTTTGTTTGTTTTGTCTTTTTGAGACAGGGTCTCCCTATGCAGTTCAGGCTTGAGCTCACTTTGTAGCCCAGGCTGGCCTCGAACTCACAACGATCCTCCTGCCTCAGCCTCCCAAGTGCTGGGTTTACAGGCATGTGCCACCACTCCTGGCTTGAAGCAGCCTATTTCTATACCACCAGAGAAACTTAAGGGTGAGGAAGGCATTTAATGAAGCAAACACTTGGTTTGTTAATTTGTTATACTGTGAAGTGAACTGGAAACTTAACCTTTTACCTCAGTTGCTGATCTGGCTGAGTTAGAAAGTGGCAAGAGATTGCTGATTGGAAGAATTAATTATCACTAGTTCTTAGGCTCACAAGGGACACTCCCTCTCCCAAGCCCTGTCCGCTATTCCTCATGATAAATTTCTAGTCAAAAGAGACCCAGAGTGAAGACATAAAAAAAGAGATCAGCGGACCAAAATAGAAAGTCCAATAGTACTTCTCAGTAAACATCACCATTTGATCTTCAACAAAGTATAAGCACAATTCAGTGGAGGAATGATCTTTTCAACTAATGGTGTTGGGACAATTGGCTAACCATGATCACCCACAGGAAAAGAAGTAAGCTTTGTTATGGAGCTCACATCTTACATAAAAATCAACTCAAAATAGATCATAGATCCCAATGAAAAGTGTAAATCTATAAAATATACAGTAAATCTTTGTGATCTAGAGTTGGGCAAAGAGTTATTAGGAATTAAACAGATAATCCATAAAAGGAAAGAAATTGAGAAATAGGACTTCATCAAAACACTTCTATTCTTCCCAAGACACTGTCATAAGAATGAGGAGACCACACAGACTAGAAGAATATGTTTAAGAACTACAAATGAAAGATTTATCTCCAAAATATAAAAAGTAGTCTCAGACTTAACAGTAAGGAGAGAAACACCACAATTAAAAATGGCAGAAGGACTTGAACAGACTCTTCTCCAAAGAAGAAATTAGGGTAAGAAACACAGGAAAATGTGGTCAACACTGGTGAACATTAGGAAAATGTAAATTTAAAAAACAAAGGGCTGGGGATTTAGCTCAGCGGCACATGCCTGCCTGGCGAGCTTGAGGTCGTGAGTTCAATTCCTGTTACCAGAAAAAATAAATAAATAAAAAATGAAAAACAATAAGACACCATTACTTACACACCTTTTTGAATCATTAAAATAAATAATATTGTCAATACCAAGTACTGACAAACACAAAGAACAACTGCAGCTTCCGTATATTTCTCATAGGACTACAAAATGGTATAACCACTTTAGAGAATGGTTTGGTAATTTTGTATAAAATTAAGTATAAACTTATCATACAATTTTAAGATTGCAGATTCCTAAACGTACACCCTGGGAAAACTGAAAGCTTTATTTACACCAAAACCTGTAAATGATGTTCGTGGCAGTATTATCTATGACAGGCATAAGCTAGGTACACCCCAGTGTTCCTCAAAAGCCAAATGAATAAGCTGTGATACATCCATACCACAGAACACTGCTCAACAGTAAAGACAAATGAAATGCTAATATGTATGAGTTGGACAAATCTTGAAAGGATGGGGAGCAGAGCAGAGGTTGCAAGGGGATGGCAGGCTGAGGTGTGACTGCAAGGCCTGGATGGGGAGGCCTTCTGTATCCTAAGTTTAGTGATACTCATGAGTCTATACATGTGCCGGCATTCATAGAACTTTGCACCAAAGTTTGTTTTTTTTTTTTTGTACCAAAGTTTTTAAAAAGTCAGTTTCATCATACTTTTTAAATAAAGTTATCTAGGGATATTGTTTATAGTGAAAATGTAGTCAAGTACCAGTTTCTTCATAGACAATACTTTTCTCTGTTATTTTACAGGGAAATATAGGTACTGTGTAAAATAATCAAAGTGTCTATTTTGAACACTTACTATTAGATCTCAAATGTTGCTAATTATTAAAATGCAAATGATGATTTTAAACTTTAAAATCAAACAGATAACACATTTAGATAAATGAGTCTAATGTAGAAGTGAGAAATCAGAAGGACCACTCTGTTTTGTTTTTGTTTTTGTTTTTTTTTTGGTTTTTCTCTGGTACCGGGAACCGAACTCACGACCTTGAGCTTGCCAGGCAGGTGCTTTGCCACTGAGCTAAATCCCCAGCCCTAAAGGACCACTCTGGACAGTGTTCTGTCACTGCCTTGAGCAGTGCCTCTTCTGAATGACAGACTTTAGTAAACAAATACTATAGAAATTTTCAAGAATATAAAGAGAAAAGGTGGTGGGAGGAACATCAATAGTTTTAGATGATTTAATAATTAGGGCTTTTTATACATTTTTATAAGACTATGCTATAATCAGAAAAAAGTATAAACACTAAAAATGCTATTGAATAAAATAAAATGAACTTAGTTCTTGATATTTCCTTATTTCCCCAGTTTTATCAACATTAGTTTGCATAATTAGAAAACAAACTCAATCAATATATAATTGTTGGAAAGTAGGAAAACAGTACTAGCATGACAGCAAAATATGCATTTCTGTGTTAGTTTTCTTTATTAAGATGTATCATGCTGAGGAAAGAAAGATATAAATAATAAGGAAACAAAAATATATGTAGGTCAGAGGCAGTAATAGAACCCTCATAAATCATTTCTCAGTACATGTTGCTCTTTTCAAGGTTGCTACACAATTTCAAGGGCAAGCATTTAGCAGAAATTTGACAGCACACTGGAAATTTTTAAAATAATCTTCAGACTGTACAACTAAACTCATTATAGTTTGCCTGGTACAAGTTTTATGCTAGGCACTGAACATGCAACAATCCTGTTATGTTCCTCCGTTGGGTAAAATTAGAGTCAAGGCCAAAGCACAAAGAGGGGTATCTCAGCTTTGTCTTAAAGGTAAAGCCCTAACTGTCCCAGACAGTAACTGCCGCAGGGAAGCACGGAAAGAAGGCTGAGCTCACTGGAGGTGAGTGCTAAGAGAGGTAGGTGGGAGGGGTGTCCTAAGGCAGAGACAGCTGTTGTGCACAGAGATAACAGATTAGAAATGTGCTCAGGAACAGCGGTCAAACCACATGTAAGGTTCTGGCTCAGAGGTGATCAGGTTATGCAGTAAACAAGGGTGGCGGCAGTGGGCCTGGACAGGAGAGGAGAGGAGAGGAGAGGTCTAAGACATATTCTCCTCAAGTAACCTGGCATATGTGCTCTAAGAGACCCTGTGCATCTTCTCCCCACGCACAGGCTTCTCTAACAGCTCTACTCTAGCCAGTTCCTCATAATGCCTCTGCTAGAAAATCCTATTCTCAACATCTTGTTGTAAGGCATTGACATCTACAGATTGACCTCAGTTTCCCCTACTTCCACTTGATAATGCGTAAGACTGAAAGGTGATAGCACTTATAAGTATCCATTCCCTGTTGTCCAAGAAAGAACCTGGAATGTGCTGTTAGCAATGATTTTCCTTTGTGGTAGAAAGAAAATGGTGGGGGAGGGGTATTTATTTCTCTTAAAGATCTCTGGGGTATCCATGAAAACCACTTGTCCTCAACTCAAGTTCATCTTAACCCTAGACCACTCAGCATCTACTCTCTCAGAAACACTTGCTTCTCCATGGCATTTCTGGCTCCATCTCTTTCACTTCTACTAGCTCTTTCTCTTTCACTAAGCATCTCTTTGCCATAGCTCCTCCTGGTTTGGTCCTCAGGTTTATTTTTTAAGCACCTTCTAGCAGCTCTATCCACTCTCATGACTTTAAGTGCCCCAGCTACTATGGTTTCCATGGATGACCTTGAGCCTACACCTCTCTCCTAAGCATCAGACCTCACAACAGCTGGATCATTTGTCATCTCCACTGTGACAGCTTGAAGATTTCTCAAAATCAACATGTCTAAAATCTAACTGATTCATTTTCATTTTTTTATCATAAAAGTTAATACATTTTCAGAATAAAAAGTGAAACCACTCAAATGTATAAAAAGAGAAATTAAGACTTTATCAGCACTTAGCGTTTAGGTTTTATGCACAAATTTGTTGTTTCCTTTTAGAAAAATGGAGTGATATACTTTCTCTGCATACCAAAGTAATGTGGAATTCCCATCCCTTTAACTTGCTGTGTTTATTGTTACAGATAAAATTCATTCTTTAAATAACTATATAGTAGTCACCATATAAATATCCCCAATTACTCCTCTTCTGATGGTCATTCTCTTTATTTCAAAGTTTCTGCTTGGAAATAAACAATGCTGTCATTCTTTGACTTTTTTCAGTAGTATAAAATACCTTGAATGAAAAAAAGGGGGAGGGTGCTGGGGACTTAGCTCAGCGGCACAGCGCCTGCCTGGCAAGCACGAGGTGGTGAGTTCAATTCCCAGTATTGGAAAAAGAAAAAAAGAAAGAAAGGGGGCTGGGGACTTAGCTCAGCGGCACAGCGCCTGCCTGGCAAGCACGAGGTGGTGAGTTCAATTCCCAGTATTGGAAAAAGAAAAAAAGAAAACCTTGAATAACATAGTAGCTGTCTTTTTCTTATAGATTCGATACAAAGGAATTGCTAAAGTATTTTTTAAAAATCTCAAGTATTTCTGAGTATCTCCAAGGGTATTGGTATGTTTAACTTTTCTGCCGTTTTAGGTTAATGTTGGCAGTTTATGTTTGATTCAAAAAGTCATTTCCTCTAAATTTTCAAATTCTTTGCCACATATTTTCATGCAATGTTCCTTTGTGATTCTTTTCATCTGTTCCACACTAAACTCTTGATCTTTCCCTCAAATCTACTTTTCTTCCAGTTTTCTGAGGATCAGGAAAAGGAACCATGATCATCATCGAATTAAAACCATCTGTGACTCTAGCCCTCTCCTCCACATTCAGTCTGCTATCTGAGCCTGTCTGTCTCTAAACTGCTCTTAGGTCAGTTCATCTATTCCTCGTAAGTACCATTGCTGCTGCTCTTCTGCACCATCCCTGCAACTTTCGTGAATCAGTGCAGCTCCTTCTGAGTTGTTCCTCTACTTCCTCTCTTGCCTGTCTCTATGCCATATCTGTTGGGTCACGGCATCGTGCTGCTGAAAATATCTCAGACAGAATTACAGTGCCAAAATAAATTCCCAAATCTTCTTTCAGGCCTGCATGACCCTGAATGATTTGGTTCCTGTCTGTGTTTCAACTTTTGTTCTCCCACCTACAAAATTGCAGCCTTATGATCTTTTATTTCCTTTTTTCTCGCTAAAAGCACCAGGCTAAAAAGAAGAGTTTTTAAATAAATGGTATATAAAAAATAGCTCTCCATCTTGAAGAAAATTATTAAAATCCCTACTTCACACCATATTTTGAATGTAAAATAAATTGAAAACTATTAATCTTGAAATAACATATGCATGATCTGGGGATTGGGAAGAATATTTTAATAAAAAGCTCAGAAGCTAGACAAGAAAAGGTAAAATATTTGATAATGTAAACATTGAAACTGATGGCATAAGAAATGAATAAATGATACCACATGAAAAGATAAACGATTGGGATAAAATATTTCCAAACTGGATTAAAAGGTCACAAACTGGATTAAAAGGTCACTACCTATAAATAAAGAGCTCTTGCAAATAAGAAGACAAAGATAAATATCCAACAGAATACATAGACAAAAAAATAAGACAAACAGAATCTCTCTGCTCTGTCTCTGTCACACTCTCATATACATACACCTCAAAATAGCCAATAAAGTAGGAAAAAAGTTCAGCTCATATTCACCTCAAGTGTGGGAAACATAAACTTAAGAAAAACAAACAAATAATATTGCTTCTCACCTATAAATATTAAAGAGTAGAAAACCTGGTTGCTGGCAAGAATGTATGGGAAATGGTACTTCTGAAAGATTGCTGGCATAATAATGTGTCTCATTATTACCTTTTTGGAAACTAATCTGGTAATATTTATCCATGAATATATATAATATTCTCATATTATAAAATTTCATATATATTCCAATAATATATAATATTTCATTAACATCACCCTTGTGAAGCTAACTCAAAGTAATAAATTATCAGCTCAAAATAATATCTTCCATTGATAATAGCTAATCTAGATTAAAGACATTTGATATGCCAGATATTATTTTTACACATTTTACAAGTCCTAAGCTACTTTATCTATATGTCAATACAGTAAGACAATCCTAGTATTATTTTCATTTTATACCTCAGCTATAAATTGTATGTATATAGCTATACATATACCATGTTTATTACAGCATTATTGACCATGGAGACAAAGAGTTGCCTATCAATGGTGGAATAGTTTATAAAATGTGACCATCCATATCACATAGTAGGTCTCGACTCAGGAGATACACAGAATCATCTAGGAAGCTTTCCAAACACAATGCTTAGGCCCCAGAGCAAACAACTAAATTAGTGTTTGAGGGTTAGCTGGTGCACTAGTCACTGAGTGAGATATTTGGCAACTAAAGCTGTCCATAATGAATTGTTAAAGATGACAAGGGTATATAATATAATCTCATTCTTTTAAAACAATGAGATATAAAAAGCTCAGTATCTGTGTATATTTACATATACACTATATATGATACATATCCTATATATCATATATTATTTATATTATATAAATATTTTGTATAATTCTATAGCACATGTAATATGTCCTTACATTTATATAAAAGAAATATTTGCAGTGCTGAAAAATAATCCCAGGGCCTCATGCATGCTAGGCAATTGCTCTGCCACTGAGCTGCACCCTCAGGCTCCCCAAATATTTTATATGTTTATAAATTATTATATATAAAACATGTTTATATTAAACAATTTGAGAATTTATAAATGTGTTATGCATTATGTACAACATGTAAAAAGTATAAAAATATGAACATATGGTTAATATTATGAAATAAAGTGTAAATGGCTCATAACTAGGGGACAGAGAAGGTGAAGAGAATTGGAAGAAAACAAAAAAACACTTAAAGATATTTACTATAAAAGAACAGCATTTGTTTTCATAGTAGTTATCTTAAGAAAGTCTAATTTCAGGTAATTTTAAAATGTATTTCTGTGTAAAATATTTTTTCTATATGCCTGCATCATTTAATACAATCAGAAAAAACTTCCTTATTATTGAGGGGTGTTTTTCCCTTTTTCTTTCTTTTCTTTTTTTTTTTTTTTTTTTTTTGGTGGTGCTGGGATTGAACCTGGCTTTGTGCATGCAAGGTAAGAGCGCTACCACTGAGCTACATCCCCAGCCCGGTTTTCTTGTTTTAAATCTTACTTTTCTCTTGAGCCTTTAGCACACACAACACCCTCCTTTGATTCCTTACCTGTCTAACTCTCCCTTCTTCTTGAGGCCTTGACCCCCAGTTCAGTTCCTCAGAATTCCTTTGAAACTGGATCAGAACTCACTCTTAATCACTGTCAATGTTTCCAGGCTGTCCTTTGTTTTCAGAACACATCTCACAGTTTGAAGTGGTGTGTGCAGCTATTAAAACTGGCCACTCCCCCCAGAACACACACACATGCACCCTGCTCCAGAGTGGAAGCCAGGGGTCTGTGACTTGGCCTGTTTGTCTTAGCCTGACCCAGTGTTAAGCACATGGATGTCTCCACGAAACCTTAGTGCCTTCTCGGCTCATTTCTCTGTATTGAATAACCTTTCATGTATTCTTACTTTGGGTTTCAATGAGACATACAATCCTTGGTATCTGAGACCATGTCTTCCACCTGTCAGGACCCTTGAGTGCCTCACAGATCCCCAACGGATTGGGTATACTGAGAACTCCTGGCATTTCCACTTTCCCGACCCTTCTCCTTCTACCATGTTCTCCTAGGTGCCCTCACCGTCTCTTGCTGCAGTGGGAGAAAGCTACACTGGGATAAAAGCCTTACCATAAGCCTAGCCCAGATTTCAGTTCTCACTACATGTTGGCTCTTGTAAATATGCTTAGATGGTCATTAGTACCTGAGCAAATTACGTGCCTTCTTGTGTGCTCCCTGCCTCCTCCTCCCAATGATGGGGTTTACTGTCCCCTTCATTATAGATTGACTTATATCCTCCCAAATTCATATGTTGCAGTCCTAACTCCCAGTACCTCATCTCGGAAGGTGACTGGACTTGGTGGTAAGGACTTCAGAGAGGTAATTAAGGTTAAATGAGGTCACAAGAGGAAATTCCCAATCCAGCATTACTGGTGACTTTACAAGAAGAGAAGCAGACATCAGACAGGTGTGTGACAGAGGAAAGGCCACAGAAGGATGCAGCTAACAGACATATGCACCTACGAGCCAGGAAAAGAAGCCTCAGGAGAAACCAGCTCTGACAGCATCTCTATTTTATACTTCTGGTCTCCAGAACTGTAAAAAAAATTAATTTCTATTGTTTAATCTACCTGGCCTGTGATGGTAGCCTAAGCAGACTACTACTTCCTTGTGGAAGAACTGACTTGGTTTCCTAGAGCTAGACTGAGAGACAGCTTAGTAGCTCTGCCTTTTGTTGATCTCTCTGCCAGAAGTTAGTCCACTGACCCATTCAGGAAAAACCTAACCCAGCGTTTTCGGAAAAGTGAGTTTCTTACTTTCTGGGACATGTTTCTGCTGTTCTTCTTATCTCCACCAGAAGTTGAAGACAGTTTCATATTCCCTCTCCCCTCAGGAATTTTAAGTTTAGGATTGTGGGATGCTATCACCACCAGTATCTCAATTCTCCACTCTTTATTTTTCCCAGGAGGCCTGTGTTGGAAGCATGGTCCCCACTGTGGTGAGGCTGACAGGTGTGGATCCTTTAAGAGGCAGGGCCTACTGGGAGGTGTTTAGGTCATTGAAAGCAATAACCCTTGAAAGGAACTGAATTAGTTCTCATGGATCATGAGTTAGTTCTTATGAGAGGATTATTTTTTTTTTTAAAAAAATCAAGCCTGGATCCTCACGTTTTGACTTTCTGTCTCACCGTATGAGTTATCCCTCTTATTGCATTCTTGTCATGATGTCATCTGCCATGAGACTCTTAACAGAATTGAAAATGCTATGGTCTTAGACCTCCAGAATTATGAGCTAAATACATGAACCCCTTTCTGTACAAATTGCCCAATCTCAGATATTTTGTTCTATTAATTAAAATTGAACTAATGCAGTGTCCAAGTTAAGAATCTACTAAAGTGAAAGCTTTCTTCCAAGCTTTCTTGGACTTTGAGAACCAAGAAAGCCCATAGCCTACAAGGAAATACTTCCCTTCCTGAGAAAAGCAAAACCTCTAAAAGGGAAAATCAGAAGCATCAGCACCAAAAGGAACACTCAGACACTAGTTTTGATTTTACCACTCAGAAACCACAATGTTTGTTCTTAAAACATGACTGAGGAAATAAAATTCCAAGGAAGGCATGGCTTTTTACCATAAACTTATGGGAGTTTACAATCTACAATCAATGTTGTGAAACTAAAATTTGGCAAATATCCCTTTTGAGCAAATATTTCTTCAATAAAAACGATCATGGTCAACTTATCCAGCCAAAATAATAATGACAGGAAAGGGTAGACAAGAAATGAATAATGTTTCATACCTAAACACTAAATAGTCTTAATCATTCAATATTTCATAAAAAAAACTGGTGGAACATAGTGGGTAAAAACCAGTACCAATTAAAATAGCTGTTTTACATTTGGCTTTCATTTCTAAACTTATCATAAAAACACTAGAAGTTTTTTCTTGCTGTCAAGTCTCTGCCTAGTACCTAAGTCTTCTTTGGGTCATGGGAAAATGAAGTAGAGAAAGGAACAACTCTGACTCATAACAATCAGGGCATACTGTTACTGTCTTCACCCTAGTGTTGGGGACCACAAATTCACAATGGCTAGTTTTATATATTTCTCCAAGGGAGAAATGGAAGCTTGAGATTTTTGGTATCACTCTTTTGAGATTTCCTATTAACAGTTCAATAGTGCCAGGAGGTGGAGGCCCAAATATACCTGTTAGTATTAAGGTGGGTATTCTGCCTCCTAAAAGGTATATTTTGCTGGCTGCAGGCAGATCTAACCCTGTGCTCTTGTCTGCTGGAGGATATGTTCTTCCTGGCACCCAAGTTGAGAACATCTCATTTTATACTTGGGCCTGTGTATGAACAGGGTGTACTTGGCTTAGGGCTGGCTGGGGGCCCCCAAAGTCCCCCTCATTGTTTGAAGGGCCCAAAAGGATCAGGCCCACTTCTTGTTTCCCTGCAAGAGGGATCCATCTTTCTTATATTTGAAATTGCAATCCTTAGTCCAATGATAGTCTTTATTACATCAAGGGCACAAGATAGCTGAAACTCGATTTTTTTTTAGTGGTGGTAGGAGCAGTGGCATCAACTTTTTTGTCCTTGGACCATTTATAATTTCTCCTAAGGTGTCCCACTGTCTTAGTTACTTTTCTTTCTTTTCTAAGACAAAATACCCAATGCCCAGAATTTTAAGGAAAGAAAGGTTTATTTAGCTCACAGTTTGTGAAGGTTTCATTCCATACTCAGCTGGCTCCAGGGCAGAGTGGCACATGTGGCAGAGGGCAACAGTTCAGGGCAGGAGAAAACAGCAAAAGCAGCAAGAACAAAAACGGAGGAGCGGAAAGAGGAAGGCTCTTTCTCTCCTTGTCATAATCCCAGCATTGGACCATGAATCACTCAAAAACTCTAGAAGCCCACTCCACGATTGCATGAGGCTTTGGGGGGACATCTAGACACAAACCATAACACCCACTTTTCCACATCTAAAACAGCTGATCTCAGTTTTTGCCCACTTTAAATTGTTGGATATGGCTTGGGTCATTAGGGCTGAATTATAAAAAGGGAGCCTATATTTTGGTAGGCTCTTATATAAGCTCCAAGCTCACTGTATCCACTAACAGACAAAAGGCCTTATTTACAATCATGATCAGAATTTTCCAAAACCAACTTAAGAATCAGAATATTAGCCTCTTTAGGATTGGCAATCTGACATTTCACAGCTCCCTATAAATGAGGCGCAAATTGAGTACGAGGCTTGGTTGGGCCCTGAGGCACCTGAGTGAAGGCCTGTACCCAGGCTCCCTCTTCTGGGATAGAAACCCAGGCCCTGTGCAGCAAACTAGCAGTTTGCCAAAATAGTCCACAGGGCAGTGAGCCTGTTCACCTAAACCAGGTATTTGCTGGTGTTCATCAACATAGTAATCTGTGGGTCATTGTCTTCAGCCTCATTTTCATTTTTCTCAGCCTGTTCTCTAATAAGTGATCTCAACTGAACATCAAAATGTAAATATTGAGCAGCTGAAAGACACGTTTTAGCAAGATGGTGAAGATCAGATGGAATCAACAAGGCAGGCAGACTGCAAAAATTTTTCTAATAGTCCTACCTTAGATGGACGTTGGACACTATTATTAACTACAAATTTCTTTTAGCACCTTGTTTTGAACAGAATGGTGAGTCTCTACCCTTTGACCAGATGGTCTGGTTCTTCTATACTCTCCACAGGGAAGCACATGGCACTGCCTAAATCCTCACCAACAGTGGCTGCCTGAATTATTATTTTATGACAGAATGGGGTAGAGGAATGCGAACAGTGGTGAGTGCTCTTCAGGAGGAGACAAGATTTCCTCATCCTACAGCAAGTGCAGTAGGCACCGTGAGAGTGTTGGAAGTCTTGTTTTTATCATCTTCTGAATTCTTGGGTGGACACTGTGAAAATGAAACTATTCTTTTTGCCAAATGAGGCTTTTCTGTGAAGTTTGAGTGTGCGGTCTTATATGCGGATTGCAGAGACAAGAGCACAGAAGTCTCCGCATTGTAAACATGTCAGGAGATGAAGTCACCCCAATGCTGGGCAGTGTGGAGATTCTGACCCTCTCCCTCCCAGGGGCATTTTGCCCTTTTTAAAGGAGATTTTAGCCATTGAATATATTGCTTTTCTTCAACAAAAAGAGATTTTAAAGAGAGACTTTAAAGAGTGAAACTGCCCCATATTTTAATCCCAGTGAATATCTTACTCTCCTCTAAAGCACAAACCTTAGAGTGGAGGTTCTCATTCACTCCATTCTCCCTTATCACTATAACAACTGACCTCCAAATCCTCGTGAGATCCCAACACCGTGGAAACACTCCTAGTAAATCCACCAGGCAGGCAAGGATGCCCTGGGTTCAGCCCATGTTTGGTGCCAGTTATTGGGGACGTATGCAGTGAGCCTCCAATCTCTTGTGAGGCGCTAAAGTGCACGGCAAGAGAGGAAGAAAGAGAGAGAGAGCAAGAGACAAAATGGGAGCACAGCAGGGTTCTGGGATGACCAGTTGTTCACGGAAAAAAAACAGGACGCAGCCAGAACCTGGCATGTATGGACTGAGGAGGGAATTTGAGGAGGGGATTACTGGATGGTGTGGCAGTGGTCTTACACTGAGAAGAAACTTGCCTTGGCACATCCTCAGTTTTAATCTTAGTAGGTGGGAGAGGATGGCCCACCCCTAACGGGACAATGGGAAATCTCAAGTGCGTGATACAAAAATCTCCAGGCTCTGTTCATCTATTAGGAAAGGAAGTAAAACTAGCCATTGTGAATTTGTGGTTCCCAATGCTCTAGCATCAGAAAGGACAACATAATCTCAAGCCCTATTTAAAGAAAAGCCATTAACAAAGACTTACTAGCAAATGTGTGTAGGGTGAATTCTCTTCTGCCATAATGCACTACCTACCACAGCCACCCTGAATTAATTCTCCCCTATCACTATAACGACCTCCAGGAATCACAAGCAGCTGGGTACTATCAATCAGAAGTAAAAAGAAAATCTTTATCCCTAGCTCATGTGGCTTCATTTGAAATAAGGATCCTGTGTCTTGGTGAGTTCTTGCTATATTATAACACTTGATAGCTGATCATTAGCACTGGAGGGATAAAGGGCGCCAGGACTGCTTAGTGTCTGGTTTCCTCTCTAACATCCAATTAAGAGCAAGATTGCATAAATCCAAAAAATTACATAAATCCTCAGCTTCCCAGCTCAGTTCCTGACTCAATCATTAAATGGGATTAAAATGACCTAAGATGAAAACCAATGTTGAATGACAGTGGACAGGAAATTAATCATATAAAGACCCTATCAAAAAGGAGATGAGAGAAATAGCATACAGGTCAACCACATCTGCAATTCTTTGTGCCTTAGCTTGGGTGCTCAGCACAGTTCACATAAGTCCTTTTGAATAATTACTTATAGAAGTTCCCACAAACCAACTATCTTGTAACTACTACCCTTCAATAGAGATGACCAAGTTAATGATATACCAATTTTAGAATGGCTAAAATTACTATGGAAATTTAATAGCTTTTCTCCTCAAGCTAGAGACACAGTAATTTTTCATCATATAGTTAATAACATGGAGTTGGGTAAGAGTCAACTACTCCCAGAAAGACTGGTAGGCAAGGAAAACAGAAGACTACACAACTGACATAGCTCTCTGCCCTTTGGGGGCTTAACAACACAGTAGCATGGTTTTATTCTCCTTGTAAGTGGATTTTACATTTCCCCTTTAAACCTTAGGTCAAGTCTTTCAAGATGGCTGTGTGCATTTAAGTGAGGCTGTGGAACTCTGATAAAATCCTTAAGTTCAGCTTGACATCACACAGAAGTTGCAAACTCACGAAACAGGGACAAGTGATAAGAAAGACACAGACACTAAATTGTAATATACAATGATAGTAATTATAATAAAGTATCACCTAGGGTATGAACTTAAACTTCGCCAAAGAAGGGACATTTAGGCTGAGTAGTGAAACACAAGTGAATTTGTGAGAGAATTTCAGAAGGGAAGAATGCTCCAGGAAGAGAATCTTAGGTTCAAAAGCAAGGTGGGGGAGCAGTGATGTTGATGATAATGGCAGAGTAAAAACCTTCAGAATTTCCCCAATGCATAAAAATAACACAAACACTGACAAAAATGAACAGGATCAATTTTTTTCAGGAATCAGGAAATTAGAGACTTAAAGAAATCTGGGAATAATTTATCCAATAAAAACAGTTTAATCATGGTAAGAAGAATGAGCTGTGGCATTTTAACTTGTCCCATATTTTACACTCCAGCTCTGGAGCAGCCTTGAAAATTAATAGCCCACACATAGGGTGAAAACCAGCCCCTTGGCAGCCACTAGGAAAGTAAAACAGAGTCTGAGTCCCTTGAAAGCTTCCTGCTCGGAGTCACCATTGTTGACTTGTCCAGTGGATCCCGGGAGACCTCACTGGTTCATGTTTCACCTGACTCATTTCCTGAGCAAACAGCCTCCCCACAAGGGCATTTTCTGGACAATTATAAGCAATTATTTAACTTCATGGATGCCTGAACAAATGGACAATAGGGCAAATAATACATTAACCAAAGAGCCGGAAAGGAAGTTAGGGAGGATGTCCACAGGGACTTTTTGACAAGCATAGAAGACCCAAATACAGGAGACCATGCCTATATGGAAAAGACCTGAGAAGGCCCCAGGTTCTCACTTCTGCTGCCCAAAGGTCCACACAAATGGGAAGTGAAGGCTAAACAAAAGTGCCACCTGCTTGGCTGTTTGTTATAACATGCCCCAATACACAACAGAATCCCTTGACAAAGGCTAGGAAATTAACTAATTCTAGATAGCTAAGAAAATCTCCAATATTAGCCGACAACTAAGCTAAGTGAGCAAGGACCTAATTGGTCACACACAGCAATGCTCAATTTTACAGAATTAGTTCAGAAAGTAACTAAACAATCAACAAGAACCATACTAAATAGCCATAACAGTGGAGAGGGAGGAATTTGATTTCTAGAGTTGCCATGTAACAGTATTTTAAGTGTCCAGTTCTCAACCAAAACTTATGAGAAAAGAAGGGAAAAGAATACACACACACACACACACACACACACACAAAATAGCTCGGATAATTATACTACTAATTTATATTAGTTCATTGAAAAGAACAGTTTGTGGTTATATTGTTTGATCAATTTTTCATACCTATATTTTGTAATCTAAGCAGCTACTTTGAAGATAACAATATGCATTATAGTAACCATTGTTAATCTCCTATTATGTTGTTTTGAAAATTCTGTATTATTTTTATTGTTTTTTCTCTTTAAAATAAAAAAAAAATATGAGACATACAAAAAAAACCAACAAAATGATGACCCATATACAAGAAAAAGTAATCAGTATAAATTCCTCTTCAAGAACCCCAAAGATTGAATTTCTTAGCTCAAGACTATATTAAACTAAATCTGCTATTTTAAATATATTCAAAGAACTAAAGAAACCGTGTTTAAAGAACCAAGGAAAAAATAAAAACAATGATTCATCAAATAATCAGTAAATAGAATTTAAGTAAATGAGCTAAATAAAAATTCTGGAGTTAAATGTATAATAGTTAAAATGCAAAACTCACTGGGGGGTCAACATCGGAACTGAGCAGGAAGAAACAACAGACTTTATGATAGGGCAACTGGGTTTATCTAGTCTGACAAATGGAATGAAGAAAAGAATTTTTAAAATTAACAGAACTTTAGAGATCTATGGGACACAGTCTAGCATTTCAAAAACACATACCGGGAATCTCCAAAGGAGGGGAGGGAGGAAAAAGTGGAGCAAAAATATTGAAAAAATTCCTAAATTTGATGAAAAACATTAATCTAGACATCCAATAAATTTGGGGTACTCCAAGTAGGAAAAACTCAAAAAAAAAAAAAAAATTCACACCTAGACACAAATAAAACTGTTGAAATACAAAGGTAAGCTTGATAACCTCAAGAAAGACCTAACTCATTGTGAACAAGTAGTTTTTAATAAACTTAACAACAGTTTTCAGCAGCTATGGAGGAAAGAGATAGCAGGATGACAGATAAGTAGGTAGGTAGGTAGATATAGATGATAGATAAATAGATAGATAGATAGACAGATAGATAGATAGATCTAGATCTGTATCTAGATATATATATCAATCTAGATATATACCTGAAAGAAAAGAAAACCTCATTGAAAACAACAGCAAAATTGACAAATCTTTAGCTAGAATTCCCAAACAAAAAAAGAGAAAAGACTCAAAATATTAAAGGAATACTGTGAACAAATATATGCCAACAAATTAGATAGCCTAAATTATGTGGGTAAATTTCAGAAAGATACAAACTGTCAAAAGTGACTTACAAAGAAACAAGAATATAACAAAATTAAATTAGTAATAATAAAAAATCTTCCTAAAAAGACAAGTTCTTGCAAGGTCAGATGACTTCTCAGATTAATTCTATGAAGTGATTTAAAAAACACAAAACATTAAACCCTTTCCAAAAAAGTAAAAGAGGGAACATTTCCCAATATATTTTGTGAGGTCAGTATTAACATAATACCAATGTCAGACAAAATTGTTACAAGCAAACTACAAAGTAATATCCTTTATTATTATAACTTCCTTAAAATAGGGCTGGGAATGTAGTTCAGTGGTAAGTTCTTGACTAGCACATGCAAGGTTCTAGATTTGACTAGTAGCACTGCAAAAAATAAAAATAAAAAAATCCTTTAAATAATAGCCAAACAGGGCTGGGGATTTAGCTCAGCAGCAAAGCGCCTGCCTGGCAAGCGCAAGGTCGTGAGTTCGGTTCCTGGTACCGGAGAAAAACAACAAAAAAAAAACAAAACAAAATAAATAATAGCCAAACAAATTTAGTAAGACATGAGAATCATATACTGTCATCAAATAGAACTTATCCCAGGAATATAGGTTTGCTTCAATACATGAAAATCAGTAAATGTAACACATTATACTGGTAAAAAACAACACCCACATAAGCATCTCAGAAAATGCAGAAAAAGCACTTGACAACACCTTTTTATGGCTAAAAGAATAATCAGCAAATGAACAGCGTCTGTGTTAGGCCAACTTTTTTTTTAGGCCAACTTTGAAAACACCTCAGCTAATACATACTTGATAGTGAAAAACTCAAAGCTTTCTCTGTGTTTTCAGGAACAAGATAAGAGTGGTCATTCTAATATTTCTATTCAAAATTTTTCTACAGATTATACTCAGAGTAGTTAAGAAAATAAATAAAAGCGACCTGGATTGAAAAGGAAGAAGTAACATTATCTCTATTTACATGACCTTATAGATTGAAAATCGTAAGAAATCCATACACAAAAATCTCTATTGTACTAACAAATGAGGTTAGCAAAGTTGGTGGATATAAACACAAAGTCAATATATAAAAGTCAGTAAAATCAGTTTGATTACCACACACTAGCAATGAACAATTTGAAAACGAGGTTAAGGAAACAATTCCATTTATGGTGGCATTGAAAAGAATAAATATTTGGAAATAACTTTACAAAAGAATTGCAAGACTTGCATAATGAAAATGATAAAACAACTGAGAGAAATTGGGAGGCAAGTAAGAATAAATCTATTCTATGTTTATGGAAAGGAAGATTGACTTATTATTATGAAGGTGGCAATATTCCTCAAATTAGTCTACTGGTAAAAAAGTCTCTGTGAAAATATCTTTTTACTTTATTAGTGTAGAATTTGACAAGCTTATTCTAAAATTCACAGGAAATACAAGGAGCAAAGAATAACCAAAGTAACCTTGGAAAAGTAAAAAAGTTGAAGGACTCCTACTTCCTGAGTAAAACTTAACAAAGCAAATGTAATCATGACTAGTTGGTACTGGCATAATTACAGACATGGAACAATGGAACAGAATTGAAGTTCAGGAAAAAGCCCCTATTCTACAACCAACAGATTTTCAACAAAGATTATCGAGATAATTTAGTGTGAAATAATAGTCCTCTTAAAAATGGTTTCTGAACAATGAATTTCCACATATTGAAAGAATGAACTTGGGTCCTTATCTCATACAATATATAGAAAATTAGAAGTATAGCAAAGATGAACATCTAAGAACTAAAATTATACAGCTCTTTGAAGAAAATATAGGTATAAAACTTCATGACCTTGGAATAGCAATGACTTCTTAGATATGACACTTAAAGGATAAGAAACCAAAGAAAAATAAAGTAGGCTTCAAAAAGTAACAAACTATTGTGATGCAAATAATTAGCAATATATAAAAAACTGGCATAGTAGGCAAAAATATTTGCAAATTATATTTTTTACAGGGTCTGATATCCAGAATGTGTAAAGAATTCTTAACAGTCGACAATGAAAAACACAAGTATCTCAAAAAGCATAAAACTGAATATTCATCTCAACAGAGAAGACACACACATGTGTCAAGAAACACCTGAAAAGAAACAAAACAGTATTAGTCATTTGGGAAATGCGCATCTGAACCACAATGAGATACCACTTCCCATTCACCAAGCTGGCTGTAATCTAAGACGGTCACTAACAAAGGTGGGAGAGCCTGCAGAAAAAGTAGAACTCTGTATCACTGAAAGTTAAAGGGTTCTCATATGACTTAGCAACAACACTCTTAGACACATACTCAAAAGAAATGAAAACATACTTGTCTCAGTCAGTCTGAGCTGCTGAAACAAACACCACAGACTGGGTATGTTTGCAAATAGCAGACACTTATTTCTCACAGTTTCAAAGGAGGGAAAACCCAAGATGAGGGGCCTGGAAGACGTGATTTCTGGTAGGGTCGACTTCCTCGTTCACAGAAGGGTATCTTGCCACTGTGTCCTCACATGGTGGCAGAGACAAGGGCACTCTTTCCGACCTTTTTAAAATAAGGGCATGGGGGGCTGGAGATTTAGCTCAGCCGCAAAGCGCCTGCCTGGCAAGCGCAAGGTCGTGAGTTCGGTTCCCGGTACCGGAAAAAAACCAAAAAAATAAAATAAAATAAAATAAAATAAAATAAGGGCATGGGTCTCCTTCACGAAGGTTCTGCTCTCTGACCTAGTTGCTCTTCGATGTCCCACCTCCTGATCCCATCATCTTATCTTAAAATAGATTTCAACAATTGAATTTGAGGGATACATAAACTTTCAGACCATTCCCATCCTCATGCATATGTTCATGCAAAAATCTGCGTATAAATGTTCATAGCAACATTATTCATAATAGTCCAAAGTGGAAACAACCCAAATATACTTTGATTTTGAATAAATACATAAAATGTGGTATATGCATCAAATGGAATATCATTTGGCAATAAGAAAGAATGAAGTGCTGATACAATCTACAATATGGATGAAACCTGAGAACATTATGTGACGTGAGAGAAACCAGACACAAAAGGTACATATTATATGATTCTGCTTATGTGAAATGTATATACTAAGCAAATTAGTACATACAGAAAATAAATCAGTAATTGCCATAGCCTGGAGAAACGTGGGAATAGAGAGTGACAGCTAGCAGGTATGGAATTTTTTGTTTTGTTTTGTTTTTGTTTTCATGGTGGCCATTAAAATATTCTGGAATTAGACAGTGGTGATAGAAGCTCAACTTTGTGAATAAACTAAAAATCATGGAATCATATACTTTAAAAGAGTGAATTTCATGGCATGAAAATTGTCTCAGTTTTAAAGATTACCTATACTAGAGTCTTACCAAAACTGTGTTGTAATTGCTGATATAGTTGCCTATCTCTTCAAGTATTAGATCTATGAAGTTAAAACTTAGCAGAAAGACTTGTTCTCTTTGAGCTCAGCATGACGTCCACCATGCAGTGGTGGAAAAGAAAATAATGCAGACAACATGAGATAGTTCAGAAACTGGAAGGAGGGCCGGGCATGGTGACGCATGCCTGAAAATCCCAGCATTCAGGAGGCTGAGGCAGGAGGATTGTTGCAAGTTCGAGACCAGCCTGGGCTTCAAAGTGAGCTCAAGGCCAGCCTGAACTGCATAGTGAGACCCTGTCTCACAAAAGACCAAAAAAAAACAAAAACCAGAGACTGGAAGGAGTTTGTTGCTGCTGGTGAACAGTGGAAAGTGGAAAGATTTGAGTAAGGGGACCCACTGAGAGATTTAAAGCTGGAGAATAAAATAATATTTACACCTCAAAACAAACCCTTCCGATGGCAGAACAAAAAAAGATGTTAAAAGAATAGCTATATTAAGGTGGGACTTCATTGAATGACAGCAGACTTTAAATAACAAAGTAAGTCTAGGCATCAAAGTCTCTTCCATTCCCACCCTCCAGTCAATGGAAATGAGCAATTTTTTCACACACAGCTTAAGTATCACATGGTTTGTCTGATACGAGAAACTCAATATATATGTAAAAAAAAGAACAAAATAAAAGTTAGATCATAGGAAGTAAGGAGACAGAGCTTTCTCAAATGGGGAGGGGATCAAGAGATGGAAGAAGGGGTGAGCAGAGGGGGAGGAGATAAAAAAAGATTTATGTTGTGTGCATATCAACCCCTTCACAAGGAATGTAAACAGTATGTACTGCAAACATGTACTTAAAGAAAAAACAAAGTGATACCATAGAGATGTCACAACACACAGATATATGCAAATTGAAGACAGGCAACTTGCTGTAATGAAAAAGTGAGGATTGGATATGTGTTACAGTAGGTTAAGTATGAGTTCTGAAATCTGTTAGTATTCCTTAATTTGTGGTTAACACAGTTTTATGTTTTTTTTTCAATGCTGGGGATTAAACCCAGGGCCTTAAGCATTTGAGGTCAGTGTTCTACCGCTGAGCAACACCCCTAGACCTACTATTCCTGAATTTGGAAAGAAAGGGTAGGATCCAGCCAGAGGAGAAGCACCTTACATCTCTTGATTAATAGTTCATGTTGGGGGCATCAACCAAATCAGAAGCTGCCACACTGGAAAGGCCTACATGGAAGAAAGCCTCACCAACCAGTGATCGTTCTAGAGTTGCAGAGAATAAACTATAAAGAATCCAGATACAGCCACATGAACACCTGGGATGGCAGCAAGGCCAACAGAAATTCAGCAGAGCAAACCCTGATTCAATCATAGAGGAGACAGTGTTTCCAAGGTGATATGGCCAGCAACTCTGGCTCAGTATATCTCCTTTCAGGTCCTGGAACATTGAGGTGGCCAGATGAGCCTTTATTAATCACCTACCCAAGTTAAAATACAAGAAATAAAATTCTAAACGTCCAAGTGAGGGCATCAGACAAGAATCCAGGCTAGGGATGTAGCTCAGTGGTAGAGCACTAACCTACTATGTGCAAGGCACTGAGTTTGATCCCTAGTATTGCAAAATAATCAACGAGAATCTAACAAATTTTCTGGCAATCATTAGAGCTGGGCATATCCTTTTAGTTCACAAATCAGTGGACAGTTAACAGGTATAGTGAAATATTTATAATTTAAAAAGAAGAGAAAAGCATCATTCAAGAGGTGGGATATGTGGATACTTTTAAAAGGTTCGCTCTAAAAAAGAGTATTAGGCATCTCCTGCTTGATGGAGTATATAAACTTCAAAACAACATGGAGCTGGTGAAAGGTGAATGAAGACTCTCTGAAGCAAAAGATAAAGAGAGAGCTTGGCTGAAGTGAGTTGAAGAAAAACTAAGAGAAAATTAGCAATAATAAAAAATGAACTTAAAATTGAAAATGGAGAAGAATCTGCATTATGAAATCATGTAGAAGATATTGAGAAGATTCCTTTAATAAAAGGAGAGGACAAAAATATTAAAATTTTGAGAAACAATTGCTGTGAAGAATAAAAAAATGGAGACCTAATGTATAGGAAACTGATGCAACAATATGACAGAATTAGTAATAAAATAAATAATAGAAAAAAGCTTTCCTCAGATGAAAGATGAAAGGAGACCAGAATGCATAGAATGAAGGACTCTAACTTCCATCTGAAATAAATGAAGAGTCAATAGGATCTACTGTCCATCTAATTCTTTAAAATTCAAAGAATAATCAAGCCGGGCGTGGTAGCGCACACCTGTAATCCCAGCACCTGGGAGGCTGAGGCAGGAGGATCGTTGTGAGTTCAAGACCAGCCTGGGCTACGAAGTGAGCTCAAGGCCGGCCTGAATTGCACAGGGAGACCTTGTCTCAAAAAAAAAAGACACACACTCAAAGAATAATCAAAGAGTTTCTAAACATGCAGAAAAACTAAATAAATACAGAGGAACAAAACCAAGTGTGGTGGTGCCAGCCAGTGATCTCAGCTACTTGGGAAGGTGAGACAGGATCACAAGTTTGAGGCCAGCCTGTGCAACTTAGTGAAATATCTCAAAATAAAATTTTAAAAGGGCAGGGATGTAGCTCAATGGTAGAGCACTTGTCCAGCATGTGTCCAGCATGTGCCCTGGGTTTGAATCCCATTACTGAAAAAACCAAACAAACAAGCAAAAACTGGGCTAGCTTCAGACTTCTCTACAGTAATGCATGATGAACTATAATCAAGCACACTGACAAAATTTCAAAATTTGGGAGGGAAGTGGTTTCATAGTGTGTGAAATACTCTGATATATAAGAATTCATATATCTGTCTTGAAAATGTTCAAATTCATGCTGTGAAAATTGGATATTTATATATGCCATATATATAAATTAATTCCAAATGGATGAAGGACCTGAACATTAGTGCTAAAAGCGTAAAACACTTAGCAGAGAACATAAGGGAAAACTTAAAGGCATTGGATTTGGAAATGACATCTTGGATATGGCACCAAAAGCACAAGGGGAAAAAAAAGCCCAAATAGATGAATTGGACTACATCAAAATTAAAATCTTGTACATGAAATGATATTGTAAAAAAATGAAATGACAATTCACTAAAGAATGAGGGAAAATATTTGCAAATCATATAGTATCTGATGGAGGATTAACACAGGATATACAGTATAAAAAACTTACAACGCAACAATAACAACCAAACCCAGTTTAAAAATAGGCAAAGGACTACTGGAATTTCTCCAAAAAAGATTTACAAATGGCCAATAATAAGTACATGAGAAGATGCTGAAATGATCATTAGGTAAACGCAAGTCAAAACCACAATAAGTTACTACTTTACATCTATATGAATGGCTATAATTAAAAAGATGAGAAATTGATGATTGCTAGTAAGGATCTGGAAGAAGTGGAACACTTGTACACTGCTGGTGAGAATGTACACTGGCAACCATTGTGGAAGCTGGTATGACAATTCTTCCAAAAAATTAAAAATAATCATTGTATGATCCAACAATTCCACTTCTGGGTGTATATCCAAAAGAATTCAAAAAAGGTACTCAAATAGATATTTGCACAGCCATATTTATAACAGCATAATAGTCAAAATGTGGAAACAACCTTGTCCACCAACAGAAGATTAAACAAAATATGATGTATACTTACAGTGAAAAATATTCAGTCCAAAAGGATGGAAATCCCAATAACCTGCTACATCATGAGTGAACCTCAGACATTATAACAAATGAAATAAGCCAGTCATCAAAGAACAAACATGGTATGTCTTTACCTATATGACCTATTTACAGTAGTGGAATTCAGAGTTAAAAATTAGGATGGGGTTTCTAAGGGCTGTGTTGGGGAAGTTGGGATCCAGTAGTTAAGAGGGGTACACAGTTGCAGTTTTGGAAAATGTAAATTTTTCCGGAGATGGATGGTGGTGATTGTTGTGGAAGTGTATGAATGCCACAGAATTTTACACTTAAAATGAATAAAATGATAAATTTTATACTATGTATACTTTATTACAATAACATACTTACAATAAAACCTAAATAGAAAAAGATAACATAGACTATAGCAAAGAAACATACAAGCCAGAAAACCCAGGACGACAGAAAACCAAAATATCAATCATGACAATAAATGTCAATGGATTAAACTTCCTTGTAAAAGCTCAGATGAAATACAATGATTTTGACTTTTTGCCCTCTAGAGGATAAAGATGTAGTAGTCAAACAAGAATTTTGATATGCCGTTGCTGACATTATGAATAATGATATAAACTATCAGAAGTAACTGCTGGGCATGGTGGCTCATGCTTGTAATCCTAGCACTCGGGAGGCTGAGGCAGGAGGATCATTGCGAGTTCAAGACCAGCCTGGGCTACAAAGTGAGCTCAAGCCAGCTTGAACTGTACAGCGAGACCCTGCCTCAAAAAGACAAAAAAAAAAAACTATCAGAAGTACAAAAAGAAGTTGGCAAGACACAAGTGGCTTTGGAGGTTTTGACACAATTCTTTCAGTTGCTGACAGACCAAGTAGACAAAAAATTATTACAATGGAGACACAGAAAATCTCATTAAGTGCTCATAAAAAATGTGGGGAAATCATGGCAAAGGCAGCCTTAAATATTATAAAAAGAAACTGCTGGCCGTATTCTTTGATCACAGAGGAAAAAAGAAAGAAATATATATAATTCCAACTAGTGGGGCATTTAAAAAATTTTACAAACAACAGAGACATTCAAAGATACTTTAGCTAATGTAATCAAGTAAGAAGAATAAAAGAACATACAAATAAAAATCAGGAAGATAAAGCCTCAGTTATGAAGCAGTTACCCAGGTAAAACTTATGCCAATCAATTTAAAATATTAATAAGATTGGTGATATCCTACAAGATAATTAGGAAAATTGACTCAAGTCAAGTCACAGTATTTTAAGGGAAAATACTATACAGAAAATTTAAAAATTATTAAAGTTATGTCACTTTAGAAGATGCTGGCCAGGAATATAGCTCAGCAGCACAAGCACCTGCCTGGCAAGCTCAAGGTCCCGAGTTTGATCCCCTGTACAAAAAAACCAAACAAACAAAAAAAGAAGATGCTGGGGTCAGTAGACTGATGATTCTTCTAAATTTCCTGGAAATATACAATTCCTATAATGTTTTTATAGCACACAAGAGAAGCACAGAAAATACGGGCATACATCCAGACTTTATAAATAAGAACATTTGCCATTTTTGTTGCTGATCTTTTTATTTAAAAAGTATAACAGACAAAATGCCACCTATAAAGCTGAAGTCTCCTTACCCACTGGTCTATTGCCTTCCACCCCAGCTCTTCTTATACCTAAACAATAATAACCAGCCAAGAGCTCTAGATCCTTAGGACTATGAAATTGGGTACATGTTTAATGTGTGGAGACAAGGCGAGTGATGAGCAAATGGAAGAAAGGAAAATGCTCAGAAAAAAGTAAAGTCAGGTTTCTATATCACACCATACACTAACATAAATTCCAAGTAAATTAAGGAGTTAAATATTAAAACAAATCTCAGAAGGAACTTGAAGGAAAAGGAAATGAACATTTATCTGAACTTGTGTGCAGGACAAATTTACGCTGAAGGTACTGAAAACGTCAAACTTCAAAATTAGAAAATATAATTTCAAAATATAGAATGAGTAGAGAAATCAAATTGCAAGTCACCCAAAATGCAAATTGCTTGTTTGTTTTTGAAACAAGGTCCCACTGTGTAGTTCAGGCTGACCTTGAGTTCACTATGTAGCCCAGGCTGGCCTTGAACTGGAAGTGATCCTGCTGCCTCAGCCTTCTAGTGCTGGGATTACAGGAGTGCTCCACCAAGCCTGGCTTGCAAATGGTTAATAAATAACAAAAAATGATCACATCCCTAGTTACCAACATTATGCAAATTAAGACCTAACACTGAGAATTACTCTCATCTATCCAACCGACCCCCCCCATAGTTTTGTCAAAGATCAGAAAAAGGTCCCAGTGTTCAAAGACTGTTGGGTATTAGGCCCTTATATACTCATAATGACACTGTAATCTGATATAAAGATTTTAACCAAAATTTTAAAAAATTATGCCCATTGACCCAATGGGTCTGTATTTAATATTTTTATCTACCGAAAATGTGGAAGGGATGCCAACTCTTTGTATGCCTTATTTACAACAAGGAAAACATACACTAAATATGTAACAATTAGGTATTGGCTGGATAATTATAATGTAGCTATGTAACACAAGGCTTTGAGCCTTTAAAAATTCCAAAAAAAATAATAATCAGGCTTGGTGGCACACACTTGTAATGCTGGCATTCTAGGAGGCTGAGGCAGGAGGATAGCAAATTTGAGTCCAACATGGGCAATTTAGCCAGACTGTGTTTCAAATAAGAAACAAACAGTGCTGGAGATGGAACTCTGTGTGAAGGCCTTGGGTTCAAGTCCAGTACCGACCCCCCCAAATATATAATTTAATATCAGAAAACTTCCTGATGTACTGACATAGGGGGGCAAAGTTCCGAAATATCAACCATGCACAGAGAAAGGTTAGGAGTGGCTATGTCCGGGTGACAGTATTGCATTTAAATTTTCATTTCCTTGGTGGCCTTTCTTACATTGTGCAGCTTTGCTTTCTATAGCCAATATATCACTTTTACAATAACAAAGAAATAATATACAAACAACAAAACAGTATTTCAAGTCAATGGTGTCAAGCTTGCTCAGGCAAAATATATAAAGTGGAAAGAAAGACGGCAAAGGATAGAATGCATAGATGGACAACTAATGGGATGTAAGGGAGTCTGTTCCCATTTTTTAGTCTAAACCGAAGAGATCTGTCCATCACCCTGAGGGTCTTGTCTATAACATGTAAAATAATTTCCTTTCTAGCCACGTGTGGTGGCACAAACCTGTAATCCCAGGACTCAGGAGGCTGAGGCGGGAGGATCGTCATGAGTT
>NW_004955435.1:19232419-19269957 GCF_000276665.1 Chinchilla lanigera | reverse complement strand
AAAAAAAAAAAAAAAAAAGAAAAGAAAAGAAAAAAAGAATTTCCTTTCTGTTTATTACCCTAGAGCTCCCCTGGGTTTCCATAATTTAACCAGAGGTGGCAATTCCTGAGCACAGCTGCAACCAGAGTTTGCAAAAATCTTTCTCTGGAGCATCAGGCAGCCAGTTCTCCTGCCTTCCTCCCCACTTCCTTGTGGAGCTCTAGCTAAGGCTGAGCACCCCCCCCCCACACACACACACACATGCTCGCACACACGCACACATGCACACACTCACACACATTCACATGCACACCATCACCACCAGGGCACAGCCCCCAGGTACCACCTGGCTCCCACACTTACCTACCCTCCACCCTGGTCCAGAGGCAACAACAGGTCTGTCTCCCGGGCAAAGGATTTTCATACAATCCTTCCACCCCTCCCACAAGTATTCCTCAAACTCCAGATTCCTTAGAACAGTGGGAAGGAATGTTACTGCCTCCTAGGTGCAAAGGTAGTTTACCCACATTCCTCTACAGAAAAGATAGGTCTTCAAGACAACAAAAGGAAGAATTTTTTTTTTTTTTTTTTTTTGGTGTGATTATATGGCTTGAATCCAGGCAGGGCCTTGCACTGAGTTACACTCTCCAGCATTTTATTTTAATTTTATATTTTATTTTATTTTGAGGTAGGATCTCTCCAAGTAAGCTTGGATTTATGATCCTCCTGCCTCAGCTTCCCAGAGTTTTGTGATTACAGACTTGTCCCACAGGCCAGGCTGGGAAAGGATCTTATAAAAGTCATAATTCCTGACATTATGTTGGCATTATGTTGGCAAACATAATGCCAACATTAGTTGACAAATGAAGAAATCAAGTGAAAATATGTTTTATTGAAACACTTTACATTAATTTCACTTTTGGAAAACACAGCACCGTTAAGAGATAACTTTACAAAAACTTTAAAATTATTTTATCTTATTATTAGTGTGTGTGCTGTAGATTAAACCCAGGGTTACACATGCTGAGAGAGCACGCTATTGCCAAGATCCATCCCCCAACCCCTTTATTTTTTTTAGATGGTGCCTCTGTATGTTGCCCATACTGGCCTTGAACTCCTGGGCTCAAGTAATCATCTGCCTCAGCTTCTCAAGTAGCTAAGACTATAGATTTACACCACTGCATACAGGCCCCCCAAAACTCAGTTTTTAAAATGTGTGTATTAAAGCTTTTTTAAAAAATTTTTTTTGACAGTTCTTTCTTAAGTAGTATAATTACTGAAGCCTTACTCACAGTTGGGATTTTACTAACATACTACTTAGTTATTATCAAAACAGATTCATAATACAGATGGTATTATAGACATTTTATATTAGAGATGAAAGAAATGAGGATATCACCCTGATTCTAAAACCATTATTTACATGATTTTAATTATAAGATCTTCAGAGGGTACTCAGATTGCTTTGATACTCCAAAGCTAAAAATTATTGAGCATCAAATAAGGAAACTTAATGAATAGAAGAAAAAGTAGGAAATAAAAGAAAAAAGGGTGGCGATTGGGAAGCCCTAGCTATTTGCCCCAGGCCTTGAAATGTGGCTGATTGATAAGGGAAGTGATCTTTGCCAGAGGAAAAGTTTATATCTCTTCCCTGATAGCACCCCTCCCTCAGTAACAGAGTTTAGTCAGTGGTATAATCAAAGCATGGGATGAGAGATAGCTTAGAAGTTATGTGACTTAGACTTCCTCGAAATCCTTTGTAGCAGCTTCGGTCTAAAATCTCATGTCTCAAAGCACTCTTTCTTGAAAGCAAATACATTTCTTCCACCAGCCAGTTCACCTAACTCGGATAGCTGAGGTTCTAATTTCACCATGATCTTTCATCTTTGAGGTTCTTCAGATCCCTCTGGCTAGTCTTCCCCATTCCCTTCCTTCAAAATCTCATTCAGGGGCCAGGGATATAGCTCAGTGGCACAGTGCCTGCCTGGCAAGTGTAAGGCCCTGAGTTTAATTCCCAGTACCAAAAAAACATTAAAAAAAGAAAAAAAGAAAAAATTCTCATTCAGGTCAAAGACTCTGGCCTGGATACCCTCACTGACCTGTGACAGTTGCTGCCCACAACAGTGCCTGGCACACAGCTGGCCCTCGGGAAGGCCTTCTTGAATGTCCCTGGTGGAATGGCAGGTGAATAGTTTCCTCAAAGCAAATAGTGGGAAGAATCCCAAAGGGCACCCTGGGGGTGTGAAGACTCACGCATTCCCGTTCTTCTCAAAGGGCTTTCCTTGTCTTAAAAGCCAGGGGGTAGTAGGACTCATTTTTTTTAAAACTGAAGGGTCCAGCCTTCTCATTTTCTATAATTAACTCTTTTTCCCAAGAGGCAAGGCAGAAGGGGCCATTAAGCACACAGATCCTAAAAAAAAAAGCACACAGATCCTGATGAATGAAAAATGGGATCTAGACCTAGTGCTGCCACTTACTAGCTGTGACTCTCAGCAAGTTTAGTGTCTCTTAGCTTCACTGTTTTCATCCGCTGTGAAGGGATTATAAACCTACCTGATAGAGCTGTGAGAACTACACCTCATAACCATGGGATGTACCTGCCACGGTGTTGTGGTTTGTGTCTGCGTGTCCCCCAAACCTCATGCAGTCCTGGGACAGGCTTCTAGAGTTTATGATTGATTAATGGCTGTGAGTGCTACCCCTGCCCCAGGGCAGGTTTTTTTGCATATAATGTAATGGACGGAAAGAGGCTACTTGCGGGCTGCTCCCCCCTTTTGTTCTTGTTGCTTTTGCAGTTTTTTGCCGCCATGAACTATTGCCCTCTGCCATGTGCCACTCTGCCTTGGAGCCAGACAAGTACCGACTGAAACCTGAACAAACTGTAAGCTAAATAAACCTTTCCTTCCTTAATTCTGAGTGTCAGGTATTTTGTCTCAGCAATGAGAGAAAAGTAACCAAGACACATGGTGACATGGTGCTCAGTACCCAGTGCATCTCTGTTCTTCTGCTCATTACCATCATTAAACAGAGGAAAAGGAAAAACAATCCCAACGGAAAAATAAGGCATATTATCTCTCTTAATTCACCACACAGAATAAGACCTGACACATAATAGGAACTCAAAATAACTGAAAAATAAATAAATGTAATTTTGCCCTGGAATAAATGTTTTGAATACTAAAGACTATTTGAAGACATTCCTTGATCTGTTATGCATATCTACCTAGGGATAAGCCTCAAACTCTGAATCTGTTTGAAATGCTTAAGAGAAATAAGATATGCAAATCCTCAGCAGGCTCCTTCTCCTCTGGGTTTCACAATACCTTTGTCAACTAATCAAGTAATAACTCTATTTCTCTGTTTAACTCATTGTAATACTTACTGCACATAACCAAAATAATATTAATTCTTAGATGACTTTTTCCCCCTACCATTCTCTGCCACTGCCCAGGTCCCCGGCCTTTCTCCTGATACTCTTCTCCTTATCAGGGATTCCTTATCGAGTCTTGACCTCTTCTGGTGGACCAGATGGAGAGAATCGTAAACTCCCCCCTGTGAAAGTAGATCTGCTATGTTGTATCTCACCTATGATCTTACTGAGTCAACAGCCATGGAATTCAATAGCCCAGTGGCATCTGACTGCACTTTCTGGGTTTGGTGGTGTTTTACAACCGACTTATCAACAAATAAACACTTTTTTTTCTGGAGTGAGGCAGGATGAAGAAGCACAACCAACCTATCAATTTTCCCCTTAGGCTTCATTTTCAGCTGTTTTCAGGTACATTTTCATTCCTCTGACAAATCAAAAGTGACTTGTATTTTAGTTAACCTACAACAATCAGCTTTTGAGACCCAACAAACAGAAAAATCTAAACATTGATTTAACACATAATGATTTTTTTTTTCTTACTGCATCGATCAGTAAATGCCAGGAGCAAAACTGATAGCATTTCTGAACTTATTTTCATTAGATTATTTTAAGAAACATGAATATTACAACATTGATGACTGTGCCAAAACTCCTACAAAGAATACCTTCACAAGGGCAGAGATTGCCTTTCGCTGGGGGCAAGGAGATGTCAGTTTAAAAAACATACATAACAAATTTATTTATTCTATAATCAAGAGGCTGAAGGGTACTGTGGTAGTAAGTCTGTAAAGATGTAGGCAAGATTATTATTTAACAACCAATCCTTGTTTAAAAAGAACATTTCTCTTCCAAATATATTCCCATCCTAACTTACCCTTGGACAAAATGGTAAGATGGCATAAAGAGAAGAATAAGGTAGAATGTTGTCTATAAGCAACTTTCTGAGAGATAAATTATCTAGAGACTTTTTCTCAAAGTGATTTTGGAGAACATCCCTTTTGAGTACACTGCTTGGCAGACCAGCTAACCAGTGTCTTGTATCTGAACAATCACTCGTTTAAAAACTGAGTAAGTGCCTACTACATTTCAAATACTATGTCGGTCCTCAGGGTTACTAAGATGACTAAGACACAGACCTCATTTGCTGTTACGCTGAACATAGCTATGGAGCTCATATGAAAGAGCAATGAGAGATTCGTGAATTCCTTCAAATATGCTTGCTATCACAGCTGGACACAGTGGTCCGGGCCAGAATACAGTGGGAGAATTAAAGGCATGCATCCTGTCTTCACAGAGCTTATGGTCTAGTAATATAGACATCACTGTTTATTAAATTAGAAAGTACTCTTATGAAAAAATATAGGATGTCTTAGGAGACAATAACAAGATACAGGTTAAAAACAGAACTTATTTTGATAAGGCAACTGCTGACAATCAATATATAACCAAAGAGTTTGGGGTATAGCTCTGTGGTAGAGCATGTGCTTAGCATGGGTGAGACACTGAGATCAATCCCCATCACCAAAAAATAAATAATAAATAAATAAATAAAATTTAGAAAGAAAGACATGTATTAGGTTCAAATTCTTTTGTAAGCAGCTTCATCTTTCTAACAATAGGCAGTAATAGACCTGAGTGGGAGACCGCAGGCTTGGCTAAATATGGTAGAGTGATAAGATCAGTAGTAAATGCAAATTTGGGGCTATCACCAATGGTGTAGGTGTGGCTTGATTAAATTTCTCCGTTCAATTAACAGTGTAGATTGAGGTCAGGTTCTCTTCATCAGGTTCTGCTACTTACACACTTTAAGACACATGTGATAGAAAACGGCTCCCAAGTTATCCACACTAGGAATCCCTAGAACCTATGAATGCTACTTTTCGTTGCCAAAGGTACGCTGCAGATGTGATGGAGGTGAAATCTTCCGGGGGAAGATTGGCCTTCACTATGTGCGTGAGGCCATCACAAGGGTTCGGCTAAAAGGAAGACACATGATCAGAGTGGGCAGCAGGCTAGGTGATGTCAGAGCAAATAGGACCTAGGAACACTACATCCCCAGGAGCTGCGTGAGGCGAAGAATGACATTTACCTTACCCTGGAGAACCTGGAAATCTGCCTTGCTGACATCTTCATTTTGAGGGCATCATAAGCCCCTTAATTCTTGTTTTGTGGTCTGACCTTTTAGAAACATCACTGAATAAATTCATCTTGTCCAAATCACTAAGTTTTTGGTAATTTATTACAGCAACAATAGGAAACAAATACCACACCCTGTTACCTATGAAAACAAGGAAAGCCCTTGGGAGTGCTTTTTAATGAAAAGTTCATTTTATTGGCATTTTCCAACTATGTGTTCTGCAGCTATTTTTCTAACAGAGCAAACACCGTTTTGTTCTTTTCTTTTTTTAAGTAATGAGGATTGAATGTAGGGCCTTGAACATGCTGGGCAAGTGCTCTACCACTGACTACATCCTCAGCCTTTTGAAAATTTTATTTGGAGGAAAGATATATTCTGGATATTAACCCTTGTCCCATAGGAGTCACATATTTTTTTCCCTTAATTTACTGCTTTTCTTTAACTCTGTGGTGTAACCAGGAATGCAGAAAAAGGTTTTACAGTTAGATACAGTCAATATAGCTTTTTCAAAAATGATGTGTGATTCTGCACTTCTTATCTGAGATATCCATTTGTTTCCCAAGGCTATAAGAACATTCTCCTATTACTTCCTAATAGTTTTAAGGGTTTGCTTTTTTCATTTAAGTCTTCAGTCTATCTGGAGTTTTTGTTTTGTTTTGTTATGGTGATAAGAAAGACAATTTTAGTTGGGCGTGGTGGCACACGCCTGTAATCCCAGCACTTGGGAGGCTGAGGCAGGAGGATCATTGTGAGTTCCAGACCAGCCTGGGCTACAAAGTGAGCTCAAGGTCAGCCTGCACTGCATAACAAGACCCCGTCTCAAAAAAAAAAACAAAAAAAAGAAAAAAAAAAAAGAAAGAAAAAGACAATTTTATTTTCTTAGACATGGAAATCCAACTTTTCCCATATAAATAATCAGATAGTTTTCTTTCCCTGTCATCAGGCCATCTTTTATAAAGGCCAAATTGTGTATGCGCTTGGTCTGTTTCTGGCCTGAACTGTTCTACTGATCTCTTGTCTACTGCTGACCAAAACTACAGCCTCCTACGTTTTGGTCTCTGGGAAGTTTTGTTCCTTCTGTTTGCTCTTCTAAGATAGTCTTAATATTTGTAAATATTTAATTCTGCATGTGAATACTAGAATTATTATTAGAAGTTCCATGCAAAAAATTTTTGTTAAAGTTTTAATTAATATTGTCCCTACCTGTCAACATCTCTGCTAATACAGTACTTCCACAGAGACACCAAAGACTCCTCTGCTGTGAATCCCAACAGAAAACAAAACAAAAAACAAGAAAAACAACAGCTTCTCCCTTACTTCCACATTTCAAACTTCATCCGCATCCAACTGAAACTAAACTGCATCAAGAAACCCACCTGCAAGGCAGTTCAGGAAATGTACAATAGCCGGCTGTGGTGGTGCATGCCTGTAATCCCAGCACTCGGGAGGCTGTGGCAGGGGGATTGTTGCCAGTTTGAGACCAGCTTGGGCTACAAAGTGAGCTCAAGACCAGCCTGAACTGCACAGTGAGACCCTGTCTCAAAAAGGCCAAAAAAAAAGGAAATGTACATTTGTAGGTTTAAAGCTTTTGTGATACAAGAATAAAAAACAGAACAGTAAGTTTCAAACTATGGATTATAGGTCATGCAATCACCTAGTAGGTAAAGAATGGCGTTAAAAATAAAATGGAGCAGATTGTGCTGTCAGTATGCTTAGCAAGAATAACTACTGATTCATAAAGCTATGCACACATTATATATATTTTATAATACATATTTATATATTTATATACATGTTTATATGTTTTATATATACATGTTCAATTGTTTTATATATATATATACACACACTTATATGGACAGAAAGACACATAGAGACAGAGAAAGAAAGAAAATGAATTACGAGTCCAGATCAAGAAAGTCTCAAGGTTCAGGTACCAAGAAGGGTTACTGTGTGCTAATTCAGCACATCTACCTCAACATCCTTTACTTTGCTAAGGAAATTTCCTGTTTTTTTCACATGGCAGTAGCTTTTATTGTGAATAAATTTTGAATTTTGTCACACAATATTCATGCATCTACTGAGGTAACCAGAAGGTCCTTCTTCGATGTACTACACTGATGGATTTCCCACAGTGTATCATCTTTGCATTTTTCTCTTTCTAAAAATGTTTTTATATCCAGTTTGCTTTAAATACTGTCCCACACATCACCTATAATTTCTAGTAGGTATTGTATTTGTCAAAGATGCATATCTCAAAGATGTATATCTCACAGATGTGTATCTCAACACATTTTGTAAGAACAAGATAAAAGGCCTATGTTTTGTGATTCTTTATTAAATTCATAAGAATCCGAAATACCTGCATGTCATTTAGTTTAGAAAAATTTAATTTTTCCAAATATGTTTACAATTTAAGGACCAATGATCAAAACTCTGTATGAAAAATAAGTCTTACTGAAAAGTGGTATTTTAATTCTGATATAATAATGACAATTAGCTGGGTGTGGTGGAGTACACCTCTAATTCCAGTACTCAGGAGGCTGAGGCAGGAGGATTGTTGTGAGTTTGAGGCCAACCTGGGCTACAAAGTGAGCTCAAGGTCAACCTGAACTGCATAGTGAGACCCTGTCTCAAAAAGACAAGAAAGAAAAGAAAGAAAGAAAGGAAGAAAGGAAGGAAGGAAGGAAGGAAGGAAGAAAGGAAGAAAGGAAGGAAGGAAGGAAAGAAGGAAGGAAGGAAGGAAGGAAGGAAGGAAGGAAGGAAGAAAGAAAGAAAGAAAGAAAGAAAGAAAGAAAGAAAGAAAGAAAATAATGACAATTATTTCAATATATCTTTAAGAATATAAATCATCCAGTAAAAATATCTTCACCAATGTTCACCATAAAAATGTTTGTTCAGGTTATAGTCATTTAAGCTGTACCCCAGAAATTTTCATTTTATTTGTTGTGTTTATTTGTTCATGTTTAAGTGTTAACGACTGTCTGTATCTCTATCTCTAGTATACCCATCAGCTTTTCAATAGGCCATGGTTTTAACTCATAAAACCAGGAAACTGCAACACAGTTTCTTTCAACACACCATGCAGTGGCACGCAGTGCGAAGATTCTGGATGCACTGGTAATAAGATCATGGAAGCCTTGGAATTTTTTATTTGTCTTACCTTCTCCTGGTGCTTTTTAAGAGAAAAGAAATTTATCCTGAATAAAATGAAAGAGTCCAACAGCATACTTTTTACAAGTCATCTGCACAAAGTATGTTACCACTAATTAAACTTTTTCTAATTATTTATTTTAATATTTTTACTTTTTTGTGTTTTTTTTGAGACAGGGTCTCACTATGTAGTCCAGGGTGGCTTTGAACTCACAATATAGCATAGGCTGCACGAAACTTGCAGTGATCCTCCTGTCAGCCTTCCAAATGCTGGGACTACAGGAGAGCACCACCACACCTGGCAAGTTTTTTAATAATTTAATCAGTGCACATATGCATATGTGCACATTCTCTACCATAGTTATTATCAATGGAAAAAAATGTTTTTATAAAAGCAGTGGTAATAAAGAATAACAATTATTAAACTTTGGTAACGGGCTATTTGGAAGAAACAAAATTTAATGATACACCTGGTATCAGCATTTGACTTATTAAACAACACATATTCCATCTGTGGATTCCTCTGTCCTTTATTCTACTGCCTAGACAGGAAAAGAAGAAACCCAGGGACAGAATCAGCTGAACCCTCGCCCAAGGCAGCGGGAACCCAATGTCAAGGAGAGACAGATTCTCAATTACTCTTCACACAGAGGGAAGCCATAATACCAGTTGTCCGGTATTATGCTGAGTCTACAGGTGACACATTTTCTAACTTCTATTTTTTTTTTTTTTGTTTGTTTTTGTTTTTGTTTTCCGGAACCGGGAATAGAACTCACGACCTTGCACTTGCCAGGCAGGCGCTGTGCCGCTCAGCTAAATCCCAAGCCCCCATTTTCTAACTTCTAGTTTCCAAATTTTGGGTTGTATTTCTATTATTATGAAAAGACAGTTCCACACAACCAAAAATTATACATACGTTAGTTCATCATTTTATTTTAAATATTTGACCATTTAACAAAAACTTTTAAGTGTCTCTGCAAGTTCTTTCTTCCTCTTCCAGTGGTGGAGAGATCTCCATTTTCCAGAGAAAAATAAAGAGAATTTCACAGTTTGGGATGTGGGTTAGATCTGTGTGGGATTTTAAAAAATGGTAGCTGAAGGGGTGTCACCATTTCCTTGGTGGTGAAAACAGTAATATTTCGTAGGTCCTTACTGTGTCTGGGCCAGAACTTTGGGCACAGCAAGGAGAAACGGAGTAGCTGAGATGCCTCCTGTTTCTGAACAGCCATCACATCATCAAGGGCCAAAAGGACGTAAACATATTGTAACAAATACCAAGGTACCATAGATGTAGTGCAAACCAGACATCAATACAGAAGAGAACAGAGCAGTGTATGGAGCCAATTAGCAGAGGCACCCCTAAGATTTCCAGAAGCAGCCACGTGACACCTTCTCTTTACCTCTCATACAATTTCTCTTTCTCCAAGAGCTTATCAGAAATGGAGATTTTGAAAACACAGACATTTTCTTCACTGGAAAATGACCTCAAACAATGCTTCCCAAGCTTGCTGACTCCTGGCTTAGACTTCCTCTCTGAGACAGTATTCAAGTTTCATGGAGAACTCGTATTTTCTGCATGTGATTTTAAGAGACTAAATACGGTTTTTATTCATTCACAATCATACTTAATGAAAGAAGTAAGTATTTCCTATGAAATGCCTGTGCCTTCCACTCTTCCTAACCAGGTAGGGGCTGACGGAGGGCAAGAGTACAAGCTCTCTGTGCTCCCCAAGTCCCTTCCTGTACAGCACTGAAAGCAAAACAAACCCAAAATCGCCAAAGATAATTTGTTTTCCCCTTTATTAAAAACTGCATCTTTTTTTTTAACATCCAAGTGATCAACGCGTCACCTTTAACCGCTCTCTACCTTTATAAAGCTTTATTGTTTACTGTGCGGGATTTTGAAGTTATTGCTGTACTAGACTCTCAGAAGGAAATTTTCCTGAGGTGCTTATAATCGGGAACTGAAGCAATCACATGATTTAGGGGTCAAAGGGAGCTACCAGGCCACAGCCACACCTCTGCCTCTAGTAAACTGTTCTGGTTCTTAGTAGCGAATTAATAATTTTGTGTGTGTGTGAATTAATAATTTAATCAATGTACATGTGAACATGTACACAATCTCTACCATCCTGGGACCAAAGGGAAAAGCCTCCAAGTCAACCAGCAGGTTGGGAACCAGCTGAGGACTTGATGCCAGCAGCTGAGGTAAAACCAGAGGGCCTTGGGACACCGTACGGTCTCTGAGAATACTTCCTTCAGTGTAAAATTAAGTGTTGACACCAACCTGTGTTTCAAGATTTCCTCGTGAGCAAGAGCAAGTGGTAGGGGACAGATGTCACACATGATATGAAGTTTCAATTTTACGAACAGTTTTGGTAATCTCACTAAAATGGCGATAAGTTTTACTTATCTGCTTCTAGATCACAAGGAAAGAAAAGCAGTGTCATTAAATCTGTGAACACAAATCAGGCTCCCACCCTGGAATGTGGACCAGAGCTACGTGGCCAGAGGTCAGGATTCTGAGCTGAACTTCAATCCTGGACAAGTTAAGAACTTGTCCCTCAAGTAGTGATGTTTTCTCTGATGAAATCTCTTCTCCAACTTCCTTCGTACTTCAACAAAAATCACTCCATGCTGAGTGCCACCTGTGTATGTTGGCACCAAACCTGTCTTTCTCAGCTCTTTGAGGACTCAAGGGAGAACCTGGCTCGGTCAGAGGCATAAAGGATGGTCCTTTGGTTCTGATCAGGGAGCTGGGGCTCCTCACTTGATCATTTGGGTCTCTTCGTCTGCATCATAAAACTCTTCTTCCTCCTCACTCTCACTGCCGAAAGTCTGCTCCTTGTCTGCAGGCTGAAATGGGAAAAGAGATAACATCATAACGTTTCTAAGATGAAAACTACCACCTCTCTGTTCAACTGAAAAATGAATTTTTGTGACATCTACCTCCCTGAGGAGCAGCCCCTAAGTGTTTTCAAAATGTAATGGATCTTTGGTCATCTTTTATTTTTCTGAATATCACCTGCTGTTAGATTTCTACCATTGCTTTCCATTGTATTCAATCTAACCCCCCGAAACATTTTTTCCAACAACTACCATCATCCAAGCAGAAACTGCAAATGGATGGGAGGAACAGCAACATACCTGCGGGGTATCCAAGGTCTGCAAAGACACGACTTCCTCCCCCAGCCTCCGATAGGAGTACACCTGAAGGTCAGCAAGTGTCTCCAGCAACGGGCTATTAAGGGTTTCTGGCAATAACAAACTTAGGAGGCCTGAGGTCAGGCCGGTGGCTCCAAACACAAGGAAGGGTAAAGACCACTGCACATATTTCTGTAGGGAAGGGGCAAATGGAAACAAACAAAATTCAAGGTCAGTGAGTGTCCTCATCAGATGACCTCAACAGTCTCATGACTGAACTGTCCCAGCTCCTACCCAGTTTGTGCCTTCCCACTAGCATAGGCTGTTAACCACTTTTTCTTTCACTATAGAGAACTACCATGGGAAATCATGGGCTGATTCTTCAAGTATGTAGAGACGGGACTGAGTAAATCCAAAGGCAGCACTGGAGTGCGGGCAGAAGCATCGGGCTATCTCCCACATGGGGTGGGCATATGGGAGCTGAGGCCCAGCTGTTTCTGAGCAGGGCAGATCCACAGGGAAACCTGGTGTCCAGCTCCCGTTCCAAGGAAGCAGCTTCTAACAACGATCTCCACACCCTCTTCTCATGAGAGACACCCCAAAATATTTGCTGACAATGAACTTTAATCCTTTCGCAGTTGCAGCGGATATGAGAGACCTCTGCAAGGTTAAAGTTCTCAGTGCTGGAATCTGTCCAAACATCCCACACACCATGGCACCATAACAGAGAAGCCCAGGAATGAGAAGGATAAAAACTCTGGAAGAAAAAAAAAACCCTACCACACACACAGTTTGTAAGCTACTTAAACTGAAATGATAAAGGTAAAATGGCAATTGCTTCACAGAGCCAAAAGATATTCTCAGGACAAGTTAATATGCTCTTTCAGTACAAATGGGTTCCAAGACAGTGAAAGAAACATCTTGCTTGCAGTTCATCCTGCTTGCAGGATGGTGCTTTGGGGCCATTCTGAGAGAAATGGAAGTCTAGAACTCCAGTACAGGAGGTACTGACTTTACGATCTTCTGCTTTGGCCTCCCAGATTCTGAGGGTACCGATTAGGACTTTATTTCAAATAACTTTTCCTTAGTTTTTTAAAGTGATGGAGAAAGAAGGAGGGAGGGGGTGTGAGAATGAAAAAGACAGCAGAGAATCTGAGCAACTGATTTGAAGGTAACAATGTACAATGCCACTACCACGGTGAATTCCTACCATCTTGTCCAGTGAATCTCTCTATTATCGCTACTGTTTTATTTAATAATTGTTATTCTTCTTTTTTTTTTTTTTTTTTTTTTTTTTTTTTTTTTTCTTTTTTTTTTTTTTTGGTTTTTCTCCGGTACCGGGAACCGAACTCACGACCTTGCGCTTGCCAGGCAGGCACTTTGCTGCTGAGCTAAATCCCCAGCCCCTGTTATTCTCTTTAATAGTTTGAACAATCTCCCATTCTTACATCCAATAATCTGAGCAATGTAGTTGAAGATAACAGTATGTAATCTAACAACCACTGTTAATTTGTATTATTTTGTCTTGAAACCCTGCATCACTTTAAATGTTCTTGCTTTGGTTTGTTTATGTTTGTGGTGCGGGTATGTTGCTATTGCTCTTTTTTCTCATTTACTACTCTCTTTAAAATAAAATTTAAAAAAAAGAAAAAGAAAAAGAGAGCAGGGAGAGACAGGAGAGCGAGGAGGAGGACAGGGAAGAAGGAAGACGGAATCATCTCATCTCTATCTCCTACATGAAAGCCCTGCCCAGCACTACGGGTGCTGCAGAAGTGAGGGGAACACAGCACTCTCCCAGCTCTCAGTAATCAAAGGAGACACGGAGCCGAGGGTTATCATGTCCTAGGACAGCCACCCAAAGTCGGAGAGTTTTAATAATATGTGTCTAGGATCCCACACATTTTGCAAGATGAAACATGGAGCACACATGGCTCTTTTATAAGAGGGCACTTGTGGCCTAAATCTGAGCCTGAGACATGGGGAGAGCTGCTCAGGAAAAGGAACTATACTGCAGCTCAAAACATGAGTCAGCTGCCACGCAGATATCCCAGACTAGGAAATGGTGAACTAAGCTGCCTGAGTAATGATGCGCTGTCTACAGAAACGGTCCACCGACCCCAGCCTAAGCTAGTCACCTTTCCCCAAGCGTGGCCTGGGAAGTCCCAGACTACAGCGAGGAGGGACTTGCCTGGGGCCGCTGAGTTCTTCCATAGGATGTGAGCATTTTAAGACTGTAGAGTTTCAGGGTTGTCGTTTAGTGTCTCACCTTTTCTTGGACTACAAAACTTAGAAAATGCCAGTGAATCTGAACAGACACACACGCAGGCATGTACTCCCTCGTTTTCTTTTCCCAGTGGTACGCTTTGGGAAAGATGTCTAATCTGTTTCTGTAGCATTTCTCACGTGATTACTACGTGCGTTACGTACAGTGATATGTATAAAGCGCTTCTCACGAAGTCCAGCATGAGGCAGAGGCTTAATAAACACTTAATAGTTCACTTCTGAATGGGCAGAAAAGGGGCTTGCTTCTCTGGCATCAGCTGACTCTCCAATTAATACAGGTAAACAAAGAATCAGACCCATTGGTGTGGAAGTATCCCAGGCTGTCTATCCCGATGGAGTACTGTGTCTTCAGCTAAAAGGTATACGGTCCACATCTGTGTCAGCTTACCTTAACAGATACCTGTTCATTACCTTTTTCTACTCAAACAAAGCATTTCTGAAGCAGAGAATCATGAAAAACAAAACCAGGAGGTACAAACCAACCAGTGAGGGGACGAAGGGAGCAATAATCCCACCAACTCGGGAGAACATGGAACAAGTTCCAAGCCCAACGTTCCTGAAAGGCAGAACGAAAAGTAAAATAAAACTTAGTGAGTTGTAAGGGGAACTTTCAAAGACCCCGTGAAGAGGCATAAAGGGCCCAGAATAGAATATGCCCAAGTGGAAGCACAAGAAACTGTAGCACAGCGCTGCCTACGAGAGCTCTTGGTCATGCCGGAAATGTTCTAAAATCACACTGCCCAATATGGAGGGTTACGAGGTACAGGTGTCTACTGAGTACTTGAAATGTGGCAAATGAACATGAGGAACTGAATTTCCAACTTACCCAATTCTAATTAAACTTCAATAGGCGCTTGAGCATAGTAACCATCATATGGATAGTGCATCTCTAGAGGGTTGTGCAAAAATCAGCATTTGAGTATTTATCAAATATTCTTACAGAGTTTTGTGTCTCAGGTCTACTATCTACTGTCTATTAACACAGCCACAGGAAGGAAGGGCTTCATGATCTGAAAAGCCTGCCCATTTATTTAAGCCCAATGAATTAGCTTTTAAAAAGTCAGGCATATTAGTAGGACTTGACTGTGCATTCACCATCAGGAAACCTAGGACATTACCTTTATTGGGTTGTAGGTATGGAAGAGGTAAGAGGGCAGGAGAGAAAATGGGAATGATTTCTAGATAAGGTGGCAAGACATCACTCTGTTACCTCAGCCTAACTGTTAACAATGTCCATTTGCTCTCAGATGTGTCTGATACTAGTTTTTTATACGGAGATTGTAAGAACAATGAGGAAGTGGGTAAACAATGTGATCTGTTGCTGGGAAAGAGATTTAAATCAATAAGCAGGCTAACAGTGCTGGCCCGCGCCTCTAATGCCAGCACTGGGGAGGCTGAGGCAGGAGGATCACTGTGAGTTCAAGGCTTGCCTGGGCTATAAAGTGAGCTCAAGGCCAGCCTGAACTGCACAGCCAGACCTTGTCTCAAAAAGACAATAAATAAATAAATAAATAAATCAACAGGCAAAAAGAACCCTTAGTTTTCTTGAACAGATAAGAGAGACAAAAGCTCCCTTTTGAGTGATCCTTATTTCACAAAGGTAGTTCTACAAAAACTTAAACTGTGCCCCAATCCTTCAAATTTGGGTTTTTTGTTTGCGTCCAAACTGCTTTTATGCAATTTAGGATGGAATGTATTCCTTTTTAGATAGGCAGATTGTTTCATTAAAACCATCTTTAACAACTAATATTTAAATTTAATATTTACCTATTAGTATAGGAAATGATCACTTAATATGTGCATATATTGTGCTAAAATGGAGGCTCTGTGAGCAAAGGGATTTTGGGGCTGGGGATGTAGCTCAGCGGCCTAAGTGCTTGCTTGGCAAGCCTGAGGTCATGAGTTCAATTCCCAGTACCAAAAACAACAAAAAAAAAGAGAAAAGCGATTTTGTTCCCTTGTCTGCTGTAAGTCTAACACTAAGTAGGTGACTAAATGAATGAAATTCACCAAAGTAAAAATGGCCTGAGGTTTGCAGCTCAGTGGTTGAATGCTGTGTGGCATGCACAGGACCTTGGATTTGAGCCTCAGCTCTGCAAAGAATCAAAAACCAGCACCCAGCCCCGTTTGGGTGATAGGACACGTCCAGCGTACAGCACTAGGGGAATTTAGCTCACTACTAGACTACAGTTTCCTCAGTCACACAGGCGGAGAGCAGAATACAGAAAGGTTGTGAGTTACAACTGCTTGCTGCACACTGACTCCTGAGCAGAGGGACAGAGAACCACACCCCCGCTGACAGAAGGAAATCCAGGAGGAGATGCAGGCAGACGCGTACCTGATGATGGTTGGGTAGAGCTCAGAGGTGTAGATGTAAACGATGTTGAAGGCGGCACTGATGGTCAGCTTACCCAGCAAGGACAGGGAACGGCTGTTCACCACTGCAAACACACCTGTGTCTGAGGAGGACGGGACAACCCCTGTGAGACCAAGTAGAACAATCCCTCTCGACACATCTCATTCTGAAGGAGCCACAGGCCTCCATGTGGAACTCAAACGGCAAAGCAGTGGGATAACTGCACACACATTTGGAAGGTTTAGTAGTCACGCGCAAAAGCATGTGTAATATTGTGTAAGCATGTCTCAGTGTCCTGGCTGTCTGCGTGAAGTTGACACACTGGTTATCATTAAGTGAGATAAAACCTGCATTCATTCCTGGGAGAGCCCCTGAAAACTGCACTGGAAAGAAGGAAGTGCATCCACTATGGGTGGTACCTGTCTTTCCTTTCTTCTTCACTTTCTTCAAACACTGATCTAAAATAATGGTCAGCACAGCCCTTGCTAACAGGCAGTGAAAACAGAGATGAGCTCCAGAAAAACTCTTACAGTTTACAAGGGTATTTGTGTTAGCCAGCTTTCCATTACTGTATCAAATACCTGAGATGATCAGGTTATAGAAAGGGAAGATATACTTTGGCTCAAGGTTTTGGTAGTTTCAGTCCATGGTTGACTCTAGCTGTCTGCTGTGGTGAGGCAGTATATCATGAGGGGAGTGGGTGCCTTAGAGCAACCTTCTTACATCACAGCAGTAGGGGAGGTGAGAGAGACAGGAAGATAAAGGGTGGGGGGTCCCTTCAAGGGAATGCCCCTGATGGTTTAAGTTCCTCCCCCTGGGCCGCACCCTCTACAGGGTCTACGACCTCCTAATGGAGTCCTAGGCTGGGGACCAAGCTTTCAACACAGGGACCTTTGGGGATGCTCAAGATCCAAACTATGGCCGTGTGCTGCTGAGAAGGTAAGGAACAACCTCACGAAATTATTACCAGAGGACACAGATGTTCTTTAAAGAACAAGAGACAAAATATGAAAAACCTTCTAACCATTCCTCTAACTTCTCATTTTAGTCATTAATTTACAGTGTTGCTTGAGCTTCTTAATGTAATGTTTTTACACAAAATGCAAAAATAACTCCAGCTTATTTCATCAAAAATACTATCAATTATCTTGTTCTTCTTAACATTATGCTGACTGGGTTCTACAAATTTTTACCTGTCAAAAAGAGTTAATCTTTCTCCTTTAATAATCTATGTGTTTCTACCTTCAAAATAAGAATTTTCTCATAAGAAAGGAACCCCACAGTTGTTTTTGGCTCTGTTGTACTTCCTCCATTATCAGACACCTGCAGGATGTGACAACCATTCCGTTTGCTCAAATGCACCTGCCCCGTGATAGCAATCTCACTTCCAGTACCATCCTTTCCTAAAATTCCTAGTCTTAAAGGTCAACAGCAATGCCCTAGCCATTGAAAGTAACTGCCCTCATTCTCCTTGACATTTATGCCACATGGAACACTCTTGTCCCCTTTCTGAGGATTGTGGTGCTCATATAAACCACTCGATTAAATAGCTCCAGTGAAGTATCTTTTCCTCCCTTTAACCTCCAGTGTCCCTACTTTCTAATCCATTCAACTGGTACGTCTCAGATACTCCTCTGTGGTTACTTACTTTTCTAGCTTGTCTGCCCAAAACACACTCCAAGTTAGCTCAGGTTAATGTTGGTATCTTGTATATTTGTTTTCCTCACAGCATCCCCCATAGGCCTAGGCACCCAGCGGTTCACTGTGCAAACATTTGTTGAAGTAAGAGGTGTAAGGACTACCACAGGGATTAATTAGGTGGAATCAATCTGTGTTCATGCTCTCAGCTCCTTGAGAGGGAGGTATATGACACGCCTGATACCAAAACTATTTCACCCTGTTTGAGTGTGAAATAAATTTTCATCCACTTTAAGATGATGTCCTGAAGCAGCCACGCAAGCACTGCTAAGTGTGACCCCCCTATCCCGGAGCTGCTTTCTCCTCTTCTGCCAGAATATTTGAAGGAACACACTAGCTATTTTTTTTTTTCATGTATTTTTGAGACAGGGTCTTGCTATGCATTTCAGGCTGGCCTTGAGCTCAATTTGTAGCACAGGCAGGTCTTGAACTCGCAACGATCCTCCTACCTCAGCCTCCTAAATGCTGGGATTACAGGCGTGCGCCACCACACGCGGCTTCACACTAGCTTTTTAAAGTACTGCATGTTTTTAAAACATGAAGTCCTCTGGAAAAAGGATCAGGACTTTCAGCATTTACTTCAAAATTTATTTCTGGGCCCTTGAGACCTAGCAACTTCTTCTTTAAACCAGTAATACTACAGATAAAATTCATCATTCTTTTGCAGAAAACTGAGCCAGGAAAAAGGATAGGGTGACACAGAAGCAAAGACAAAGCATACACATCTGCTTGACTGGGAACAGTCTTTAGGGCAGGTTTCCATCCATACGGGGTGGCATTTTTCAGAAATGCATGGAAACATCTTTAATAACAGGACAGAAGACTGACATCTTGGAATTTAAGTTCAGATGATGTGATACAGAAACTTTATCACGTAAATGTCTATAATGCAAAGCTGGAAGAGTCCCGTGTAAGGCTCAGGACACTCCAGCCATGAACATTTGGGGAGCCCGTCTCTGGTCACACACCCAGCAAATGCTCCCAACACTCTGACAGCCCATCTGCTGCTTGAAACTTCTCTCCTATGTTTCTGCCAACAGACCTGCAGTCACCACGTCCACCACGAGCACTTAGGTCAGTTTAAGACAGCTCTGTTCACGAGCCCCTGCCTATGCAGCTGTTGGGCTGTTGGTCCCCTGGATTCCTCACCTGGGTACTTTACCTAAAAATCAGGTATTACTGGCAAGTCCCAGCGAATGTTCAAAGTTACTGTTCATGAAAAAAAGATTTAAAAGAGAACAGAAAATCGAAGTTATCTATTTTTAAAAGGTAACTCTCAAAACACAGGTTACCCTTCAAAGTTCTGGACTTAATGACCTTATAAATTTATTCCAATATTGCATCTACTACAGATATAATTTGCAGAATTAATTTTTGGAGAGCCTTTGGGGCCACCATAACAAATTATCTTAGTATTTTATAGTCTTATTTCACTGGCCCCAAATAGCAAAAATTCCATTAACCATTCACATCATTCTCTGGGTGACTATAGCATAATTTTGATTGTTTATATGTTTAAAAATATTGACCACGGCTCCCAGTTCTCTATTACCATGCTTGAACTGGAAAAACAACAATACCTTTTGCTTGCGTTTGGCTGTTTTTTGAAAGAAAATACTGTACAAATACAGTTTTGTTGCCAGAGTTTCACCCTTTCTAGGGTTTCACGTGGATGAAATAATACACTTCATGGACTTTTATGTATGACTTCTTTCACTTGGTGTAATGGTTTTGGAATGTTTCCAGGTTGTGCGCATAAGTGGGTCACAGTTCATTCCTTTCTGCTGTTCGTATTCCACTGTACGGCTGTATAACGATGTGTTTCCCCATTCATCAGCGTTATGGGCATTTTGGTTCCTTTGAGTTTGGGGCTATAATTAATACTCCTGTGAACATCTGTCTCAATGTCTTTGAGACTTTGTGTTTTCATTTCACTGATTTTTTTGTTCTTATATTTATTCTTTTCACCTTTCTGCTTGCTTTGTGTTTCATTTGCCATTCTTTTAAATTTATCTTTTATTATGTTTATTGGTACAATTTAGGTATACAGGATGATCATATTCATCATTCTTTTTAAAACTTGCCTTCTATTTTCTTAAGGTGGATCATTTATTTGAAAACTTTTTTCTGCTTTAAAAAATTTTTCCTTTAAGTTTTGCTTTGCATGCATGCCCTAAACTTTTTTTTTTTTTTTTTTTTTGGTACAGGGTCTTGCTTTGTAGTTCTGGCTGGCCTTGAACTCACTGTGTACCGAATGAGCCAGTTAGTCCAGGCTGACCTCCAACTTGCAGTGATCCCCCTGCCTCAGCCTCCTGAATGCTGGAATTACAGGCATGAACCACTACACTTGGCATTCTCTAAGTTTTGATTTGCATACTTTAGTAATTGCTCAAATGAAGTATTTTCTAATTTTCTTTGTGATTTTCTTTTGATCCTTGTGTTTTTAGAAAGGTGTTATTTAGCATCCAAAAATGTGAGGATTTCCCAGCTCTCTTTTTGTTACTAATTTCTAGTTTAAATCCATTCTAGGCAAATAATTTAGTTTACTTGATAAATTTAAGAGGCCCCAAGCCTCTTAAATTTATTGAAACTTGTTTTAATCCAGAATAGGGTGTCTCTGAGCAAATGTTCTATGTGCACTTCAAATGGAGTTTACAGGTAATTTGTTCTACAAGTCAACTAGGTCGTGTTGATTGTAAAAATGTCTGCTTATATTTTCTCTATCATTACTGAGATAACAGTATTGATGAACCTAGCTATAATTTTGGATTTGTCTATTTTTTCTGTACAACATACTTTTATTTCATGTGCTTTGAACCTATTAAAAGAGGTATACACATTTAGGACTGTTGTAGCCACTTGATAAAGTAATTCCTTTCTTAGCATGTGTTTATAGTTTTTGGAAAGCTTTTGCAATCACTTCTGCAGATAGTTTTTCTTTATCTCTTTCTGCTGAGACTACAGTACGATAGGCCCCTTAATATTGTTCCACAACTCATTGATGCCTTGTTCATTTTTTTTTTTTTTTTTTTTTGTCTTTTTGAGGCAGGGTCTCACTGTGCCATTTAGGCTGGCCTTGAGCTCACCTTGTAGCTCTGGTTGGTCTTGAACTCGTGACAATCCTCCTGCCTCAGCCTCCCGAGTACTGGGATTACAGGCATGCACCACCACACCCAGCTCCTTATTAATTTTTCATTCAGTCTTCTTTTGTTTTGTTCTGAACAGTTTTTGTTATATGTTTACATTCAATGGCCTATTCTTCTATAGTGTCTAATCTGCTGTATCATCTACTGTATTTTAGCCTCATCCACTGCATTTTTCACATGTTTTATCTCTAGATGCTTTATGTATATCTTTTTTATACCTTTAATTACTCTGCTTATTGTGATCATGCTTTCCTCTACTTTCTTAAATATCTGAAATATATTATACTTTCTGCTTTAATTTTGTCTCCTTACTCTATAATCTGTGCCACTTCTGATTTTGATTCTGTTGATTTTTCTCTTACTATCCAAGGTCTTTCCTGCTTATTTGTATACCTGCTAATTTTTATTGGAGGCCACAAGTCGTGAATATTACATACTAGGCTCTGGATTTTACTGTATTTCTTTAAGTATTGTTCAGGCTTTGTTCTGTGATGCAGTTAAGTTACTTAGAGTCACTTGATTCTTTGGAGTTTTGTTTTCAGGCACTTCCGGAGCAAACAGAGGAGCATTTAGTGTAGGGCTGCTTTGAGGAGGTGTCTACCAAGCGCTTAGCGTCTGGCTGAAGAGAACAGAGCGTATCCACGGCTTGGGTATCAAGCACTGCTCTGCCTGCTTCTGTCTTGTGGCCCTCCCTCTGGCCTAGTAGTTTCTTCAAATACATGAACAGATCAAAGACAGCCAAAGATGCAGTCTCCCACTGCTGATTCTGGGTATCCTATTCTGCTCCAGTATTTTACCCAGCAAAGTCTGGTCACCTTGGCCTTCCCAACCCTCAGTAAGTACTTCCTCAATTCAGGAAGAGCACCAGGACTTGTGATGCTCCACTCCTTGCCCTGTGCTTGGAAACCCTGAGGTAAGTCACTCTTACATCTCACTTTGGTTAGTTCTCTTCTCTCAGGAATTACTGTCCTATGCAGCCTGTCATACAATGTTTGAAAATCTACATTTCTTACATATATTTTGTCTGGTTTTACTTGTTTAAACAGGAAGGTAGCTGGTCTCCATTACTACCATGGCCTCAAGTTCAAGTTCCCGTAGCATTTTTTGGGGGGCCACTTCTCCATAGGCACTGTGTTTTACTGTTATGCTTTGAACACTAATTTCCTTCACTAGATTATAAGCTCTTTGAGGCTAGCAAGTAGATCTTCTTCATGAATATAATCTTGTAAATGAGATACTAGAGAAGTCAAAAGAATAAAGAATGGGCAGATCAAGGCTGAGGAAAGAAAGGTGACACACAGATCCTCTGGGCTGAGTCTAGGGAACGTCCTTCAACTGTGAGGCTTCTTTATCCCGGCAAATGCCAGGACTTCCCAGTGTTCTGGACTTCTGGTGAATCACAACCAATTTCCATGTGCTTCATCAGTGAGGGGCCAGGACCGCTGTGACGATCCAGGCTCTTAAACTCTGGCCAGTTCCACCAAGCCTGCCTGCTGAAGAGTTAAGAACTGGCCCTATTCAGGTAGCATTAATTCATTTGTAATGAGTTCTGAGAAAACACTCTAAAAGGGAAAAACAGCTCCCTAAAGAGTACTGACTTCAGAGTCAGAAAGACCTTAAATCCCCAATATGCTTCTTACTTGCTGTGTAACACTGGATGGGTTGCTTGACTAATCTGATTTTTAGTTTCCTTGTATAACTGGAGTGGTATGTAATGCCATCTGCCCAAGAGGAAAAAGATAGGCTGATTGTGACAGGTATTTTCGGGTTCTAGTTTTCAAGGCTGATTATTTTCTAGCTAGGTCTTATTTTTGAGGACACAGGATTTTACCCAATATTTTTAGTGCATCCGTGTTTTGACTATGACCCATAAGTTCACATAAGTTCAGCTATAAAAATTTCCACTTGTGGCATCATGTCAGCACTCAGAAAGTTTCAGATTTTGAAGTGTTTCAGATTTAGAATTTTTGGACTAGAGTTGCTCAACTGCAATTATAAACCACAGTCTGCAAAGTGCCAAAACAATCTATTTTCTAACTGACTAGCTGTCTCTCCTGCAGTATCCACAAATGTCTCAGACACAGAGAACAACAATAACATATAGATGCTAAAAAAGAAAGTGAGGGTAAAAGGATACCTAAGGATGCAGTAGCAAGCAGAAACACCTAAACGACACCTAGGATTTGGAGGCAGATTTATTGATGTCAATGGGCACTGATTGGGATCATTCTCAGAATATCAGGCCCTGCTCTCTGGTGGTCTAGGGCTTATATGGGATAAGCAAGCAGGAAACACAGAGGCAGAATGGCTTGTCAGTTGGGGATTAGTTCTTACAATATGTATCACAGTGACCAGCTATGCATCACAGTGACCAGCCATTTCTAAGGGACAGGAGTAACAGGAACTGGAACTGGAACTATTACCTGGGCAACGAACAAGCTGAAGTAGAGCAGCTTGCGGGGGATGGGGGAAGGCATCTTCCACTACAAGGTTAGGCATGCTGCTGCACACCTGTAATCCCAGCATTCTAGGAGGCTAAAGCAAAAGAACTGCAAGTTTGAGCCCATCCCGGGCAATTAAGAGACTCAGTGAGGCCCTGTCTCAAGATAATAATAAAAATCAAAGCAAAAGAAAAAGAGCTAGGCATGTAGCTCAGTGCAGTGGTTCTGGGTTCAATTCCTAGTATACTGAAAAAACAAACATACGAAACCTGGGGGTGCGGTACGGGAGGGGAGCACCTGACTTGGCGGGAAGGAGGGAACGCAGTGTGCAGGTGTGTCTGGGGGAGAAAAGAGATGAATGACCACAAAACTCTGAGTAAATGAGTGGTCTCCAAGCTCACACAAGACGCTAGCAGAACCTTTCTAGCTATGAGGTCTTTTTCTTAATAGGGAATTATCAGACCTTTTATAACAGTCTAAAAAGCAGATTTGAAAGAAAGCTAATAAAATATTTTAAACAGCAAATATGTCTTAAAGAAAGTTAAAGAACAAATATTTTTTAGTTTAAAGAAGAGAAATGCAGGAAAAGCTGGAAGACCCCCTGTAAGTATAGAAAGGATTACGTGTGGGGAAAAAGAAGAAAAAAAAGTGACCATCTGTTCTCCATGCCTAATGATGACTCAAGTGAAAGCAATGGGCTCAATTACAGTGGACGAGGCTCATTCTTACAGTAATGGTTATTAAAAATAGAAGGTAATTTACTCAGGGTTATCATAAAATTTATTTCCCAGAAAAATCTTTAAAAATAGACTGGACGTCTACCTTTTCTGAGCGTAAAAAAGGTATTATATTCCTGAGGCACCTTCATGCTGCATGAAAGATTCTCTACAGAGCCTTTTCTCACTCAGGGTCCCCACACTCAAAAAGAGTTCAAGCGGCTCTCTTAACACAGGGGCACTCGCTGCTCTCGATGGGAGCCCAGACATCTGCTGTCACCTGGGATTTCTGTTTTGTTATTTACAGTAAGAGGTACTTTCAAGCAGGGGCCATGCACAGAGTCTTAGGGGTGAGTTACCTGGAGTAGGTAAAGAAGTAGGAGGGAGGGAAGACATGAACTGCCTTGGCCTGTGGAGGTAAGACGGGTGACAGGAGTGTTTATAGTAGTACTGAAAAGTTTTTCCCTATGATGAGATGAATAGAATACTTGACAGTTGGTAGAAACAACTGAATTCCTTACATGAAACAAATTCTTCTGAGCACAAAACTAGGATGGTCTGATGCTCATTACTTCTTGCTGCAGACAAAAACAAACACACAAACAAACGAACAAACAGGGCACTTTGTTGTCACGGTCCCAGCAGGGCAGCTGAGGAGTTTCCTTCCAGCAGCACTGGCAAGGGTACCGCTGTGCCTACAGGGTAAGTACACGGGTGAACTTCCTGAACTTTCTAGTTCTCATGATTCCATCACTGCCAGCTTGCTCTAAAATATGAGGCCAGATCTCTACTGAACAAGCCGCACTCTGGATTCAAGGCGCAGAACTTCAAAAGACGACCAGTGGGAGAGTAAATATATTGGAAGGCTACAAAATAAGAACAGGCAGCCTTGCAGGCTCTGGAATAAGACACTGGCACAACTGAACCTCAAGAAGTAATTTCCAGGAGCAGCACTTGATACACGATGTGTTCTCATGGGAAATGAACTCTTCATACATTTCCAATAGTTATCAAAACTTTATGTCAAATCACCTCACACTGATTCCCACCTGGAGTGCAATCTCCATAACAGAATCCTAGCAAAATCTTAAAGCACTCCCTCAAACCGGGGTCCTATCCTACTATGTGTCCTTTGAGCAGAGATGCTATGACCCACTCCTCCTCACAGAAAACTACTGCCAAAACCACAGTTCCTGATTCAGTAACTGGCATGCTTCAGGTGTGCTAGAGGGAAAGAAAGTTGAAAATCTTCAGTATCTATAGAAATTCTATACAGGAGCAGTAATCAGATTGATGTGTGATCAAAGGGTCATTTGTTGAAGCTGTGTTTGCAGAGCAAAGTTACAAATATATAAAAATGTTAAAGTTTCCTGAAGATGTTTTGTGCACATTTTATACAAGACTAAGAGCACATCCATCCAGGGAATATTACTCTTATTATTGCTGTTGTGACCGGGGTTCCTGGAGAGTATGGACGGAAATACTGAGGGCTGCTAAAGCCACCCTTGAGAACCAACATCTCTGATCTCCAGCCTGGCGACGGGCTGGGATGAGCAGTGTACTCTGTAGCCTTGGATGAAGTTTTTTTCTGAGGCAGACTAACCAGTCCTCATCATCAAATAAACAACTCTAGCAACACCGTACTGCATCCCACTTATCCCAGATGGTAACTTAAAAGCCTGCAAAAATTAATAGCACACCTCTAAGCACATTATTCACCCAGAGAATACTTCAGGCAGTGGAAAGAACCTGGCCCATTATAGCCCCGCACAAGTGCTAAATAATATACAATCACAGAAGTGAAGCATGGCGTATGGTAATCTCTCTACTACATTGAGATTCATTGTCATAAAAGCACTGTTCAAAACTCTCACAGAAATTTGAAAGGCATACCTTTCTTTTCTGGAAGAAACATCACAATAAGACAAGCCAGGCCTCCTAGACACAGAAATGCTGCTAAGGTCCGCTTCCGACCAAACCTAAATAATACAAACAAATGACACATTTCCCTTAAGAATCTTATGAATGAGACTGCTCCTTCTTCCCAACCTTCTTATTAAGATGTCTTTGATTTCATTAAATAGGTGGAACTTGCTGGATGGAAGGATTAAGTGATGGACACGGGAGCAGAGCACACAACTCTTCCCTTTCCGTGAGTGTTCATTGTGTTCTGGTCACTGTTTTAAATACTTTCCACCTACTGTCTTACTTAATCCTAATAATAAGCCCATAGGCATGCACCATTACATGCTCTGTCTTCTAGAAAATGAAACTGAAAAAGGGAACAGAGTCTTCCAGCCCACTTCACTTTCTGGTTACCTCAAATGTACTGAGTTAAAACTTTGAAGGACTGGGGATATAGCTCAGTGGCACAGTGCCCGTCTTGCTAAGCGTGAGGTCATGAGTTCAATTCCCGGTACCAAAAAAAAAAAAAAAAAAATTAAAACCTTGAAACACTTTAAAAATTCCCTTTTTCTTAAAAATACAAGTGGGAAAATATTTCATGTTCATGGGTTAAAATGAAGTGAAATGTACTGCACGCTGAAAAGTAATTTTAAAATAAGAGCTCCAGACTGGAAAGAAAGACATTAACATTAAGAAGTGTCCCTTTCTAGGGGCCAGCTCCACCCCAGGTACTCTGCTAGGGACTGCAACATTACACGTAATTTTGATAATAATTTCGGCAGGGGAGTTTTATGATCTCTGGTTTGAGGATGAGCATGATACAGGTTTAGGGACAGAACTTGGCAAAATCATAAAACTGACTTGGAACTACACCTAGCCTTGAATTCAGGTCTGCCTGGCTCCAAAGGCAGCATCCTTAAGATTTGAATCACCACTTAGGGTGGAAGTTGCTGGGAGACACGGAAGGTCCTGAGTCTTCTTTTCCAGGTTATTTCGCTTAATTTAAAGCCAATATGGACTGGTTTTCAAATGACACTGGCCATGCTGGGCGTTAGAGATGCGACACCAGATACTCTACGTGCACCTTCCTTACAGCACCGGCAGTGGCTGCAGAGGCGTGCACAGGAAGCTACTGCAGCAAAGCAAGGGCAGGTGGCACAACTGGGGATGCTGAGGCAAGACTCCTGAGCAGGGTGTCTGACCCAGGTCCTGGACGTCAATGACGGCAAGCTGCAGTCACTAGCAGGACGCAGCAGAGGCATCGGGAGCACTGTCTGAGATTAAAGCCTCCAAGTGAACAGGGCTCACACCTGCCACTCAGAATGGTCTCAGCTAGAACATCACGACGACAGCACTGAGTGCAATGCTGAAGGAAGCCTGATTTGGGTTAGAATAACTTCTGAAGAATGAGAAATGGCACAACCCAACCAGTTTCAAGCTTACACAGAATTTTTAGTTGTGTTGGTCAAGGACTAAATAACAGAAATGATCTTTCAAAAACAGCCAAAAGATCTCTCTGTAAAATAACTTTTAAAAGGTATTTCAAAACTGTGCCATTGACCATGAGAAGCAAAAGCAGGATGCCTTCCTCCCCTCAACAAAATGGGTCTTAAGAAGTAGAAAAATTCTTTTAATCCCCTCAGTTCTTTGTCTTCCTGCTTAGAGGAACTTTACATATTATTAACTGAGTTGATCAGGTAGTAAATATTCCCATTTCTTGGGCCTAACAGTTTACACACAGACTATAGTGGTACCTCAGTTCATGAATACTTTTGTTTGCAAATAATTTGGTTTACAAACAGAAGCATTTGGTAAAAACTTGATTGTCTGCACACTCTGCATTGGGTGACAAACACGACCGTGGGCATCTTTCCCACAGAAACACTAACATGGCCATCTTTTGCAAAACTGTAGAACAAATGAAGTTCCTGAACTGGGGTACCACTGTACTCAAGACCCTTCAGATGGTAGCATCTTTCAATGCTGGGTTGAAATCTTTATAAAACCTGAAACACATGACAGTCAAGAAATACTATACTAAAAAACCTGAATTCTAACTGAATTGGGTCTGAAAGAAACTACTCATCACGGTGATTAGCAGATACTGCCTATGGACAAAGAGCGATGTGTAGGTACCCGTGTTCCTGAGTATGTGCGTGTGTCATAGGCGTGCATTCTCCACGGTGCACTTTACTCATCCAAACTCACCATTTCTGGTTAATCAAGTAGATGCAGAGAGGGTAGGATGGAATCTCTATGAGGCCAGACAGGGCCAGGTTGGCATAAATATTTCCACCTAGGTCACCTGCGCTCAGCGTCAGACCATAATACACCAAGCTGCACACGAACCTGTAGTTGGAGGCCGAGGGACCAGGAGGTGAAAGACAAGAAGACAACAAGAACAAAAAGCATATAAGAAATTGCCAGGGGAAAAAAAAAAAAGAAATTACCAGAGAAGATTAAAGCAGCACAGGTTCAATACAATGCAATCTGCTACAAGCTGTAAGCTTGACTGTCCTGCTAAGCTTTTTGTCTTAATCTAAATGTCTATTCTAAGAAAAACCAAAAACACGATGGGGCTTTGGAAATGATTTATATCTACCTGTTATATAAGGGAAATGGATAGCCAGCCCCTGCAGAAGGAAAGACATTGTTTGTGCTTTCTCAAGCATGTCCGCATCGAATAGAAAACAAAGACCTGATTCTTACCTTATTTAACTCAACAATTTATGCAACACTTGCTTATAGCAGTTGCTGTGATATTATCAGAATGACTCTGCAATCCGTCTCTCATGGAGAAAGCCAGCAGATGACTGGAGAATGTGGCCTGAGAAAAGCCTGGACCTCCGTGGGTCACCTGCAGGCCTGAAATGACCAGCACTCCAACCCCCTAGGATCCACGCACTTCTCAGCACAGGTCTCACAACAGGGAAGAAAAGACGAGGGTCACAAAGAGGTAGGCTGCTCTAGGAGGATCCACTGAGGATGGGCCCTTTGAAAAGCTCTTGATGTTTTAATGTACCCCATTTCAGAGCAGCAGGCGCCATCTAGGTGCAGAGCGCTCCTCCAAGGTGACCGTGAGTTGCTTTCCTATCTCCTAGGCACGTTGGTGTAAGGCTAAGTAAACTTAAATCCATGCAGTGTTCTAAAATATTTTTTAAAGTGTTTTCTACCTGCTGGAGAGACTTTACTCTTACCTAATGCTACAGTATTTCCAAATCGTTACCTGTGTGTGTGCCTATTCTGCATTTCAAATAGAAATCGCCCCCCTAAATATGAAAGTAGGAGACTATCAGAGTAAAGGTAGAAGACCGGGGGAGGGAGGATGAGAGGCAAAGCAGGGTAAGAGGAGGGACGGATACGAACAAAATATCTTGTATGCATGTATGAAAATGTCCCAGTGAAATCTATTACTCTATAATTAACATGCACTGATAGTAACTGTAAAAACCCAGCAATTCCAGTGAAGTAATTTCAGTCAAGAAAGCAGAACTATTTAAACAAAGTCAGTATGGTGTCAAGGCAGGACAAACAAGGCCAAGAATAAACAAAGCCAGTTCAGAACAATAGGGAATTTGGGTACCAGCTGGCAGTGAAAGAACAGGCGCGCACGCGGCCGCGCTGGCCTCTGTTCTGCAAGTTGCCTTTGTGGCAGAGCTGGTCGTTGGGATCCACAATCACTGTGTTAAAATCACCTCAGTCCCCTTTATCTGCCCCAAACAAAATTTAAAGTGCTTGCATAATATTTAACAGTATACTTAGAGCATCAAAGAACTATTTAAAAAGGCACTATTATAGGAAATAACCCAAGGAACAGATGTTAAACACAAAGGTATAATTCTACTCCCCAGTTAAAGCTTTCTTCAATGACAAATCCAAAGGAAAGATTTTAGGATTTTATAGCCTCTTCAAAAAGAACGACTATCTGGAATGACACTGCCTCTCCTACTGAGTGTTTTAACATTCTGAGCCCAAGGGGAGAAGTTTATTTGAGAAGGGCTCCTTTGGCTACATAAGAAATAAAATAAACAGTGACAAGCACATTGGCCCCAAGTCTAGGTTTTAAAAAAACCTGTGAAGGCCAAAATCTAGATATACTAGGAAAAAATTAACATACCTGGAAAAAAATTAAAAACTTAAAAACAAAAACAGTAAATAATCTGCAACAAGTAGTTACTTCCTCCAGGGAAGAGGATTTGCTTGTCCATGAAATATGCAAACACAGTTAAAGAGCCCTAAGCACCTGAACATACTTTGTAAGTATTTACTTTTGCATAGCAAGAATTTCAAATTAGCAGTTCCTATGTTACCGTGCTGGTCTGATTCTCAAAGGCTCTCTTAATCTTGTGCTTCCGAGCTTGTGCCCTTCTTTCAACACTGACTATGCATCTGTGATTCTCTCACGCTGTGCTGGTTCTGTGGAGGATGTTGGGACATGACCCTTAATCACACAGGAAGAAGCCAGTGTGTGGGTAGGAAAAGAGAATCACAACATGCAAATATCTCCTCAGTTTCTTATTCTCAAGCAACTGCTCTTTTCAGCTTTACACGTATAAGACTATTTTCAGATGAAGTCACCTTCCCTTATCCTCCCATGAAAGTATAGGTTCCCATGCACTCTGCATAGTAAATACTGCACATATCAACACAGCAGAACCACCCGTTAGGCCAGTACATATCATGATCCTGCCCAAAACTGGACCAAATAATATTTGCAGCATTTTAACAGAATGTACACGTGCAGTCCATAGACTGAATGCATCCGTCTATCTCTCCCCTTTCTATACTTCATCCTTGAAATAGAATCATCTGGAACCACTGAATGCAACTTACATGAACCCTGAGAGCATTTTGAGAGACAGGTGGCATAAGGTAAAAACCCAGAAAATCAAGTTCAGGAAGTGCTGCTCACTGATTTGACATCTAGCTTTGGATCCACTGCCTCAAACTCCTGGAATGCCATCTGCACAAGGGATGACATTTCTACCCTGAGATGAGTTAGTGAACCGGATGCCACACGAACTGCGGCCCTGGGAACTGCAGCTAGAATGTGCTGAGGAACTGCTTAATTCCACAACTGAAAGTAGGCAGTTCTAAAGTTTTGTGTAGAAACTGTTCAGTTTCTTTCTTGCTCCCCCTTGAGGGTGAGGCCTTAAATATTTATAAGTACCTCATGAGCAAAGACATGTTCCTCAGGTCTACTTGCTCAAACTCAGTGAACGTGCCCAGCAGGCACCATCATCTGCTAAGGAACAGGGTTGTGTAAGCAGAGGTGGTCACCAGGTGCTAAGGGACAGGGGCCTCGTTTGGGGAAAAACAACCTTATGCTGACAGGAGGCAAAACTCCATAAATCTGAAGATGGAACAGAATACCAAGAGGCTTTAGCAACCTGTGTTGAAGATCAACAAGCCACCCCTCAGATATACCCACCAGATGAACATCAGGATCAGAGTGTGTCCTAAGAGGATCCGGTAACGGAACAGATCCAAGAAACTTCCGGTCTCCCTGTAGCTCCTGTTGGCCGGGTGTGTTAATGAGAACGTGCATTTAAGCTTGCGGTTCCTCTTGGCAATGAGGTAGAGCGCCTCTTCCGCCTCGCTCAGTCGACCCTGGGAGTATAACCAACGAGGTGATTCAGGAATGAATCTGAAAGAGATGTCATTAAAGGCTGTGTATTCATATAGGTGCTCGTGCAGAGAAAGGAGAGAAATCACCCGCTCAGTATGTGGAGTCCTTCTCCACAGCTGGTTTATCTTACATTTAAAGCTATAATTCTCCCAGTGAAATATAAACCAGAAAGAGAAAAAAGGCTACTTTCCACAATGTGCCAATCTTAAGGTAGCCTTCTTTATCAACACAAATCAAGTACATGCTTCTGAACCACCAATAAAAAAGCTAGTTCCCATGTATTTTTATATAAAATAATCTTATATTAATTAAATCTAAAAAAATTTAGGTTGCCCTTTAAGTTGAATGGCAAGTCTGTAGTACTAAATAATGTAAATTCTTCATAAAGCACAGATCAGGAACCCAGATCTAAATCCTAGTCAGTCACAGTACAATACAGAGGAGATAGATAGCAGGTTTTTTAAATTCTGAGGATGTAAATTTTTTTAACTCATCAGAAACACAATTTTTTAACAAGTCAGGGTTTTTAATATAGTGATACAATTTTTAGGAAGGAGATTTTTTCTAGACTACACATAGAAATACAAGTTTATTACATCTCAGCTATTTTTTTACTGCTTCAAAATATCTGATCAGCCTTATTATGTCCTGACGATTTTTCATGATCCACAAAGACCTTAAAAAATAAGTTATTTTCAGGTTAATTTCCAGTCACTAAACAAGTTATTTTCTAATATGACCATAAAATATTGTCACTGCTATCTTCACCCAGTTCTAAGGCATAGACGTTATCTATTTTTCTGTCTTTTCACTATGTTGGAGGATTTCTCAAAGACAAAACCATGTCAGGAACTTGGAAACCTTGTTTACTAGATATAACATCGAGTATTCTTTCATCTAATTTGACATTTTCGGCCTAAAATAAAACTTGGATGAATAGTATTAGCTGTTTAAAGGTATTTTTAGAATGTCCTGTGCCTTTTAAAAAGGACAGTGAATTAGCAACAAACACCACAGGCTTTGGATGCTTAATGGACAGCTAGCCTGTCAATAACGATTTTACTGAGTGCTTCTATTTTGTGCAAAGCAATGTAACAGGTGCCGAGAGGCAAATACCACAAACTAAAATCTGGAATTTTCCTAGGAGTTTTGTTACTGAGGAAGAGAATATTTATGTACAACATTGGATTGCCAACAAAACTAAGGACAAAGGCTATCTATGACATCCTGGAAAAATCCCTTTATTTAGTCCTCATTGCCATTTGATTACATTACTTACATGCAAGTAAATAATAAAGTACGACACTACTCTGTTGAAAGTTCTGTCTGCTAATCAACTGACCCTACCTTTGTACAGGGCCACACATGAGCTACTACCTGATTAAATTACTCAATTAAGTGTAAAAAAATAAAAAGGATATGAAAGAAGACTGTTGTGAGTGCTATATAGTGAAAACATATGCTAATTAAAAATTAAATCTAGGTAGGATTGGAAGGAGTAAGAGAGAACCAATAAAAAATACACCAAAAATTAATGGTCCATTACCTTTGGGTAAGGTAAGTCAACCCTTCCACCTCATAAGCTTCTCTGTATTTTCAGAATTGCTTGTAAGCATCAATATTAATTTTAAAACTTTGCACACCATCTTTGAAGATGATATTTGAAATATATTCAGGCTTTGCAAAACTGACTGAGCTACTAAATGGTTCTTCCTTGGAAAAGATTTATCGTGATCATGCAAATTCAGGACTTTGCATTTCTTTGCATTTTGAGAGGCCAACAGTTCACTTACAGAAAGGATCACCTATTTCCCATGGGCAGGTTTGGGGATGTGAGCTCTGACACATGAAAATCATACATACAAAACAGTGGGATATGTTTTTAAAAGAAAATGTAGGCCTTTAAACACTCTGCCTTCTGCAGAGCAGCATGCCCACCTGAGCCATGGTTACCTTTGAAAATGCTAACTTCATAACATCCCTTCTGCTTAAAGATATTCTCTGAATGTCCTTAAAGGTAGCAAATCTTTGTTAAGAGGGCAGTGGTTTACAGAAAAAAAAAAAAAAAAAAACCTCAAAGTCAAGTATTGTAAAAATAGGAATTTTTAAGTTAGGTAAAAACCTTTCTGGTAGACACACAGGCATGACTCTAAAATAATGTTGCTGATGGCTAACTACGAACGTGATTACAAATGTCTGCCCAGTGCACACAAAAAATCTACTATTTGAAAGGCTGTGGCTTTAGTGCAGGAGAAAATACAATTCCAGAACAAAGAGCCTGCTGCTGTTTGAGGGCTCTGGGTTCAGGGAGAAGGAGCTCCAGCTGAGGCAGAAAAACAAGGGCCAGGCAAAGGGCTCCTGTTACCTGGTGAGGAATTCATTACAGAAAGAATGACTTGTAATGGGGGTGTGGCCAGCAAAAGCTTGGGGAGGATGGCAGTTCAGCCACCAGGGTGGCTGAGGATTAATTAAATAAGCAGAAAGGGAGAGGAGGCCATGGAAGAGCAGGCACAGCACCGGGTAGAGTCAGGAGCAGCAAAGCTCACAGTGCACACTGGGAACAACGTGCAGCTCGGTGGGGCTGGGAGGGGCTGCAGACTGGGCAGGAGAGGAGCGACTCGGCAGAGTCTGTGGGAAGCCTCGGTTCCCAGCTTAATGGAATAAGTATATATTTAAATCTCACCTGTCTTTCCCTTCTGCTTTCTATTGTGCATGACCTGAATTCATTTTCCAGTGAGGAACTGAAAGTCCATCTAGTACTAAGTAGTAACTAACCCAGATCACACACAGAAAAAGAAAAGCGGAATGATTCAGGGCTGAGGAGAGAAGAGAGCCAGGCTGAATGGAGAAGTGTGACCCTCATTGAGTACCTGAAAAGAAAACTCATTTATTCATTAATATTTACATAAATGCTTATTAACTCAAGATACTATGTTAGGTACCACTTACTACTTTTTTAGTTTTTTATTTTTTATTGTCTTTTTGAGACAGGGTCTCGCTATGCAGTTCAGGCTGGCCTTGAGCTCACTTTGTAGCCCAGGCTGGTCTCGAACTTGCAATGACCTCCTGCCTCAGCCTCCTGAGTGCTGGGATTACAGATGTGCGCCACCACTCCAGGCCCCCACTTATTACTTGCAAAAATGTATACTATATAAGCTAATAAATTACTGCTACTATTTCTACTGTATTCATTTCTGTACTTAACAATGTTCTTCCTTTCAAAGATAGTATGAAAACAAATTTCAGTTCAATCTCCACTAAATCTCAATTAAAAAGCTAAATAAATGCTACTACCTGAATTAAAATATTACCAAAGGTACTATTTTATTTTGTGTCACAAATTGTGTCACAAATTCTTTATGGCACAAAAGAATGCTGGTACCATGAGTTGAAAATTTTGTTTATCCCAAAGATTTTAATGATTAAAATTAAAGATCTGAAACCTCAGGGAAGGAAAACTTTTCACAGGCCACATAAGAACTTGTGGTGAAATGGGCTAAAGTTGGTGTGACCTTTTGGGAAGTTATTATGGAGCCTTGCTTTGACCAGAGAATCATCCTCGTACTGCTTTGAGTCTCTGTATTCTAAGGATCCCTCTCATTTTTGACACTCTTCCAGAATCTACACATAGGGTCCCAGAACTGAGACTTGTCTGTAGGATGGAACAGTGTCACTACATGTTCAGTATGAATATTTGATTCTGCAGTATCACAACCTAGTCACACACCTAGCCCATGGTCTAATCCAGCATGATGATCTTTTAACTGTAGGCATTAGCTTTACAAAGAAATTGGCTCAGGTTAAAATTTTGAAGGCTAAAATGTAGTCTACTGACACGTTGCTTTAAACAAAGGGTACCTGCATTCTAAATTAATTAAGCAACACTTCCTTTCCCAGGAGCTTCCAAGAATTGAAACACTGCTTGCAGAGTTTAGCTCTTCCCCAGAGTCAGGGCAGGGAAGCCCCCTACTCTCTTCAACTCTCTTCATTGACCTGAATTCTCTAGACATTCCTTCCACTTACTGAATCAAAACCCTAAGAAGAAAAACTACTTACAAAGATAAGAGAAAGACCATTGTTCCCTGTAGATTAACCAGAACAGCCAAAGTCCTCCAGGAGCGAATGAAGTATCCTAACAGAGCGTACTGGGCGATGCCAACTGCAAAGAAGAGGCCACCAATGGATCCTAATTCAGGAAAAAGGAAACGGTCACTGGAGAAAGTATGGGCTGTGGCACAATTCCCAATCCCAAGTCTCAGAGCTGATCCCCTCCTCGTGAGATGCCCACCTTACCATGCGAAGGGGAGAGGCAGAGCAGAAAGGCAAAATCTACATGGACACTCAGCATCAGAAAATCCCCCCCCAAGGGGTGATCATAAAACACGGTGAATTTAACATTTTTAAATTGAATTTAAAAATAGTTCTGTGAAGACACGTTGCCATTAATCCCCCCCACACACTACTGTCCCCCATCCAAACACTGTTATTCTATCATTCTTGCCGCTTTCTGAAGCAGTTTACCTTTCACGGCCATTCTGACTTTGAGGAGCCATAAGTCACAGACCTGGTGAATAAAGGGGGTGAAGACCCGCTACGACATTTTTATTCCACAGAAAGTGCTGTCTACATTTTGAAATGATTTAGGACATAGAGGCAGCCAGGATGACGGAACTAAAGGCACTCACAAAAAAGGACTTCCAGAACTGCTTCCGAGCACGGCCGGAATGATGGGTTACGTGTGTCCGAAGTGAGGGGGCGTGTGCGGCTGAGACTTGCACATATTTTTGCTGCATGGGTTATAAGGTTTTCAGGTCTTGCAGTTATTTTAATACTCATCTTAATCTTCACAACAGTGTCTATCTTTGAAATCCTTACCTCAAATCACAGTCCATTCTCAAATTCTCTTTAGCACCCTTCCTTATGTAATTTAAAACCACCAGCTATAAGACAGTTTGCATTTATTTGTTTCTTGCCTGTCTCTCCCAAGTAGAATATAAACTTTCTGAAGCGTGTATCTTTGTCAGCACGATGATGGAAAAGTAGCAACCATGCAATGGTAAGTAATCTTCCATTTGTTTTAAACAAGTGTTAGATGGTCATTAAACAGTGTCTTACCCTGCATTCCTGCCTATTTCTGTACCTCTGATATACTTCCTATATTGCTGCTAGCATTATTAGTCTACTCAGCAGCTATTTACTGAGTATAATGGTTTACATGCATTGTTCTAAGAGGCAGGTACCATTATTAATCGCACACTAAAGTGAAGAAATTACTCAGAGAGGGTAAGGAAAACTCCCTAAGGACAAGCAGGTGTATGTAGCGTGTCCAGGTCTGTCTCAGTGGAGGGCTTGCATTCTTTACCATTTTCTCTCTCCTATGGAAAGGCAGCTCTGTGGGCATCCCGCAGCAACAGGGCTTTGATGACCTTACTATAAGAATTTCCCACAGTGATTCTGCAAAGCAAGTGTTTTCTCTGATTGCTGTCCATAGCTCAGCACTACGTAATGACTGTGTACTGTCTGCCTTAGTGAGGAAAAGGAGGAGAACTGATGTGGCAGGAAAAGGAGGAGAACTGATGTG
>NW_004955435.1:19228784-19232309 GCF_000276665.1 Chinchilla lanigera | reverse complement strand
CAGTGCTATGTTCAGTGTGCTCAGAATACTTGATCTGATGAGTAAGGGATCAGGGGCAGTGTGATTTCCCTGGAAATTCAAAATCATCAGTACCTATGACTCATTCATAACAGTACAGCCAGCAGCACCTGGATCCAAGAACAAAGTTTTTGTCATCGCTCAGGAGGGCTAAAGACCTCAACATCCATCGATAGCAAGTGGGCAAAGAGAGAACATCCCAGAGGGTGCAATGGTTTCAGTGGACCAAGTCTGGACCCCAAACCCACATCCTATCACATGCTGCTGTGGGACCTTGGGCAAATCACTAAACGTCTCTGAGCCTCGGTTTCCTCATTGGTGGAAGAGAAATAATAACACCTGCTTTAAAGGGTAGTTGCTGTTAGTTTCAGGTGAAATAATAATGCATGTTATATGCAATGCTACACTGTCCTATTATAATCTGGGTTTAGCGCCTTATATCCACTAATGGAAAGAACAGAAAAATTTTAAAAAGCTGTCTGAAAGCCTCCTACTGTGAATATCCATTGGAGAATATTTTCTACCTCAGTTTCCCTTCTAATTCCAAGAACCCTCTAATCCCACTCTCTGCAGAACTGACTCCATCTTTGTAATTCAAGTGTAAGCTGCCCATTGCAGCCCCCTAGCTGCAGGGTGGACCCACCAGACCTCTTACCTAGGAGTTTAAGTACTGAACTTACACCTGCTTGGCCCCATCTTTCCCTGGGCAGAAGCAGCCTCCTGAGAGGATGGGGAGCAGAGATGAGAAGAATCCAGACTCCTGGTTCCAGCATCTCCAATACCTGGCACCATGGCCTGCTTAGGTTACTTGATTTCTCTTTCTATACAGGCTCTTCAGAGTCTAGTCTTTGTCACAATCAGTAAGAATTAGTATCAACTGTATATGACAGGCATCAGGACATGACTGTATGACATCTAGTTTGGCGACCTTAAATACTGTGATTGCATTATGTAGGCAGAAGCCGCATAGGATGATGTCAATTTTAGGAGGAAAGAAAGCAGTATGTTTTGTTTGATGGCTTAACAGACAATCACATGGAAGCTATACATATGTGCCTAGAAATGATCGCAGGGATAAGCCACAGAGCTACGGCTGTGGTACGGCTGTCAGTTATTTGGTTCAAGAAATTAATTTAAAAATTGAACACATCAAATACTATAATTCTGGGCTGCTATGGGTATTTTTTAAACTGTTTACGGACCTTTGGGCTTTTATACTTATTTTTAATTTTCTGTTTATGTTTATTCATGTCAAGTGTGCTATTCCCACTCTATGTGCATGCAGTAAAAGCTAAATTTTGGCAGGTTAGAAAACAGTGTCCAGTTCTGACTGCATTTTGTAAGTGTCATGAGTGACTGACCCAGTTTTCAGACCCAAGCTCTGGTGTCTCCCGAGTCCTCTTTCTCCCCTTGTGTCTGCCGACCCACCAGCAGTGTGTGGCCCAGCTCAAATGCACTCTCTCTTTCTCCTCCACACTCCCACCCAGTCTGGGTCTCACCGTTTCGTGTGGCCAGTACACTGTCTCCTAACTGATTCTGCAGCTTCCTTCTCTAAGAAGAGAGCATTCATTCTGTATATGAAACTCTACTGCTCTTCTATTTAGTATACCTCACTGGCTTCCCATCACATGTGGAAAAAAAATTAACTTCCTCATTTGGTCTGTCATGGACCCTATGCCATCTGGCTCCTGCCAACCTTAACTCCCTCCACCCATCCCCTAATCACGGTGTAGCCACCTGGCATCTTTCAGGGCCTGGGAGAAGTCCTTCCTGCCTCAGACCTTGGTGTTTGCCATTCCCTCTGGCTACAATGTTCTCCTGAATGCCACATGCCAGGTCTTCCGCCTCGCTCCTTATAGCGTATCTTGTGTCAATTTCTACACTGCACTGAGGCTTTCTCTAACCACCCTTTCCATGTAACTACTCCCACGGTTATGCCTAGCCTGGTACCCTGCTTCATTTTCTTCACTGTCCTTAGAATTTTCTCAAGTTGGCTCATATTTGCTTTGCCTCTCCTGATTGAAGACCAAGCTTCAAGATAGCAAGGATTTTCTCCCACCCGTCCCTATCTTGTCTACCCACTTTATCCGAAGTGCTTTTTAAGAAAACACGTCTGGTCCATGCCAGGGTGTGTTAATAAGTGGGGCTGTGGCGTGGCTGTGACCGTATGTGTTCCTTACATTTGACTTATGAATCAATTCTTTATGTTACAAAAAGATATTAAGAAGACAAACAAATATATTAATAGGGAATTTTCATAGCTTTAGTATTTTATTTCATTTTTCAAATGCTCAGTAATTCTCAGCCTCATTCTTGCTAAGCACTATGCCGCACATGGATATGAAATAGATGCTCTCAGTCTGTACTAGAACCTTTTTTGTTCATACTTCCCACACTATATATATACTAAAAAATTGCAGTCAAGCATCTTTTTTGAGCTAATTTTTATGGCAAAATATTTAGGCTATTTCCAATGAATTGCTGATTGCTCAACATTTACGTTTTTTCCCCAACTTTTTGTAGTTCACTAACATATTAGAAATCATGGAGGTTTTTAAGATAGTGCTGGAAAGAAATCAACTTGAAAAGAAAGGCCACGGACACAATTCTGAGGAAGACCTGGGTTCTGGGGAGAGGAGCGCTCCAGGCTGCCTTAGACCCCCATACACAGCCAGGTCTCGGCCTCCAGGGAATGCCCTCGCCCTCGTTCTCCATTTCACATTGAATTGGGCAACCATCTGGCTCTACCATTCGTGTTTTTTTCTTCTCCTTTCCTCCCTTTTTTCTTTGCTACAGAAATTTTAATTGCCTCATCTTAACCCAGCTTCAAAGACAAGAATGGGAGGTTAGAGCCCTTCGATGGGACTCTTTTCACTGGCTTTAGGTGACTGGCAAGGGAACAAGGGACCAAGACGTCTTTCTTTTCACACACCATATGCAGCAGAAAGAAATCCTCAGATAATCTGGCAAGGGGAGGGTAAAACACAGCTTTTTTACAGGAGCAATTCTACGGAACTAAAGTCAAATGTGATTTTAATAGAGAAACATACAGGTGCGTGAAAAATATGCAGCTGTGATGCTCAGTGTGAGCAAGACCTTGGGCCTCAGGTCAACCACAGCTCCAGGCGAGACTACCTTTGCGCCTGCTCTGCATGCAGTGAGTGGCAACAGTCACCTCACTAATTCCTGGGAAAATCTCAGCAAGTGTGATCTCGTGACTCAGAAAAATGACCTTAGAGCTGGAGTTACAGCTCAGCGGGGCAGTACTTGCTCAGTGCTCAGTATGCACAAGGCCTTGGGTTCAATCTCCAATACACAGAAAGAAAACAATAAAAATCACATTAAAGTCTCAATAGCTAGGCATGGTGGTGCATACCTGTAATCCTAGCACTTGGGAGGCTGAAGCAGGAGGATGGTTGCGAGTTTGAGACCAGCCTGGACTACAAAGTAAGTGCAAGGTGAGCTTGAACTACATAGTAAGACCCTGTCTCAAAAAGACCAAAAAAA
>NW_004955435.1:19183831-19228674 GCF_000276665.1 Chinchilla lanigera | reverse complement strand
AAAAAAATAAATAAATAAGAAAAAGAAAAATGAAAACTCAAATGAGGTTTGCTCACGAGTCCTAGGGTAGGAGCTGAGCTAAAGGAAAAAAGGAGCTTGTCCCAAAAGGCTGTGAAAACTTCTCTGGAGGAAGTAAATCATAAACACACTATGTGAGGGGCCAGCAGAAAGTCTGTCCATCTAGGATGGAGCTGGTCCTGCACATCCTTCAGCTCAACGGCAGCTTCAAGGACATATAAACTGAGCGGGAGTCTATTTTATTTAGCCTTTGTCTCCTGGTGCAATGTAAGAGCCCGCACAACCTCCAAAGCACCAGTTAGGAATCATGGGTTGACCAGGCTCCGTGAGGCGGCATGCTGAAGTCCCACAAGGACAGTCCTCAGGGACAGTGGGAAGATATGTGCTTAGGTGTCAGCCAGACCTGGGCTGCAGCAGGCCCTATCAGCCATGACCTATGGGCACGTGTCACCTCCCCGCTCGGAGGTTCAGTTTCCTGATCCATACAGTGAGGGTGGAAATTCTCATTAACAGTAAGCTCTGAAAATATACAGATAAATGTCACTTGTCTGGGGTGGTATTTGGCATGTAACAGATGCTCAGCAAATGCTAGCTGGCCCTGGGCGTTAAAGAGAGACACAGCAGTCTCTCATATACACCCTCGCTCAGATGCATTTTTTTCTTTTTATTTTGTTGATTCATTTTAGATATACACAGTGACAACATTCTTCGTAGGAATTTGTACCTGTACAGGGCATATCTTGCTTCTCTCCTTTCCCATTCCTCTCTCCTCCCTTCAGCCCCACTTCTCCTCTTTACTTACAAAAGCTTTGTTTCCAGTTTTTCCTTCTATTCTTTTTTCTTCTTGTCCCTTCTCCCCCTCCCCGTGTTCCCCTTCTCATATGCTACATTTTTATCAGTCACACAGTCCATATGTCTCCCTATGGGCACAAGACCATCAGTGGTAATCAGTGATTGTCAAGTTATAAAAGCAAGATAAAAAGTGATCAATGTATCCTATAATGTAAAAAGCAGAGTCTTTAGATACAGCCACTCTCCCAAGATAATATTTTAAGTCAACTAAACTTTTATAATCGTTTACTTCACTATAGAAATAGTTCTTGCGGAGATGATGCGTTTGTTAAGGAGAATGCAGAACACGGCCTCAGTTAGGGTATGCAGCATCAGTAAAGTAATGCTACAATCATGCCACGTACTGATTTGAGCAGAGGAGTAAAAATGAGAAAGGGCATGGGACAAGGATTGAAGAAAATGTAACAAGAAGGTTTCAAGAAAGGGGTTTCTTGTACTCCTATCTCGGTACTATTTCCCACTCTGAGTAAAGAGCAGTTAGTTCTGTTCTAGGAAGTGGATACTGTCCACAATCATCTGGAGACGGGTCAAGGGTGGATGACAAGCTCACTGGGAGTCAGGCACCAGAGGAACTTCCTGCTGCAGAATATGAGTGAAATGACTTCTCTTACCCATGCAGGTCAATCTCAGGAAAGCAAATCTAATACAGGTTGAGCATCCTTAATATGAAAATTCAAATGCTCCATAATCTGAAACCTTTTAAGCACTAACATGACACCAAGTAGAAATTTCTCCACCTGACTTCATGCGACGGATCATAGGCAAAATGCAGGTGCCCTAAAAATACTATATAAAATTACTTTCAAGCTATGTGTATACGGTGTATAGGAAATGTAAACGAATTTTGCGTTTAGAGTAGGGTCCCATCCCCAAGATATTTGATGATGTCTTTGTAAATATTTCAAAATCTGAAATCTTAAATACTTCTGGTCCTAAGCACTTTGAATAAGCAATATTCAATCTGCAGTTGGATAAGACACCTTGAGTTCAGATGCATTTTCAGGCACTAGGGTTAGACTGATTCCCTCCAAGTTCTTTCTGGAGCCACTCACCCTGTCCAGATCTGCATGAATTTAAGCAGTACCTGCGAGAGCCCAGTAGGCGGTGCCCACACATTCATTTAGCAGGACAAAGGCCACCAGCGACATCCCTCCATTCATCATGCCCACCAAGAAGCGGGTTATTGTAAAGAACTCATACGAGGGGGAAAATCCATTTGCAATAGCAAATAAGATGTCAAGAGCAAAACCTAGAAAGAGAGAAACAATATTCAGTCATCCAGAGGTAAAACAGCAGTTGATGAAAGTAATAAATTATATTCATTAGTTTGTAAAATAAACCTTCGTACACATAAATTTCCTGAGCTAGTTTTTTTCTAAGCCTCTCTTGAAAACTAAAAAATGCCCAGGTTTGCTTTCTTTGTTTCACAATTTCTGTCAATCACACAGAATTCTCATTATTCATAATGCTAGGAACTGAAAACCCTTGCCCATACTTAGCGTGTCAAGAGAACTATGCCAAGCTCCGTGGAGTCCATCTGAAATGAATCAGTACCCAGAGGTGTGAAGACTACTTCTAGAAGGTTTTCTCCATCTTTCATGGCTTCCCTTGGAAACACAGTGTAAGCAATTTAGGGGCTGCAGAAAGCACCATCACATAAAAATGTTTTCAACAGGGGCTGGGGATTTAGCTCAGTGGCAAAGTGCCTGCCTGGCAAGCGCAAGGTCGTGAGTTCGGTTCCCGGTACCAGAAAAAAACCAAAAAAACCAAAAAAAAAAAAAAAAAAAAAAAACCAAAATGTTTTCAACACAAATCTATGGCCTTAACCTGGTGGATGGGTCACTGAAAACCACTTGGCCAGAATCAGCTCTGACAGCAGTGCACTTTCCCCCCTGTGTAAGGAAAATAAACTCTCTACCCACAAGAACTTTAAGGAAACAGTCCCCTTACCATTTCCCTAAGAATCTTAGCGAAATAAGATCTCTTATCAGTTCATGAACACTGGTGATAGATTACCTGTGAGATAGACTTTTTTCCTTCCAAAGCGGTCTGACAGTTGACCAAAAGAGATGACGCCAACAAACACACCACTGAAGAAAAAGGAGCTGGCTGCACTGACTTTGTAAGATCTACTGGCAATTAAGAACCACTAGAGGAGGAAAAAATAAAAGCAGGACATTTAGATCACAGGAAAAAACCATGGATCGCATTAGGTATTAAAAAATAACATACAGTCAAATGCAGAGGCACGCAATCAACAACCTTAGGAGTCCCAGCACTTAGGAAGCTGAAGCAGGACCACTGTGAGTTCAAGGCCAGCCTGGGTTACATAGTGAGTGCAAGGCCAGCCTGAACTACATAGTGAGACCTTGTCTCAAACAAACAAAAACACAAGAAAACAAATGCATCAAAAATGCACGGATGCAGTAACTTCTCCACCCCATGCGCCCACTATTAACCAGAATGTGGTAAGCATCCATCTTAAACAACATCCAAAGAGCCTGGTTAATCAGAAACTATTGTTACTATGTAGTTCTAACTCTACGTATGTCTCATTATAGAAGTGTACAAAGCATGTAGAGGTAATTATTTATGTAATTGTCAACTCTGTCTCACCTCAAGCCCCTGTTTTTCTTGAAAGCAAGTACCCCATATCTTTCACTTCCATTTCTCTGATGCCTGTGAATCCTATGGCATATATATGGCAATAAACGAATCACCCTTTTGTTCAATAGACTAGTATGTTTAAAATCCCTTGAGTATGTTCCTCAAAAGAATGAAATATTAAATCAAATGATCCAGGAATTCCTTCTATCTATCTATCTATCTATCTATCTATCTATCTATCTAATCTCCCAAAGAATTGAAAGCAGGGACACAAAAATGTGTTTGAACACTCATGTTCACAGAAACATCATTTAAAGCAGTCAAGGTGAAAGCATCCGGTATCTGTCAATGAATGAACGGATAAACAAAATATGCTGTTCATACAGAGTGTAGTACTACTCAGCCTGGAAAAGGAATGGAAGTTCAGATTCCTGCTACAACATGGATAGCCTTGAAGACTGTTATGGTTTGTGTCTGGCTGTCCCCCCAAAGCCTCATGCAGTCATGGGCTGGGCTTCTAGAGTTTATGGTTGATTCATGGGTGTGAGAGCTATACCTGCCCTTGCAGGTAGTCTGCAGACAATGTAAGGGAGGAAAAGAGCCTTGCTCTCTGCCGCTCCTTCCTTTTTGCTCCTGTTGCTTTTGCTATCTTCTGCTGCCATGAACTGTTGCCCTCTGCCATGTGCCTCTCTGCCTTGGAGCCAGCTAAGTATGGACTGAAACCTCCACAAACTGAGCTAAATAAACCTTTCCTTCCTTCCTTTTGGGTGTTGGGTATTTTGTCTCAACAATGAGGGAAAAGTAACCAAGACAAAGACATGCTAAGTAAAATAAACCGGACACAAGATAAAGGTTTCACCATTCCACGTGTACGAGGTGCCTGCAAGAGTCAACTTCACAGAGACAGAAAGTAAAATAGTGATTACCAGAGCAAAGTAGGAGGGGGAATAGGAATCACTGTTTAGTGGGAATTGAGTTTTCATTTAGAAAGAATACAAGTCCTGGAGATGGACAGTTGTGATGGTTGCAAAATAATGTGTAGATGCACTTAATGCCACTGAGTTACACACTTACATATGACTAAAATGGTGAGCTTCAGGCCATGGAGATTTACCACAATAAAAAAAAATTCCTTGGGTAGTAGTACCTTCTACTTTTGAGCAACTTATAAAAACAGCCACCCAGTTCTTCAAGAACTAATACTGCAAACCTTGCCTAGTAATGTGTTAGTGGTGTTTGGTTTCGAGGATAAAAGTGCACCTGTGTTAAAGAGATAACCAGAGAGTACCACGAGACCACTCACCTCTCCTCCACCAGTGCCCTGCCCTGGAGCCCGCAAAGCCAGGTGTCTGAGAGGCCTCTCTCAACCAAAGCCTGCAAGACAGTACCCTCCTCAGTTGCCCTTCTCTATTCTGCAGACCACTCTTTCCCAGACGTTGAGAACCAGTCCTTATGGCCCAAGAGGCACACCTGATTTCTCGCTTTCTCTGGTGTTTCCTATGAGCCTAGACGGGTAAGAATTCTGACAAGACAGCTTCTGGGTATCTCTGTGCCTACATACATAGACTAGAGAGCTGGGAAAGAGATAAGGATGAGGCCTCCCTCACTAACTGTGTGCTCATTTCTGAATGTATCCATTGTTAACAAGGTTAATTAACTGGTTTTCTTAGCCCTTTCTGTAGCTGGGATGTTCAGTGTCACCCGAAGACCCAAGTATCAAAGGCTTGGTTACTGGAGTAGTGGACCTGGGAGGCACTGGGACTTTTGGGAGGGGCCCTCGCAGGAGGGCTTCAGGTCACTGGAGGAGTTCTGCTTCATGCTGCAACATGAGTGAAGGAGACTGTGAAACCCTGGCCCTTTCCTCTTCTCATTCTGTAGCCTGGCCATGGGGTGTGCAGTCTACCTCACCTCCAGCTCCCCCCATCACTGCCATCCAGCTCCCACTAGGGATCTAAAGACAAGGGGCTCACTTACCATGAGTTTTCACTTCTAAAACCATGAGACAAAAACCAACCTTTGTTTTCATAACTAACTAAGGCATTTTGTGATGACCGATGGCTGGCTAGCCAAGAAAATTAGTAGTGAGAAGTGAGGCCACTGGCCACCTGACAGTGTGGAGAAGACTTGAGCTGGTTTATCTGAGGACTCAGGAAGAATCTGGAGGGACAGCCTAGAAAACACATAGAAAGCTGTCAGAAGAGCTTAATGGGCAAATCTGGCTCAGAAGACCAGAATGTTGATAGAAATGTGGACAGTAAAGGTTATATTAATGAGGTTTCAAATGGAAATGAGGATTCTGCTGGGAGTTGGACTAAAGGTTACCTTTATCAGAATGGGAAAAAAAAAACACCTTGATGCTTTATGGGAGGCAAAGCTTTAAAGTGATGGATTAGTTATCTGGTGGAGAAAATTTCAAAGCAGTGAAGCATTCAAGCTGTGGCATGAACTAGGATGGGGAAGTAAAAAGCTGGAAGGCGCCGAGTCTCTGAGAACATGTGGGGGTGCCTCGGTACTGGTCCATTCTTTTGTGAAGTCAGAACTGGCAGGACTCGCTGAGGAGGAATGTGGCGAAGGAGAGAGGAGAGGGAGCGTCACCTGGGCTTTCAGTGTGAGCCACTGAGTGGGTAGTGAAATCAAGAGTTCTGTTTAGAGATGCTGAAACAGAGCATACTTCTAAAACATTTAAATGGATGTCAAGCAGGCATTTGGATATGAGTCTTGAGCTCATGGGGGAGGATGTAAGGGTTTATGAAACTGTCAGTAGAGAAGGCTCAGAACTAAGGCTCAAAACACTTCCACGTTCAGAAGCTGAGAAGAGCACTAATGTAGAAAACTTACAAGCAGAACCCGGAGCGATAGCAAGAAAAGAGAAGGAAGCATGATGTCACAAAAGCCACAAAAGGAATTCTGACACAGGTAGGATGGAGAAGTCAAATACATTTAATGCTGCATTACAGGTCAAGTAAGATGAGGAAAGTGATATGGCATGTCCACCTAGAAACAAAGTGGACACTTAAAATGCACACTTTAGCTGAATGAGAATGGAATCTAGATTGGAGAGTGCTGAACTGGAAGAAAGTGAGGAACTGCAGATAGCAGATGTGTGCAAAATGGTTTCAAGATATTTTGCTATGATGGACAGCTAAGAATGAGACAATATCTAGAAAGGTATGTGGCTCACAGATTAGTGGTATCCTTTTTTCAATATAGTGTATGGGTGAGCATGTACACTGAGGACAGCAAATCTGTAGAGAAGATATATTTGCAGGAGAAAAGCCCTTGATAGAGTAATACAGTTTGGATTTTAAATGTCTCCCAAAGGTTCATAAGCTAAAGACCTGGTGCCCAGCTTGTAGCACTATTGGGAGGTGGGAAAACCTTTCCTCTGTCACACCTCCTGCCATGGTATAATGTCTCACCACAGGCCTGAAATCAACAAGGCCAAATCACCATGGACTGAAACCTCTGAAACCATTCTTCCTTCAATATCAGGTATTTTGTTATAGCAACAGAAAGCTGGCCAACACAAAGAGAAAGAAGGAATGGGCTTGAGTATACAAAAGTAAACAGTGTAACCTTTATCAGAAGCAGGGAGACTGGCACTGTACAAGGTGGGGGGCAGAATATGGCTTGAGAGGCAGGCAGTGAAGGGACACCTGAGGACACACAAGCTTCACTTTTATTTTTCATTGAAATACTAAGTAAGGTCAACTGAGAGAACAGAAATATAGTAGGAGTTAGAAGTTTAGGGAGAAAGATGGAAAACATGAACCCTTAAGGGTCAGACATGGCAAAAGCTCACTGGAGTTTTGTGCTATTGGTTTTATGAGGAGAAGGTGGAGAGTTAAAAGTGCTGTGGAGTCAAACAGGTACCAATTGAGAGTATTCACAAAGAAGTTATTATTACACTGATAGAATACATACTGCATATGAAAAAAATACATAAGGGAGATAGTGAACAACTGTCACTATATTAAAAATCTCCTCTATCTTTAAATCTTTTCTAAATTTTCTATTTTTTCCCTAATTGAAATTTGTTTGACCCCCAAGAAAATAACTTGGTAATCTGAGTCATTTTCAACTGCAGCCTGCTTCTTCTTTTTACATATATAGACATGAGAATCTGGAATGGGAGTAGATGACAAAACTTCCAATCATCAGTTCATCTGAAGATCATGTTGTCAGAATGCATAACCTACTACCTTCCTGTGGCAGAGATGCCAGCTTGCTTTGAAACACCTAGTCTTTCCTTCTTCAATAATAATAAAATGTTTAGGTAGGCATATGACTACTCAGAGTGAACACTTCATGTCCCAATCTCGCTTACAGTTAAGAATGGCCAGGTTACTAAGCTCTGGGCAATGAGACATAAGCACAAGCACCATGTGAGGAACTTGTCTTAAAAGTCAGCTGATTCCTACTTGTCCTTTCTTCCTTTCCACTGTTTAGAAGGCCCATGTGAAAGCTGGAGTTCTACCATAGGTCATGGTGAAAAGGGTCACACAAGGGGGATGATGAATTCAAAAGGCAGAAGGAGCTCAAGTCCCTGAGAACACTGGGGGAGGTCTTTGGCCAGTGATGGTGAACTTCTTAGAGCTTTCAATGATACAAACAGCCCTCTGCAGCATGCATGCCATAGGTTCACCACAACCGTTCTAGGCATTGATACAGTTTTTAAAGTTCTCTAGATATTTCTTACAGATAATCAGTTTAAGAAGCCTGCTTGTCCTGGGCTATGGTATCTTCAACAACAGTGTCACTTCTAAAATGTTGATTTTGAGTATCCCTCTTACTCTCAGCTAACCCCAGCTTAGACGTTGTCATGGTTTGTGTCTAGATGCCCCCCAAAACCTCATGCAGTCATGGGGTGGGCTTCTAGAGTTTATGATTGATTCATGGTCCAATGCTGGGATTATGGGTGTCAGTGTTACATCCATCCTGGGGCGGGTAGCTTGCATACAATATGAGGGAATGAAAGAGGCTTGCTTGCTCCTCCCCTCTTTTTGCTCGTACTACTTTTGCTGTTTTCTGCCACCATGAACTGTTGCCCTCTGCCAGGTACCGACTCTGCCTTAGAGCCAGCCAAGTATGGACTGAAACCTCCACAAACTGTGAGCTAAATCAACCTTTCCTTCCTTAATTTTGTGCACTGGGTATTTTGTCTCAGCAATGACAGAAGAGTAACCAAGACAAAATTTGGTACTAGAGAAGCAGGGCCAGTGCTGTGACTGTACCTGATGTGTGGTTCAAGAGCCTTTGGAAATGGCTTGTGGGAAGAGTTTGGAAAGATTCGGAGATTTTACCTGAAAGAGAAGTGCTAGAAAGCCCTCAGCTTTTCTGTGTGGGAGATTCTGGTCAGAGCTAGAAGACCAGAAGGCTGATAGAAATCCTGCTGGTAAAGACTGGGCTTGGGAGGTTTCTGTTGGGAAGGACAACATTGGTTGTTGGACTCCAGATGATGTGTGTTATGACTTGGCAGAAAAGTTTGTCTGCATTTTGCTCATGTCCAGAGACTGCCTGAGACTGAGATTAAGTGCAGTGGACTGATTAATCTGGCAGAAGAAATTTCAAGGCAGTCAAATGTTGAGGCAATAGCATGGATATTGTTGGGGGCTTTTAGCCAGATTTATATTGAGAATCAAGAGCAAAGAGCCCAGGAGGATGATTTAAAATGTTGTGAATGTGGCCAGAAAAGAAGCTCCGGTAAAGCTGTGGATTGCAAAAATAAGCTGAGATCTTTGCTGAGAAGAAACAGGAGAATATAAAAGATGGCCTGAGGGCATTACAAGAAGCAGCAGTCTCCACCCTTTGCAACCTCAAAACTGCAAAGATGAAAGACTGCTTTGAGAAGAAAGCCGCAGAGTGCCATGTTCCAGAAAGGCAGCAGTCAACTATGGTCCAGAAAGGCAGCAGCCAACTATGGTCCAGAATGGCAGCAGCCAACTATGGTCCAGAAAGGCAGCAGCCAACTATGGCCCAGAAAGGCAGCAGCCAACTATGGTCCAGAATGGCAGCAGCCAACTATGGTCCAGAATGGCAGCAGCCAACTATGGTCCAGAATGGAGGCAAAGGCCACAGCAGGTTCCAAAATGGCAGTGGTATAGAAAATCTGTTACTCAGAATCAGGTTCAGAGTGCTCAGTGATCCAAGTATTTGACCCCTATAGCCAAGAAAGAAGAAAGCCTGACTACTGTTCCAGCTGGCAACAGACCTTGGTATCATCCATGTGGTGCTGGTTTTAGGTGCATGCAGAATGCAAGAGTTCTGAGGTTAAGAAGGCTTCCACCTAGATTTAAAAAGGCCTAGGAAGCCAGGCAGTGTGCTCCTGGGAGGGCAGTTTGTGAAGCTGCGAGTGTGAAGTGAAAGGTGCAGTGGAGACCCCAGAAGTTTGGAAAAGCTAGGATTATCTGAGGAAAGCTGCAAATAGGGAGCAAAGTGGGTCCAAGAGAGAAGCCATGGGAGCTATAACCACAGGAAATGCCATAGGGGTGGAGCCACATGGTGCTCACAATTTGCTGCAGATTGCCTTGGATGTTGATTATGGAACCACAGGACTTAATGTTTGCCCTGCTGGATGTTGGACTTGCTTTGGTCCCAGTGCTTTGTATCCCCATTTGTAACTTTTGGAATGGGAATGTTTATCTTGTGCCATTGAATGTTGGATGTGTTTAACTTTATTTTCATTTGTACAGGGGCTCACAGCTAAGAGTTTGCCTTACATCTTGGAGGATACTTAAGACATGGACTTTTCAGCAATGCTGAAACTTTTAGGACTCTGGTAACTTTTTGAGATGGACTAAAATGCCTTTTGTGCAAAGGGATGTACATGAGTCTTTGGACAGCTAGAGGTGGAATGTCACGATTTGTGTCTAGATGTACCCTCAAAGCCTCATGCAGTCATGGGGTGGGCTTCTAGAGTTTATGACTGATTCGTGGTCCAATGCTAGGATTATGGGTGTGAGTGTTACACCTGCCCTGGGGTGGATAGTTTGCATACAATGTAAGGGAGGGAAAGAGGCTTGCTTGCTGCTCCCTGCTTTTTGTTTATGCTGCCTTTGCTGTTTTCTGCCACCATGAACTGTTGCCCTCTGCAATGTGCCAGCCACTCTGCCTTGGAGCCAGCCAAGTATGGACTGAAACCTCCACAAACTGCAAACTAAATAAATCTTTCCTTCCTTAATTTTGGGCATTGGGTATTTTGTCTCAGCAACAACAGAAAAGTAACCAAGACCGACATCTATCTCATTTCCTCTAGTGCTACAACTTAAAACATTCTCCCACTTCTACAAGACCTCCAGCTACCAAACTCTACATACTGAGTATAGCTTTCACCACTAAAAAAGATGAAATGTATTAATAAGCCACGATTTAAGGATCTGTGAAGAAAAAGGTATATTTTAAAGTTTTTATAAAAGAGTAACAAGAGATGGGGCTTGGGGATTTAGCTCAGCGGCAAAAGTGCCTGCCTGGCAAGCACAAGGTCGTGAGCTCGGTTCCTGGTACCGGAGAAAAACCAAAAAAAAAAAAAAGATTTTTAAAAAAATAAAAGAGTAACAAGAGCTCGTGCTTGAAGGAGAAATTTTATTTTGTGAAAAGCAAATTTGTTTTGGATATATGGATAGTTCAGTGGAAGAATTTTCAACTTATGAGAAGTGCCTATGATGACATTTTTTCAGGTCTAAATATGAATTAGTATTAATTGTGAGATTGTCCTAGAAGAGAAAGGACTGTATCCCTCACAGGGATAGCCCTTTTCCTAAAAAGGACAATAAATAAGGCCTAATTGTACTTGTTTTAACAACCTTCAAAGTCAAACAGTTGATTTTATATTTCATGTTCTTAGTGTTCATGTGTTTTTAAAATCTGGTCTGCAACTTTAGCCTTCATTGTTTTGTAACTCGATTTTTGCTATTCTGTTTACAAGACCAAGATATTTAAGCTCACACTGATCTATCTTGTACTTAACCAACAAGAAATAGCTAATTTGGTCACTCTGTAGCAACTATTTTGTTGACCACATTTGCAGAACTTCTCAAATCTATCAAAAAGGCCACATTCCTTCCAGCATCTGGATGACTGTCAAGTTGGATGGTAAATTCTGATTCTCAGCCTGCCAGATCTAACAGTTAAAGTAATTTATATTACTTTTTCTTCAAGTTGGGGCTAATGCATCTCCCTGTTTCTCCTGGAATAAATTCAGGAACTGACAGACAGCTTGAAAAATGAACTTTAAAAAAAGCAAATTAGAAAATATGAAGCTGGAACCCGCAAGATCTCCCTAATAGACTTAGATGAATTGGGGGCGGCCAATGCAGGACATAATGCAAATCAAGGATTTAGGACAATATATTGACCACTAGATTTCTAGAGTCTCTAACCCCGAGTATGTGAGATTCTGGTTTAAATGTTTGATTTCCAATTTTAAGTATTTTTCAAATATCACTTAAATATTTAGCACATACTCACTATGTGATCTAAAGGTTTTATTTTGTGAAAGCTCAGATAGGCTACCAACACAGCAATCCTTATAATACTAAAGACAATGTACTGGTATAACCTATTTGTAAAGTTTTGGAAAGAGGTGAACCACTAGACTAGACTCAACTGCTATTTCATTTTCTTGCCCTTTTTGTCAATACTTTGTGCCAGGGTAAAACCTAAACCAGGATACTACCAGGTCACTAAAAATTAAACTACAATAAACTGAAGTATGATGACTTTAACATTTTCAAGAAATGTGTTTTTCATGAAGTTTGAGATTGTATAAATCATACATTTGTAAGTCATTCAAGCCATTATTGGCTAGAGATTATTTATTAAAGCAATGACTCTTATTGCTGATCAGTCCACAATTTGTGTTAATGGCAGGATAAATTCTAAAGCCACAGAATGATTGTTCTTTGTATACTAATTCAATTCAAATTGGAAAAGTCACTTGTGAATTGAAAAAATATAAAATCCATTTTTCACATGCATTAACAGGCACAGAGAAATATAAAGACAAATATCTTCAGTGTTTCTGGCTGACCTATCTAAATCTACAACCAACATCTGCATTTTTATTCATATGCTCATCACAATCACTAAATTGATTTCATGAGTTGAACATTTATTATACTCTATTTTCAAAAAGGATTTGAAGGACCCAGAATTAAAAGCACTGTACAATCATTCACATAAAGAAAACAGACCTGAGAGGAAACCGGGTACAACTGGAGGCAGAATCAACAGCAGGTGCCACTAACACAGAAGATGAAAGGAACATAAATATGGCAAATACAGGTGTGAACACAGCACCAGGTGCTCTACCGAGCCTTCCAGCTCCTAAAGAGGAAAAAAGGTAGATGGACTGAAATAAAGAGAACAGACAAAATCCTCTTGGCTGGGTGTTAGTGAAGCATTTGGGAGGTTTTTTGTTTTGTTTTGTTTAATATTTAAGTTCTTTCTGCTTAGAAGCCGAAAATAAATGGTATGTCCCAATAAGAAATAGCAGCAGATCAAAAGAAAGTGCTCTTGTTGCAATACAGAGCACAGGACAAAGGTGTGGGAAAGGCCTAGCTAAGGCCATCAGTGAGCCAAGGCAGTGCTGTAGAGTGAAGCTTCAGGAAGAGAAAAGATTCAAGGTGTGGTGGAGACAACTATGAAGCAGCTCTGAGCAGGACTTAAACAACTGGCTTTCCATGTTTACTTGTGAGTTTGTCCAAGGTGTATGCTCCTTGTCTGGAGATGGCCAGTGGACTCATAGTAAGTGAACCTTATGAGTTACTGATCCCTATTGAGGCCTGTAATGGTGAGTGAAGCCGTGACGCCTCAAAGGATAAGATAAGGTCACAGCCAATGAAACCTAGATCTAACCTCAACTAGAGAAAGACTATAACCTCAGGAATCTCCTGGGTGGATTAACTTAATACCTTACTTGGAGAAGTGGTTCTGCCCTTCTTGAGTAGTGGCCTCCCTTCTTCTGATAACCAAATAAATATGGGCCACCAGAGAAGGTCTTGGTCTTGGCCCCAAGAGAATCTTGAATTCTGTGAGAGGGTTTTGATCCTCCTGGAGCCCTGAAATCATTCCATTTGCCTCTTTTATTTAGCCTTTGCCATGCACTCATTTGGGAGATTGTGGACCTGATCAGCCCACAATAACTAAGGGATATTATTAATCCAATAAAGGTGGACAGGGCAGGGCAACTGATGTTCAGAGGTGATACCTGAGTCCAGCCATTCATTAATAGGAATTTCTGGTAGCATCTGGATGGGTTAAAGGCACATTGAGGAAAGTTGAAAGATGAATTTTAAAGGCAGTCACAAAGTATATCTTTAGCATCTCCCTTGAATTTGTCAAACCATAAGCTTTATGGAAATGTCATAAGTCAACTCAGTAATTTTCCTGACATGACAGAAATATGATAATCTGAAAAACTTAAGTGTTGCCTTAAAATTCACTCCATGCTTATGTAATCCTAAAGATAAAATGAAGATGGGCACTGTGGCACATGCCTGTAATTCCAACACTCTGGGAGGCTGATACAGAAAGATCTCAAATTCGAACCCAGCTCAAGCAACTTAGTGACTCAGTGAGAAATTCAGTCTTAAAATTTTTAAAAATACAAAGGGCTAGAGATACAGCTCAGTATAAAGGCCTCAGGTTCAGTCCTGAGTACCAATAAATAAAATATAAAAACAAATATAGTAGCTGAATAATGAAAAACATAAATATCCAAGGTATGACAAATAGGCAGGCTGCTGTGTCTTATACACAGATAACTAGCAGTTAACCAACCTTCACTTACTACTCTCCTCCTATCCCCACAGCCACCCTTTGCACAACAATTACAATAGGATCAGTAAAGACACTGTAGGTTTTAGCGTTCAGCATGTGTTACATTCAGGAACCTGGAAATGCGGGACTCAACTGGATTTCAGAAATCATACTAAGAACAAGGAGTAGATTATTATGACTCAGAGTCCCAGAACCAGGTGTTGCTAAAAAGGAAGAGACAAAGAGAGAATGCAGGCTGCATAACAAATATCAGGTGATCATTACATGGCATCCTATGTACTTGGGAAAGAATACAAAGAAGGCTGGAGTGAGGGAGAAGAGAAAGATGTGTCTTAAAATCAATGTCCAAAATGACTTTTGTTAAATTTTCATATTTAGCTAGCCTTTTGTCTGGAGCTTTACCTCACTCCACGGCATGTGTCTGAACTACAATTACTATTTTGTAGTTGTAATTGTATCACTCACTTTACTGTTTGTGTGATATCCTGGGGCACCGGCATGACAGAAACAACAACCCCAGTTTTCTTTCCTTTTCTCCCTGCACTGAGTAGTGCTATGCTGCTGTATCTTTCCCTGCTGTGCCGGAGCACAGAGACCATGACAGATGTTCCCTCAGGAGTGCGTGTCTATTAGGAAGACTGAAGAACAGGAGGGCTCTCTTTTACTATACTAACTTGGAATTCAGACACATCCATCCTCTACTCTGAGCAACCTCTTACTGACTCTGTTAATAAGTTTGTTCCTGCTTGTTTTCTCCTAAACTCATTCGTTTCTTTGTCTTATTCTTCTAGTTTCTGGTGGCACTTTCTTATGACTTGTGTCTAGATGTCCCCCTAAAGCTCCATGTGCTCATAGGTGGGGCTGTTTGGAGCTGGGTGGATCTAGGGCATGTGATACAGTACTGGGATTAATGGTGTGCTGTACTAAATTAGTCCACCGATTTAACACAGTTCTGGGTGGTACTGCCCAAAAGGCTGGTAGCCTGAATGGGATAAAAGGGAAAGGCAGGCTGGCTGCTTGCTGCTCACAGTCTCCTGCCTGCCCTGCCATGGACTGTTTCTCCTCTGCCATGCCCGTCTGCCACACCACCCTGTCACTGAGGCAACCAACTATGGACTGAAAGCTCTGCAAACTGTGAGAAGAAATAAACTTTTCCTCCTTTAACTTGTGGGTGTCAGGTATTTTGTCCCAGCAATGAGAAAAGTAACTAAGATATGTTTGATGGAATATTTTAGAAACATGCTCTAAGCGCAAACTACTTTCACAGAAGGGGCAGGGCATGGAAAATAAAAAATCACTTACACTAAGCTTTTACAAACAGGGGGTCATTTCCCTCTCTCATGTAGGCCTTGCCCTTTCTTGCCCTCTTTGTTTTGGCTCTGGGCAGGTGATTAACTCTGCATTCCTCACAAACAAATAACATAGAACCTCCACTCTGTACAAGTGAGGGCATGTCTACCCCAAGGAAAACCAACAGATTGCTCACCCTCCCTTGGCTAGGAAGCCTGACATCTGGTGGGAACTGATTATCCTTTACACACCCTTGCCCGTCTTTCTCCACTTCCCACCCCACCTCATCTCCTGGTGTGTCAATGTTCAGTCACCATAACAAAACACCTGAGAAAATCCATTTCGAGGAAGAAAGGTTTCTTTTGGCTCACTGTTTCAGACTTTTCCATCCATGATCACTTGACCTGGAGGCTTTTGGGTCTGTGGTGAGGCAGAGCATAATGGTGGAAACACAAGGCATAGGGAAGCTGTTTGCTTCATGGTAGCCAGCAAATAAAGAGAGAGGAAAAAGAAAGAGGAAAAGAAAAAATTGTAGTATTTTGCCAGGGACAAAATACCCGCTTCAAAGGCATGCCTGAAGTGATGCACTACCCCCAACCAGTCCTCACCTCACAGTAGCTCACTATGAATCCACCAAAGGATCGGTCCATTGAGGAGGTGAGAATGTTACAGAAAACCGACCAAACACAGGAAGAAACAGCACCAAGAAGGTTTACGAAGCAGTTTATTACACGGGTGGGCTTGACTGGGATCTCCACCAAAACGTCAGCCCTGCCTGGCAGTTTGAGGACTTTTATAGTGAGGGCAAGCAGGGAGGTACAAAGGCAGATTTGGCACATACAGTTGGAGGGTTGGGTGATCTCATAGGTTGCTAAGGGAGTTTAAATATCTCAAATTGCATTGCAAGGCCATCAGTTAAACAAGCATGAGTTATACAAAGAAGTGTCCTGTTATATTTGGGGTTACACCGCAAGGCCATCAGTTACACAAAGGCAGTAAAGACACAAATTTACACAAAGGAGGGAGTGTTCTGTTATCAGGCCTTCCAGACATGCCTGCTTGGTCTTGGTGGGCATCCTGGAAAGACCTTTATTTAAAATTTTAATTTCCTCCTTCAATAGCCCTTATGATCCAATCACCTCCCTAAAGCCCTACCTCTAAATATTGGGACTAACCCTTCAACCCATAAGCTCTGGGACTACATTTCAGATCTAAACCACAATCCCCAGTGAGCCCCTCTCCATCCTCCACGACACACCTCAAGTCCTGTCGGAGTCCCCTCGGCAGAGCTGACCCTCTCTCTTATCTGCCATATTGCACTGTTTTTGCTCCTAAAATGACGCATGGTAGATCTTGTGCTCAAGTCTCTCTCCCCTACAATGTTGTATACTTCTTAAGGGCATCTGTATGTCCCAAATGCTGCTGTTGCAGTGTCTGCCAGAACTAATTAAACACTTACTGAATTATTTATGTAACAGGAGTGAAAGTACAGTCGTACAGGCATCTTCACACACTGTCTCCATGTGACTAACTTAAGCATCAAGTTGTGAGTTTACAGGGATGCAGGGACATAACTAACAGGCTATCTTTTCCTGGAGGTGCCAAATGGCATTCTTCCGGAAGCAAACATGAGGGGACTTTCCCTCTTCCTGCAGCCAATCTGATATCTGGAACACTTTGGTTTTATCTTCAGCTGCTGAAAGCTTTAATTAGTCTATAAATATCTCAACCAGGAGAAACAGATATGATCACACAGGAAGAGGAAATGTGCTGTGGGCGGCTCACACTCATCAATGAACCCATGAACCAGGCAGGGGCTATGGCAGGGGTGGCCAGAGTGGCACCTCACTCACCTGGTTGCACAGCCCACAGTAGCTCACTAACACGGGCTCAGCCTTTCCTGAAAGGGGGACCGACCACATGGCCGTTCGGGCTGTTGTGGCTGGACCTGCACTGTCTCCTCAAAGCCTCGTCACTCAGCAGGGCTGTCGTGACAGCATCACGACAGTGCTGCACTCGTCAGTGGCTTTGGCCATGGAGGAGCAGACCTGCGTGCGCTGCTATGAGGTGGGCGCCTGGTCAGAGACGCACACTGCTTCTCATCTCTTCAATTATGGCTGTTGGGTACTGTGTCTCAGGGATGAGAAAATGGCCAAGTCAGGGTCAGCGCTCACTTCATCACAATGAGAAGGAAGACAACGGTGAGCTTCCCCTGGCTGTCCGGGCAAGCCCAGCAAAATGGGCAAACATGCCTGCGCACATGGCTCTTCATCAAGCTCCTGCGACTCAAAGTCATACTTTGGGGAAAACCAAGTCACATGACAACTGCCACAGGCCTGAGCCCCAGCTTGTAATAAACAGCAAATCCCCAACACCCCTGCACATGACTTCAAGGGCTATACATATCTACAGAGCTGGTTCTGCTCTGCTGTGAAAAATTCTGAACAGCTCGGACACCAGTTCCAACCAATCTTCCACCCTTCCATTTCCTGTATTTCTCATAAAAATTATTTATTTACAGCTATGGAAAGCTCACTTCAGGAGAAAATCAGGTAATCAGAGGCCTCCTGTGATTAGGGACAGCTTGGGCAGGGTATTCCTGGGAACAGTTTCATGGTGATTAACTAACTTGCTTCATTTCAATGTAGTTGTCACTCTGAATTACCACTTAATGGGTGAAGTGTGCAGGCTATAACAATCAGTAGTACTGGCGTAAGGAAGCAAGACATTAAAAAAAAATTAGCCCCTAAAGCAATTAATTGCAGTGAATTTTTCAAATAGTTTTAATACTCTGTCTTTTGACCCCAGGGTATGGCTTAGGGGAAAATATATTAATCTCAAGACAATAGTCAGTCAATTTTAGCTCTTCAGTATCCACAGTGATATTAAAGATTCCAACCTTACACTTTTTGGTTGCAAACATTAATTAAGCATGATAATTGTGTGTCTCTGTGATATTTGGTGCTTTCTATGTGAGTCAGAGCTCAGGGAATAATTTGAATATTGCAGACAGCAATTTGCTACATAAATTCACCCCAATGGCTATTAGCTCATTTTAGAACAGTCAAGACTGCTAGATTAGAGGGAGATCTTTTGCATTAAATATCATGTTAATCACATCTACTTAACCTTTTATTCACCCTTCCCCAAACCCTCCTTAAAAAAGTTCTGCAAGGCCTGACCCATATCCAATAAGATGCAAGGAAAGAGTCTTAAATGTGTATTTTTAACATTATATCCTAAATAATAGGTTAGTTCTGTAGACTCTATCTTGGTATGTATTTTCAGGAGTTTTATGTTATAGACAAAGAAGAATTTCTTTTTAACTTTATTTTTATACTAAATAATTTCAATAAGAGTCAAATATAATATTATTTATATACCACACATTGTTTCAGCATTCCCATTTTCCAGACTGGAGGAGCAATTGCAAAACTAGACAGGAAATCAAAACTAACACCAAGAAGGTCTGAATTGCACTTCACCGTAATAAAGATTAACTCAAGTCAGCGTGGAGACCGGTGTTCTGAATGACGCTGGCTGATGAATGACTGATGTGCCACCCTGCCTCTGCTGAGGGCCCCAGCTGACCCTTGGTCACCACTGTCATTATTCTACACCCTGCTGCCATTTCTCCATTGACTTCTGGTTTTGGACGCACTGGCAGGAAATCTGCAAGCCACTGATATCAGCCACTGCAAGCCACCAGGACTTGCAACCGCCACCCCTACAGGACTCCAACATCCACGGCAGGAGCAAGGTGTGAGAGCTCGCACTTTGAACAGGGGGAGGGTGGCATGCAGATGGACACAGCACTTGTACCTCTAAATAAAATAAAACAAAAGGACTTGTCGGGGGACATAAAGCAGAGAAGGCCCTTGTCAGGTTTCCCTGCACCTCCTCTGAAAGAGCTGTGGGTAGCAGCACCGGCACTGGGCTCTGGATGCATTGTGAACTGCTGAACAACAGGAGCTTTGTTAGTTTTATTAAATGCTCCTTTGTTATTCTCTATTATACCAAGAAATATGTATGTTTAGTCAGGACTGAGAATAAAACCATGCTGAATCATTATTTCCACGGTTCTTGAGTGGGTTTGTGTGTGTAGGACTGCCAGTCAAGGTCCTCCTAAGTCTAACAGAAATATCCTGGGTGACATCCCCTTGAAGAAAGCAAGCACGAGACACCACTCATAAATGGGCTACCTCCTGCCCCCTTGCCTGCTTGTCCTGTGTCCCAGTGGAAGGGCCACGGGAATCAGTGACCAGGCTCCTCCACTTACTCACTGGGGGACACTGAGACAGTTGCCAGCTACTCTGAGCCCACGTTCTCTTTCTAAATTTTCAAGTCACAACATAAATATTCTTGTTTTCCCCTCGCTCCTAGAATTCTGCCTGCCAGAGGCACTCTCGAGAGGTGACTGGCAGTGGGAAGATATTTGCTTTACCTGGTTTTCAGGCCGGTGTGTATGTATCAATCTCTTCAGCATCACGGTGCAAGCATGCATTCCTGCCAGTTCCCACCAATGTATACTTCTACTGTCACTTCACTGCCAAGGAAGATGTGGCCCAGGCAGAGTGAGCTCTTTGCTCTGCTCTCTAGGCAAGTGCTTCTGGGGCTCCACAAGGGCAGCAGTGGCAGAGGGGCCTGGAGTGCACCCTGACTCTCCACAGTGACTACAGCAAAACACCTAGCTCTATGGCTTTTTCATTTCCTTAGTAATGCCTATTAATTTTATAAAATATTGGGTTTTCAATGTGTGTATTTACATCATATCCATCCCCACATTACTCTTTGACACCCACCTCTTACTTACTCTCTTCCTCTTGTCTACTAATAGTCTCCCTTCTCTTTCCTGTCATCCTTTTCAGATTCTACATATTAGGGAGAACATGTGATATTTGTCTCTCTGAGTGTGGCTTTCACTCAACACCATGTCCAGATACATCCATTTTCCTGTAAATGGCAAAGTTCGGTTCTTTACAACTGAGTAATACTCCATTACATGTATGGTATATCTATATCTATATCTATCTATATATATAAAATCACATTTTCAGTATTCACTCATCTACTGGTGAGCACTTAAGTTGGTTCTGTATCTTATTGTGAATTGTGCTGCAATAAATATGGGTCTAGTATGCTGACTTCAATTCTTTCAGGTTTATACCAAAGAGTGGTAGAGCTGGATCCAATGGTAGCTCTATTTTTAATTTTTTGAGGAACCTCTGTACTGATTTCCATAGTGGCTGGACTAATTTACATTCCCACCAGCCATGCAGAAGGATACCTTTTTGCACTACCTTACCAACATTTATTGTTTTTGTAATAGCCATTTTGACAGGTGAGATGAAATCTCAATGTACTTCTGATTTGCATTTCCTTAACTGAAAAAGATATGGAACATTTTTCTATACTTATTGGCCATTTGTATTTCTTCTTTTAAGAAATGTCTGTTCAACTCATTTGCCCATTTATTCATTGGGTTATTTGATATTTTGGGTGTTAAGTTTTTTGAGTGCTTGGATTTTTTCTTTCTTGGAATGGGGAATTGAGCTCAGTACCTTGTGCTTGCCAGGCATGTACCATGCCACTGAGCTATATTCCCAGCCTCAAGGTGTTTTTTTTTTTTGAACTCTTAATATATTATATGTATTAATCCTCTGTTGGAAGAGGAGCTCGCAAGGATTTTCTCTCATTTTTTAGTCTGTCTCTTCACACTGTAGTGGCTAGCTTTTTAAAATACTAATAAGCCATGTAGATACCATTTAAAACTAAAGGGTTCTATTCTTTCATAAAACATGTTTGGAAATCAGGGAAGTAATGGAAAGAATATGAATCTCAAACCTGTAGCTTCATAGGGATATGGTATAGGGCAAATACTTTAAATCTGCTACTCTTGTTAACCTATACAGTAGAGCTGTTAGCGGCAGTTACCAAAGGCCTCAGGTAGGGAGCACTGAAAGGTAGTCACTGAAAGGTTGTCACTCTCTTCTTCCTACAAAACCTTGCATGGTATAAACTCATTTTCTTACCCCCAAGCTTTGCTCAAATATGGCATGGTCTCATCACAGCTGAGAAATGTGGAGACAGAGTTGCGCCCCGGTAGTGGCCTGCAATATTACCTGTATTTCTTCATCAGCACAGCAGACAGGCCACAGCCACCCTTGCAGAGCATCATGGACTCACTAAGGTGACACAGACGGTTTAGCCTGTGAGGTGCTCCAAAGATAATTCTTTCTAAATCATGCCCACAGGAGCAGTGTGCTGATATCACCCAGCTGCAGAAGGGCAGCCCTACCCTCACCTGCAGTTCTTGACACATCTTGGAGCATCTGCTGGAGACTGAGGCTCACTACCTGTACAGGTAATACATATTGTACCTTAAAACAGCCCTCTTCTAGTGAATAAGTGATGCTTTGATAGGACGCAAAACATATGAAGGGGCCCTGATATAACCGGCTCTCTCCATGCTAAGGCTTAAGAGAGGCAGCCTAACAAGATGGAATATGCTTAGGTAAGAGCTGCTTTACAGTCAATCACCACACACACAATACATGACGTTTCAACCCCATCCATTCAAGCAAAGGCAGAGTGGGGAACCGAGCCTTCCACCATGGTCAGGCAGTGACAAGCTGCATCAACCCCACTGGGGTGTTGCCAGGTACGGAGCCAGCACTTTCATTCCTGCCGAGCAGCGAGCAGTGGTGATAGCCCTGTAGCATCAGAATCAGTGTGGATCACCTGAGTGACCGGACTTCCACCACCTCCTGGTGGTGACAAGCACCCCCCCTTTTTTATGCGAGGGCTATGTCACAGAAAGCCAGCAAAAACAAGAGGCTTAAGACTAACCCAGAATCTTATAATGTAATAACTCAAATTGGCATATTCAATTAAAAATTATTTGCCCTATCAATAATTACTCAAACTACATGGGTGGGGGGAAAAACAATCACTGAAATGACAGAGATGTGAGAATGATCTAACAAAGATGTTAAGCCTACCATCACAAAAATGCTTTGATATGCACTTACACGATACCTAAAACAAATGACAAAATAAAAATAACACTCAGCAAGAGATGAAAAAAAAATCCTGGTAAAGAGAAAGAAATAGTAAAAAAAAGAACAAAGTAGAAATTTTAGAATTAAAATATATGATGGATGACCTTAGTAAAAAAATGGAAGCAGTAAACTTGAACAGAGTCAGTAGACTTAAAGGTAGAACATAGGAAATAACAACGATAACACAAAGAAAAAACAGTCTGAAAACAGGAACAAAGCTTTAGAGATCTATAAGCCTATAATAAAAGAACTACCATCATTAGAGTTCTTCAAGGAAAGGAGAAAGACGGCAGGATTAAAAATGTAATCAAATAAATAACAGCACAAAATTTCCCAATTTGTCAAGAGATAAATTGCAGATTGAACAACCTCAGTAAACAGTATGAACTCCAAAGAAACCTGTATCAAGAAACACCATAGTCTAATGTCTAAAAACTAAGAATAAAAAACAAGAACATCTTGAAAGCAGCAAGAGAGAAATGATGTCCTACTTACAGGGGAAAAAAAATCAAGTTTTAATGGTAGACTGTTTATCAGAATTCATAGAGACCAGAAGGAGGTGGAATGGCTACAAAGAATTTAAAAACCTGTGAAAACCAAGAGTAAAGCAAAATCAAGGTTTCTCAGATGAAGGAAAACTAAGAGAATATGTCACTAGCAGAACTACCCTACACAATGGCTAATGGAAACTGTGGGAAAAGACAACACAGTTTCCTTTTTTAAGTTATGTTTTATGTGTTAAATTATAGCACTGTGCAATAGGCTCTAAAAGCATGTAGAAAATAGTAAAACAACTATAAACTAGAAAAGATAAATGGATATAAAATGATGTCGTTTCTACATGTCTCTCAAACAGTTAATACTAGTAAACTGTGAGAAATTATTCATATATAATATAATGCCAAAAGTTATCACTAAAAAAAGCTGTATAAACAGTTATAGTAAAAAGAAAAACTACAAATAAATCAAAATGGAATTCTAAACAAATGTTCAATTTATCCACAGGAAGACAGGAAAAATATGAGAAACACAAAACCAGAACAAAATATAACAATAATGTCAATGCTGTAAGCTCTAACATATAAATAATTATATTAAATGTAAAATATTAAACTATAACAAATAAAGACAGATTGGCAGAGTACATTTAAAACCTGACTCAACTGTACAGTGCCAACAGGTAACTAACTTCACATATAGTGAAATAATACAAGCAAGTTAAAAGTAAAAGGAGGAAAAACTATGCTACCACTAATCAAAGAAGGCAGGACTGGCTACATCAAATATTAGATAAATTACACTTCACATAAGAAAATGACCAGGCATGGAGAGGAACATGATATAATTATTAAAAGTCAATCCACCACAGAAGTCAAAGTCAAATTGGGACACACACACACACACATACACATACATGTATATATGCATATATGTGTGTGTGTGTGTGTGTGTGTGTGTGTATATGCACCAAACAACAGAGTTATAAAACACATGAATCAGAGCTTCACAAAAGTTAAAGGAAAAACTGACCATTCTGTTAAGTTAGTAGAAGGCATAAACACTTTTTTCTTAATAATCTATATAACAACTAGACATAAAGTCAGCAAGACTATATAGGAACTCAACAATACCATCAACAAACAGGGTATAAATAATATTTATAAAGCATTCTATCCAACAACAATAAAATACAGTATACACTAGTTTCAAGTGCCAGTGTAACCTAATCAAGAGAGACCATACCTTGGACCATAAAAGAAACTTAAATAAATTTAGAAGAATGGAAATCATATTATCATACTACAATGGAATCAAAGTAGCAGTCAGCAATAGAAAGCTAACAGGAAAATCTTCAAACACTAAGAAACCAAACAATATACTTCAATAATCCATGAATCAAAGTGAAAGTTGTAAGAAAAAAAACTACATTGAGCTAAATGAAAATGAAAATACATCAACATTTGTGGGATACAGCTAGAGCAGTCCTAAGAGGAAAATTTATAGCACTTAAATGCTTCCATTTGCAAAGGAAGAGCCTCATCAATAATGTAAGCTATTACCACTAAAACATGAAAAAGGAAGACAAAGGAGGTGGGAGATTCCAAAGGAAGCAGAATGAAGGAAACAGCAAAGAGTTCAAGTCAACAAAATTAAAAATAGAAAAATAATAGAGAAAAAGCAATGAAACAAAATAATAATGCTGAGTCTTTTTAAAAAAAAAATCAGTAACACTAACAAACCTGTATAACGATTAAAGAAACAGAAAAAACACAAGTTCTCAATATCAAGTAATAAAAGAGAAAATGTTACTTCAGACATGCAGCTATCAAAAGGATGATAAAGTAATACTATAAGCAATTCTATACACATAAATTTGATAACTTAGATGAAATGAGCCAATTCCTTAAAAAGCACAAACTACCACAACTCATTCAAATCAAAACCAATCATTTAAATAGCCCTATACTCTTAAGGAAATGAAGTTTGTTATTTCGAGACTCCTCAGAAAGAAATGTATAGGCCTAGAAGATTTCACCAGAGAATCACACCAAAGATTTAAAGAATTAACTCTAATTCTATATAATTTCTTTTAGTAAATACAAAAGGAGCACTTCCCAATTCATTTTATGAAGCTAGTATTACCTTGACACCAAAACCAGTCAAAAATAATACAAAATAGAAGCTGCAAGTCAAAACCCTTTACAAAGAAGCAAAAATCTCAAAAGGATATTAGCAGATAGAATTCATCAACATGCGAGAAGAAATATACAATATCCAGATCAAAGGATGTTTCAATATTTGAAAATCAATCAGAGTAATCTATATTAGGATGTATCAAAAAAAAACTGTTACAGAAAATATATCTGATAAAATTTAATACACACTCATGACTTTGAAAAACTCTCAAAAATACTGGAACGTGAGGAGACTTCCTCAACTTGACAAAGAACATCAACAAAAATCAACAGCTGACTTACTTCAATAGGTGAAAGACTAAATGCTGCCCTCCCGTGACTGGAACAAGGCAAAGATGCCTGTTCTTCTCTTATTCAACATGGTGCTGAAAATTCCAGCCAAAGCAATAATATTTGAAATGGAAATTAAAGCTGCCTCTATTCTTCCCATGATTACCTAGAAAATTCTCTTCAGAGACTCCCAAAATTATTAGGTGAGTTCAGTAAGATCAAGGGATACAAGACAAACATACAAAAACCATTGTATTTCTATATAGTAACAATGAAGGTGTGGACATTGAAATTTAAAATATAATGCCACTTATAATCACTCAAAAAATTTAGGTGTGTAAATCTGACAACACTTGTTCAAGAACTGTATAATAAAGACTATGAAGTCATGATGAAAAAAAACAAGAAACCCAAAATAACACATATAATATATGTGTACTGGAAAACTCAACATAATAAAGGTGCCAGTTCCCTCTGGAAAGATACACAGGTTTATGGCAACTCCTATCAAAATCCAAAACAATGTTTTTTCTACTATTACAAAATTATTCTAAAATGTATGTGGAAATGGAAAGGAATTAAAAGAGGTGAATAAAATTGAAAAATAACAAAATAGAAGGAATCGATCTATCTCAGTTCAAGTTTTATGAAATAAGTACAATAACATAACTAAATCTGGATGAATTTGCAGAAAATTATGTTGAGTGAAAAAAGCCAATCCTCAAGGGTTCCAACAATATGATTTCACCTTTGTTATTTTTCAGTGATAAAATATACTTTAAGAGAACAGATCAGCAGTTATGAGGAACTAAGAAAGGAAGGGTGGAAGGAAAGTGGTACAGCTCCACAAGGCCAGCAAGAGGGTCGCTCACGGTGATGCAAGCGCTGTGTGTGAGCTGTATCAGTGCCAGTGTCTTAGCTGGGATATTCTAATCTCTTTGGAGAAACTGGGTAAAGCATATACGGAATTTCTCTGTAATCTTTCTTTCTTTCGTTCTTTTTTGTTGTTGTTGGAGACAAAGTCTCACTATACAGTCCAGGGTGGCCTTGGACTCACTATGTAGCTCAGGCTGGCCTAGAACTTGCAGCAATCCTCCTGTGTCAGCCTCCCTGAGTGCTGAGATTACAGGCATGCACCACCACACTCAGTTCTATAGTATTTCCTGCAACTGTATGAAAGTCTACAATTATTTTATTATTTATTTATTTTTGAGACAGGGTCTTGCTATGTAGTTCAGGTTGGAGTTGAGCTCACTGTGTAGCCCAGGCAGGCCTCAAACTTGTGGCAGTCCTCCTGCCTCAGCCTCCCAAATGCTGGGGTTACAGGCATGCACCACCATGGTTGGCCTACAATTATTTTAAAATAAAAATTTTAATTAAAAAATTTCAAAGAACATAAAAGCCAGCTTGAAAACTTCCTACTGGTAAATAGGATTAACTGCACAACAACATAACTAAGGGTGTAAAGAACTGTAAGTTATTGAAAAGCAGAGAACTCTGTGTGTACATACCTAGATATAGTATAGGTCAACAGACACAAAAGGGAGAAGAAAGAGCTCTTGCTCATAGAGCAAGGCAGGAACAGGCTGGTGATGTGCAGAAATGCTGACTTAATTACCACTGTGCCACTGTCATTGTGCAGACTGGCTCCCTCTAGAATCATTAAGGGATACTAAATTAGGGCTGGGGATCTGATAATGAACAAATTTACATAATCTGAAAGTGATTCCCCACTGATTTCTTATTCCTTAAAGTGAAACAATAGTAGTCAAAAAAGGGGCAGATGGGCCACGTGAGTTTGTGCATGCCCATAATCCCCACACTTGAGACTGAGGCAACTGCAAAACTCAAGCCCAGTTTGGGCAACCCAGTGATTTAACAAGACCCTGCTCCAAAAAAAAAAAATAAAATAAAATAAAAGGCAGAAGACTGGGGATATAGATCAGTGCAAAGGCCCTGGGTTCAATCTCAAATACCATATGGTGGGGAAGTAGATGGATATTGCATGTCTCCAGATGTGACGTTCTCAAAAGGACACAGCATAAACTATGCACTATTCTGACCAAGGAAGCATAACCAAACCAAGTGAGGAGTCATTGGACAGACCTAAAATAAAAGTTATTTTTTAACTGTAAAATATACAAACTGCAACAACATCAACATCATAAAAGAAATCTGAAGGTCAAAGGCTACCTGAAGAGACAACTAAACGTATTACGTGATTGTGAACCAGAGTCAATGTAATTAGAAGAAAATACAATCCTATAAAAAGTAATATTAGGTCAAGCGACAAAACTGGATATGGATGGTACACCCAACTTGGTATAGTTTAAAACTCTAGTACCAGTGTAAAGTCTCTTAAATTGCTAACTAAGGTATTGAAAGAGACTGTCTTCATTTTTAGGAAACACTCGTTGAAGTAGGTGTAAAGTGGATGTAAGAAGACACATGCAACTTAAAATGGCTAAAAGAAATAAGGACAGACAACAATGCCCCTGAAGCAAAATATGTTAACAGATGAGACTAGAGGATATAAAGGTATTCTCTGTACAATTCTTGACATTTGTGTTGGTTTGAAACTAAATGGTCACAACTACAGACCATACTCATAAGTGAAATAAACCAGACCTGCATGTGTAAGCAATGTATTGTCTCACTAGTGTAAGAACCTGACAGAGGGAATAAAAATTAGGAGGTATGATAGACATTGTGAAATGAAAGGCAAATATTCAAAAGTAAAGAGCAACTGGGGTGAGGGAATAGAGAAAAGAAAGAAGGGGAAATTATGGATGTATGTATATACAGGATAGCTAACATAGTTGTACTACTGACTTCTATCGCTTTACTGAAAGGAACAGTTAATGATTACTTATTTGATTAATCTTGCATGCCTCTATTTGTTTTCCTGAGAAACCCCTTTGAAAACATCAATGCGTAATACAACAACCATTGTTAATTTCCTACCACTTTGTAACTCTGTATTGCGTGTATTGTTCTTACGCTATTTTGTAAATGGGTATGTTTGTTAATATGTTTTCCTTCTTTTATTTTTAAAATAAACTTTTAAAAAAGAAACACAGAAACTATTTCCAAATAAGGACATTAAGGAAATTACTTGGCTACTGTTACCTATAAAAAAAAAAAAACAAAAACAAACCTGATGTGTAACATATCAATTTGGATTAATAAATTTCAAAAAGGTACAACAATTAAGAGCACAGACATCTCAGTTAATTTGGGTTCAAATACCAACACTGGGGCGGGGGATTTAGCTCAGCGGCAAAAGCGCCTGCCTGGCAAGCGCAAGGTCGTGAGTTCGGTTCCTGGTACCGGAGAAAAACCAAAAAAAAAAAAAAAATACCAACACTGTCCTTATTAGCTAATCTTGACCTCAGGTATCAATTTGTTTAATGAATAAAATGGAAAAAACAATGTGCATCACACAGTATTATCCCAAGGATTAAGTGAGGTAAGGGCTGTAAAATGTCATACTGGCTGACATACAGGGTGTGGTACAGAAACATGGTGAATGTTCAAATTTTTAAAACTTACTACAGTAAAAGATACATTACCATCTTCCAAAAAGTTAGAGGGATATAACCCATGTTTACAGCAGCACGATTACAACACACTGTAGCTAAATCTTGGAAACAATCTATAGGCCCACCAACAGACGATGGATAAAAGAAATGTGGTATTTATTCACAATGGAGCAATACTTTGCCAATGGATGCAATCTGAGACCATAATATTAAGTGAAATAAGACACAAGTTTAAATAACGCAAGGTTTCTCTTATACAAGAAGCTCAAATAGCAGACAGATGAACAGGAAGACAGGAAGTAGGGAGATCTTTTCCAAAGGCATGGGGGAATGAGTCATGGGGAGAGGTGGGAGAGAAGAGAGGGAGAGGAGATGGGAAAAGAGAACTGAAGCGGAAAATGATGAAAACAGAGCTGCAAATGAGAAGAGGACCAAGAACTGGAGAGAAGGGAGAGAAGGGAAAACAGCAGAGGAAGAGAAAAAAAGAATTGAGATGTATTATGTACATGCGCCAACTCCACATGAGAAATATAATCATTAGGCACCACCAACATCTACTAATAAAATAAACAGGTAAATAATATATTGCCATCCATCCCCAACAAAATAGCCCTCACTCTGAGCACAGTTATCCTACCGTTCTCGCCATGTTCTGGAACAGTTCTACAAGTTCTCTTCCGTGTCTTTAGTTGAGCTGTCATGCCTGCCTTGACACCCTAAACTGTTTCAAAATGTTTACCTTTCACGTTCATTTTGACTTTGAGGAACAGCCAGAAGCTGCATGGTGCCGGATCCTGTGAAGAAGGTGGATAACGACGCCGTACTTTCACGGGCCTTTCCACTGGGTGGCACCTGGCAGCACTACTTACTGTACTTTTCGTCACACCGAACACGACCCTCGCAAACAGGAATTCCATAACTGCTTCAGAAAGTTGTGAGAACAACAGGATAAGTGCGTTCAAAGAAGGGGGATTAATGGCAAGGTCCTTTACTATAACAAACTTAAAAAATAACATTCATCATGTTTTTAATCATATCTCATAGTATTCAACAATGCTGCTTGTTATTTTAATAGGTTAGTGGTGATCATAGCTACTACTGTTGCTAGACCTTGGAAATACACATATGACCAAAACATCATTTCTGACCTCAAGGACTCTAAAAGAAAAAAAAAAAAAAAAAAACCAGAGCTGAAACAAACACAACAGTAATGGAAGTGTAAATAAAATGTTACTTTGGGGAAGGGGTTTCACAAGGAAGGTGATGCTGAACACAGGCCTGAAAGGGTAGGCTAGGATTTCACCAGGAGAAGCTGGAGTGAGCGGTAAAGACCTTCGTGCCGCAGTAACAGGTTTAAGTTGAGAGTCCAGTGCATGTCTGAGAAACAGTGAATATTCTTGGGATAGGCGTGAGTCAGCCTGAAGGGCTGGGTGGTGCTAGAAAAGAACGCCCTGACAACACTGTGAAGTGTGGCCCTGGGGTCTCTACTGGTTTGTGTGCAGTGGGGGAATCATTGGAGGTTTCTGGGTGATCAGAGGAGATATGGCTGGGTTCTGATTAGAAACACTTTGGAGTTGCTTGGGAAGTTAATGCAGTGATTTGGGCCTTCTCGGGAAGGCCAAGCGGATATCAACTTCAGCCGGTCTCCTCTGTTTTCAGTAGGCCCCACCCGAAGGAGAGCAGGAAAGGCTGGTAAGGACAGGTAAGGGCGTTTGGAGCCATGGTGCAGACACATATGCACACAGAGGAGGATGCTCTCCAGGCCTGGACCTATGCAGAGAGCAGGGCGCTGGGCGCTGGCAGGCACTCTGGCACCCTGCAGGGGAGTGGTTGAAGAGATTCGGGAAGAGGGACCTGACCAGCACAGCAATCAGAATACAGGGCTGGCAAAGGTCCCAGAAATTGCTGCTGCTCCAGGTATTAATCTATTAATTAACTGGTTGACAGGGTCCAAGAGCAAAGCCCCCTTCAAAGCAGGAAGGGGAACCACTTGTACCTTTACTGCAGAGTACGGTGCCCCATGTGGTCCTCACACAGGATTGGATTAAAAAATTGAACCACGGGCTTTACAGAGGGGTCATTACATTTCTCTTGCTTTACTTTGCTCACATTTGCATATGTAATAAAGAGAGATGAAAGTTTTAATTTACTTTTTAAAAGGACACTGTGGGGTTCTTTGGAATTTAAAAGGACACCATGGACTCTTGTGGAGTTTATCTTATTCCATCTAACTAATTTGGTACTATGCATACTTCTCCCATGTGTAGTAAGAAGGAAAAAGAATGTTTTTATAGGATAATAGCCTTTAATACATGAAAACCTTTAGCTCTTAAATTTACAAGAAAGTTATTTGAAAATGTGGCTAAATTTTTTTGTTGTTGTTGTTGTTTTTGAGGCAGGTCTCTCCATGCACTTCAGGCTGGCCTTGAGCTCACTTTGTAGCCCAGGCTGGTCTCAAACTTGCAACGATCCTCCTGCCTCAGCCTCCTCAGTGCTGAGATTACAGGCATGCACCACCACATCCAGCTAAAAAAACAAATCAGTAAGAGAAAATGGTTTTATCCAGACAAGGAAAAATAATATTTTAGCAGTGAGCACGGCCTTGGGTTACCTCAGAGGCGATGGAGGTGAAGCTACTGCTGAAATGCACGTGCTTATGGATCTCGCTGCCATTGGCTGTCAGGAGCCAGTCCCCAAAGGCCTGGTCTTTGCCCGCCGACTGGTTGCTGTGGCTCTGGTTGGGCAGGAGCTCGGCCAAGTCCCAGTGGTACGATGGTGTGGCCCCGACCAGCGCGATGAGGATGGCTTCCGTGGCCACGTAGAGCTGCAAGAGCAAACACAAAACCAGACACTGCGGGCTTTGCCCTGTACATAGAAAGCTCGGGAAGCCTGCAACCCTTGCAAAGTCTGTTTCTTGCTTTTCAGTCTGTATACGCTACAGTAATGAGACATAAGAAACCAAGCAGAAACGTGCGGAGGAAGCTTCCCCCACTCCAGGGAGCAGGACCATCAGCACTCTACTTGTGCAACCCTTTATGTTTCTGCAGTTTTCCTTCCATGTCTGGAATAGATGTGAGACTAGAGACTCTCCTTCTGTGGTTTGACTTTGGAGGCCAGAGCCACATTACTGGCTCTGATTTTAAAAGACTAACATTCCACTTGTTTCTTCCTCCTCACTGCATCTTCAGCTCACATCAGCATCACAAGGGGGCCAGGAGCTCCTTGGCCTAGGACTTGCGACCTAGATAAGACTGTTTCTGACACAGTTTAGTGTCTCAGAAGACAGAAAATATATTAAATATCCTAAAACTATATTAAAGCAATTAAGCCTAATATGTACTTGAATAGATACAAAAATAAGGCACACAACTCATAAGATCTAAAGAAGTTCAAAATTCCAGGTATAAACGTTTATTTCACAACCATTAGCTATAATTTTTGAAATTATACTTGGTTTAACTATAGTTGTCCTCCACCAAAGAACAACTATTCCACCCATCCATTCAATAAGTATTTATTGAATCCATTTGTCATTTGTCACTGATGGTTCTAGGCTCTGCAGCCACTCACGGCTAGGTTTACACGCTGTCAAACCCCATGCAGCCATTGTATGCTAGGGCTTTCCATTTATATTGCTTCTTTTTGTTGGAAGATTATTTCAAGTGCAACATTGATTAAGAAAATGCATAGTCTGCTCCAGAGTGAAACAATCTTATTTTAAGAAACTATCCTTGTTAACTGTGACCATGATAAAAAACAGAGTAAATGTCTGAAAATTACAAAGCTTGTGATTTCTCCCCGGGATGTGATAACGAGCCCAGTGGATAGATGAGCCGACTGAGGCGCATCAAGGTGGAGAGGCTCCTCAACAGTTTCCTCTTCAGATTGCAGAGAATTCCAGGGGTGGCTCCTTCCACACCCTTCTGCAGGGGCATATTCAGCTAAGTGGATAAGCTAACAAGCCAGAGGCAGAGTAATTTATCATCACTAGATGATGGAATTACTGTCAAGGAAAGAGAAAAGGAGTCATGACATTGTATGCATCGTAACAGAAAGCTAATGTAAAACCCAGGATGCGATTTTCCCTCTCGGTGAGGCTGAGAGGATACAAGGCAGTCCCAATCTATTTTGAGTCGATTGACAATGGGCTTCTGAGACATGCAAGGCTGCCATAGGCCAGTATGTGCTGTGATTTATTATAAGATGCAAGAGAAAACATGTCCCCCAGTTTACATGCTTCCTGGCCCCTATTGGCACACAATTAAGGATGTTTTAGAATAGGAGGCAACAAGCTTATAAAAATAAAAACCTTAATAATTCCAAGAACAGACAGATTACACATTGAGCAGCAGCTATAATTACAAAGTCATCTTCATCTGTTTAGCGACTGCCCTCCCTGATTACAATCTTCTGGGATTTAATTGATGGGTATAAAGGCATGGAAAACAGGGGGCAAGAGAGTTCTTCTGAGATGACTCAAAACACATGTGCTGCTGAATGAACAGCCTTCAGTCAGGCAAAGAAAACTAGCCATATAATCTCTCTGAATGTGGTCTTTCCTACTTCTGTGCACATCACATGCGATGTGGCAGGTCCCTTGTCCTGCCCTGAACGTTTGAACTTTTCCCGTCCACCAAGGTGCAAGTGCAGATGTGGCCTTCTTGCCGTCTGCCTTCCCCTCAGCCCTCCAGACATCTTTCCCTGCTTCTGCTCACCCACAAAGCTCCATGTAGACTGCCTGGAGCCCACATTCCTTTCTGCACTGCATATTTACGTCTACTCACCTTTGGCTCCCAAAACAAATACCCAGGGCCTACACACTGGGCGAAGGAATGAGTAGGCGGCAAAGATGGACCATTAACAATAACAGCAATGCTCCTACAGTGCTAACTACATGCCAGTTCTAGTCCAGGTTTCCACTGAGTGTATACGAACACATCGTGCTTTTGTCTTGTTCTATGACACACAATGTTTTAAGTAAAAGGGGCAATGTTCAAAGGGGTCCTCTCATCTGAGTCGTGTTTCATTATGAAGGTCACCATTCTCAGCAAACACTACAATTGACAGAAAGTAGTTAAAAATGAAGAATTGGGGCTGATATAAATAAACCATTAATCATAGTACAGAGAATCACAATGCAGGAAACCTAGCTAATAAGAATTATCCTTATTAAACAGCATTAAACAGTTCCATGTCTAGCAATCTGCAGGCACAGTAAACATTTTCTATTTTTCTGTCCTCCTCCTGCCCTGCAGGGTCTCCCTAGCCCACTTAATGCACAAGTGTGTACACACACACACACACACATCCAAGGTAAACCTGCAGCTCTTCTATACAACGCCAGCCTCAACAAAACCTTAAAAGGATCTATGGCTATGCTCGGTTTTGCTGGCCATGAGGGAGACAGCGTAGGTAGACAGCAATTATACTGTGCGATAAATACTATGCAATGGGCATTGTGAGATTCGGTCAGAGAAGCGAGGATTAAACTCTGCATACAGGTTAGTTAGGTGCTCCATCCCGAGCCACATACACAGATCACATGGTTATAGGTAGTCAGAGATAGCTTAGCCCTGCATTAGCCATGGGGACGCACCACCTGCACACAGAACATGGAGGTGGTTTTCCCTAATGTGCCACCTTTGACTCTGACCATCTCACATAGCTCACACATCCTGTACCTTTTCCCCAGCAAACAAAAACATCCTCTCATTTTTTCTTCTACTATTACTCTACCACTTCCATGCACACATCTACCCACATATTTTTGTCTAATGAAATTGTAACCATCAGCAGATGGGCCTTAAAGCCACAATAAGAAACCACCATCCATTCTCTTTCCGAGTGGGACGAACAACATCCCAAATAAATCATCATCTCTGGCTCTACCTTCAGGGAAGGACAAGTGCCACAGATGGCTGGAGCTTTTTTCTTTTCCCTCTCCCTTTCAATGTAATTATAATTAGCAAAGTGACTAAAATGCACTAGAGGTTTGGAATTTTGAAAGTTTCAGAAAGTGAAGTATTAAAAGTAATTTTATATTGACACCATTATAAGCTTTTATAATGTGTCCCATAAATTATATCACCGCAATATCTTGCACTGTGAAGTCATGGTTGAGTATGATGTTTATTCTGCAAAAGAGGATAAATGAGATATGGAGCAATTAAGTGAATCATTCAAGGTTTTGAGTAACACTAATGACAAAAACCAGGATGAGAATGACAGCCACCTAACTTTGGGACCAGAGCCTTTTTCAGGGGGAATAAGCGGAGGGCACATCAAAGATGATTTTACTGTCCTTACTGTTAGTCTTTTATGCATTTAGTACTGAGGTATCAAATGCAGTAGCAAGACCTCAATCACGAAGGCAGGATCATGAGCACAGTACCCAGCACAAAGGCGGCATTCAATGGCTGCCTGATGTTATGGCTTGTGTCTAGATGGCCCCTCAAAGCTTCATGTGCTCCTAGGTGGGGCTTTTTGGAAGCAGCTGGATCTAGGGTGTGTGAACATGGATTAAGGATGTGGAATATCTGTATTAGCCCCTAGTTGGATTAGCATAGTTCTGGGCATGGCCAGAAGGATGTACTGAAATCAGAAGCCCTACCCTGGGTGCAAGTGACACCAATCAATAGACACGTAGCCTAGATAGGATATAAATGGAAAGAGAAAATGCAGGCTGCTTGCTGCCTCCTGCATCCTCTGCCATGGACCATTTCTCCCCTCCATGCTGCTCTGCCTTGGAGGCAACTATGGACTGAAACCTCTACAAACTTTGAATTAAAATAAACTGTTCCTCCATTAACTTGTAGGTGTCCCAGAAACACAAAAAGAAACTAAGAAGACTGACTTACCATATAATTTGTGTATAGGACTCAGCACTTAAATATTCTGCATAACTGGAGTGTAAGTATTCTCTTCTCCCTATTCTAATCCATCCATACCATGCCTCCATATCAGTTTCCCTGAAACTTCTCAGGAAGCTCTTCTGAATGAAACATATTAATGGAGAAATGATAAATTTCACATGGTCCAACTGCTAACTTGTCCACATCCAAGCTCTGTGTGCTGGCCTACTTGATTCCCCAAGCACGACTTAGCTCACTGTGTGCTGTGAAAAGCATGTGAGTCCGTACCTCTGAGTCTGAACCTCAGCTCTAGTGAACGTGAAGAAAATCAAATCTCTCTGAACTTCATGCTTTGCTCCAATAAAACTTGATGCTAATGGTACATCCTTTTCTGACTTACTTGTGCGTAACTATACTACCCTATCTTGAGGGTTAGAGGGGATGCTTCTCTAGTCCGTAGCAGGTTGTGCCACATGACACAGACAGTGTGTATGGTGCTTCCCAAAAATTAGCTCGCAGAGTCGGAAACAAGGTCTGGGGTAGAGGTGGAGATTCTGCATTTCTGATCAGCTTCAACAATGCTATTGGTCTGGGCCACACTGCGCAGCAAGGAGAGAAGAGCAGTCTCTCTGCTACACGTTTTCCACCTGAAATGACCTCCCCACTCCTCTCCAGCCTCAGCTCCTTTCTAAAGGCCTCAGTGGACCACTCCCCTTACTGTCCAATGCAGTGCTGGCTGTATTATTTACTGGGAAAATACTGCTTTGTATCATTACTTGTATAGGTAGAATTCAATTCTAATTTTCTAATGACTTGTCATGTATGAAAGAAACATAAACATACTTCCTCCAAACCACATGTATGCACATGGCCTATCGTATGTGCTTTTCAAATTGATTCCTTAAAGAATGGTGTGGTTAAAATAAAAATAAATTAACCAATAATTCTGGAATGTTGTTTTTGTTCCCAATATTAATTAAGACTTTGGACTAATTATTTTATCTGCATCTGTTTCTCTCTTTCAAGTAAAGTGGGAATGTTATCACCTGACCACCCCTCCTTCTGTTATTTCACTTTAATTTTTTAAAAAATTTAGCAAAGCACCAGCACTCTGCAGCATATTATATTATGCACCTCAGATGATAACAAAAATGGTTAAGAAGTTCTGACTTTCCTTCCCTCCAGACACAGACACTCAAGTGAAGATGACAAACATATCCAAAGCTATAAATACAAGTCAGACTGTGATGAAAGCTAAATGAGGTACAGAGGAAATGACATTCACGAGAGCACCAAGAAAGTAGATGTAAATTCCACCTAAGGGAATCAGGAAAAAGTTGTGGATGTGATACTTGAACAAGGTAATGAAAGACTGCTAAGGAGTTAATTAAAACAACACTCAGGAGAGGGAATTATTTGGCAAAAGCAACAGCCCAAGCAGAACCAAAAGAGTCGAGAATATATTTTTGGGGTCCTGTGAAATACTATAGGGTTTACTCAGCTTTCGTCATCTGAATATCCATGCAAGTCTTCTTTTAAAGGAATTCAAGGGGGCTGGGGATTTAGCTCAGCGGCAAAGCGCCTGCCTGGCAAGCGCAAGGTCGTGAGTTCAGTTCCTGGTACCGGAGAAAAACAAAAAAAAACAAACAAACAAAAAAAAAGGAATTCAAATATTTTAAAACAAATAAATTAACAAAAATAAAAAGTGGTATCACTTGCCAGATGAGTATTATTAAAAATAAATACAATGTAGCAGGTGTGTTGGTATCTGTCTGTAATTCCAGAGCTTGCGAGGCTGAGGCAAGCGACTGCAAGTTCAAGGCCAGCCTGAACTACACAGCTAGACCCTGACCTGAAAAATAAAATAAAAAAACAAAACCCCACACTGTTACAAAGGCAAGTGTTGACTAGTATACTTTTATCCAAGGTGGGTCACAAGAGAGATTTGCAGGCAAGATTTTGGGGGCGCTGAAAGCGAAGGCTCAGCTGTTACTTCTTCTGCTCAGAGCATGGGGCGGGGCTTCGGCGCCTCACATTCCCGTCATTACTGGCTGGCTCACCTCATGGGTGTGGCGCAGCAGCTGGGCCTGCAACTGCTCCTCCCTCCTCTGGCTCCCTCAGCTGCTCAACTCCTTGGCCAGGCATGTATTTAAGGATCTGATGAAAGGCATCTGCTCGTCTAGGTTGCAGGCAGTGAGAATGACACACATGATCAAGTCTGATGGGCTCCACATCATCTTCCCTTCCCTTCCCAACAGCCTGCCCCACAGACTTCGAGCTCCAACATCACACGCTCAGACTGGAGCCTTACAAGGACTTCTGAACCAGGTCCCACTATAGTGTTGTCAAATTTCTATAATACTTTATTGATCAGTTACAAACATAACCACACACAGGTGCACATGCACATCTCCATCCTAGCAGTTCTGCTTCCTTCCTCTCCGGCTGGATTATGACTGACACAGCCGCAAACAAATATGGCAAAATACTAGTATTTATTAAATCTGGAAATAGTGACAAGTGTATTTGTGACATTATTCTCTGCATTTTTCCATTTGAAATGCTTCATAATTTTAAAAATTTTAAAAGAAAATAAACAATAAATACAATTAAATAGACATGTTATCAGATAACATTTTCTGCTGACGTCTGAGCCATCTGTAATTCTGCAATTCTAGTTCTCTTCTTTGTTAACACAGAAATATCTGAAAATGTTTTGAGAAGTTCTAGCTTCAAATGAGACTTTCTCCTTAGGTAAACATAAGGATTAAATAACTAACAGGAATAATTCTCTCCATGTATGAGTTAATGCTATATAAAACAATTTTCAAATAGCACTTAACTCTTAGTAATTAGAGGGTAATTACTAAGAATAGACTGCTCTTTGGGTAGCAAAGTGCTATCTATATTCTTTGAGAATGCAGAATGAGACAGGATTAAAAATATTTCATGGAATAATATGGACTCAAGGAACAAGTGGAGTGCTATCTTTGGACATAGAAATATGTCTTCCTCTTGGATGTGGCTTTGATAGAGAAGAAATCTCTCCTGAGAGGAACATGATAGGTGAGGATAAAAGTTAATTTTGAAGTAAAAGGAAAAGATTTAGAAAGTTTACACCAAACAACCTCTATTTTATCCGTAAAATGGAAACAATGAGTCTCAGGGGAGAAAGAGGAGAGGAGTCAGAAGTTTGGGCTGGAGAAGAGTCGTGCAGCTACTAAAAAATATGAGGTTGTTCATTTACGAACACATCAAGGCATTCAAAATATTGCCAAGAGACCAAATTGGGAGATGAAAAACAGATGAAGACGCATATTTAAATAACAAAAAGTCTGAGAGGGTAATTACTAAAATGTGAGCGTGATTTACTTGGGTGATAGAAGCTCTGGTGATTTTTCTCCTTTTATTTTGTCTTTCTCTACAATCACCATATACTCTCCATGGAATACCACATGACACTAGCTGGTTTGAGCACTTGGACACAGAAGTCAGAGAGGAGACTGTGTAGCCATGTGTTGTCAGACTTGATGACCTCTTTCCTTTAAGACAACCCTTTAACTGCAGTGGTGAACCAAGCGAGTATTGGGAAAGACTCAGTCAAGTAATTATGCAATTCACTACTGGGCACTGAGAAACTTTAAGAAACTTCAGTCTTGCAAAATGAGTTCAACTTTCATGATCCAGCCATTTCCTAGTGCACAACAAAGGCTAAGGGGTCATTCGCCTAAGCCCACTCAGATATCTTGCATCAGAGCAGTGCATCACTCAAGCCTAGTACTTTTTCTGCCCTGTTCACCTTGCCTGTTTTCACAACTGCAACGACTTCCTTTGTGCTGCTGGGGGATGTAATACCTTCTCTGTCTGGGTACATGCTCCTGCAGTTTTGGGTGCTGCACAAGTATCAGGAAAGAACGCCCGCTTTCAAAGAATGCCCCAATTCCTGAGAAGTACTAGGCCCTAAGGGGCACTCTCCACCTTGTAGAGGTCTCTTACAATTATCTCCACAGCCACCCAACGTCCTGGGAAGATCAGACAGATGTGCAACTTCCCCGCTTTACACCAGGGGGCAGTGTCTGCCTAAAGACAATAACTTCCTGAAACCAAGTGTGGCTTTGGTCTTTGGACCGCAGAGCCCCACCCACATAAATGGCAGAAGAAATGCAGGCAAAGACGCTCCAGTTCGTTGTAGACTCAACAGACTCGCGCTCCAGGCCACTGCCTGAGTTCAACTCAACTATGAGGGTAGAACTGCAAGCAGCAGAAATTGGTTCAAACCAGCACAGAATCCCGGTAGCTGGTCACCTGGCTTGAGGTCACCAGGGAGCAGCTCTCATTAATGCCACAGGTTCTCATCCTGGCTGAAGCCCTGGTAGTGCTGAGGGCTGATCTTAACAACTGTGGTACAATAAGGTCTTCACTGGTGCTACCTTTGCAGCCATATTTCATCGAAAGGAAACCTTCCCATTACTCGCCCATGGAGGGAGGGACATGGTGACAAATACAGCAGGGAGGGAGGCAGACTGGAACAGTGCTCTGCACCTTGCACAAAACACACTCTACCCCACTCTGTCCCATGTGGTGTTAAGTGACCACAACTCGTAGCCATCACTGATTAAAGGAATATCAACAAAAAGAATGAACCATGGTTCCTACTGCACAAACGGAAGCATTCTCTCCACATACATCCATCTTCTTGTCTTTACCAATTTTGTGGCTTGGAAAAGCAAAATTAATAAAATAAGAATAAATCATAAAAATGATCATATTTGCTTCAGATTTTAAAAATACAATACAGCAGATCTCTTTTGTATCCTACCTACAGCTCGATCTAGCCCTCCTTCCCAAGAGGCCATCCAGTCTCCTTACTCCACTTCATGTGCTGATGCTCACAAACCACGCACAGTGAGGTTTTAAGTGTTTTTAAAGTCTGTACTAAAAACACTTAATATTTCAACATTTCAAATTTATACTGTATTTTCCATGCTTTCTTGTTTCATTTAACACGTGCTTTAGAGATTCATCTACGTTTGTATACAGATTCAATTCATTCACTTTAATGAAGTTCTACCAAATTTATCTCACACTTTATCTATTCACTTTTAAAAGCCATTCAGGTAGTTTCTAATTTGTGTTATTACAAAGAGTCTATAATTATTGTATCCTTATACACAGGTCCAAGATATACTATAAGCTGTGTACCCAGGAGTTCACTGCTGGGTTTTCAATTAACTAGATGATGCCTAGTTGTTCTCTAAATTTCTCATTTTTATCATACTCATACTTCTGGAGTTTGCTAATATAATAAGTGGGAAATGGTATTTTACAGTCACATTAGTATGCCTGTTCTTGATGACCACGTAAGTGAACAAACCCTAACCTTTCCTGTGTTGGCTCTGACAGTTTCCTCTTCTATAAAATACTTGTTCACTCAGTCTGCTTTCTAAAGTGCTATGAAAAGATGTTTATTGCACAGATACCATTAATGCTTTGGTAGTTCTAGGATCTGAAAAATGAAGTTACATAACAGTAATGCCTTCCTGAACACCTCAATACTATGCCTCAACAGGAGGTTCACAGCACAGCATCACAGTTTTGCTGGCGAAACTAATACTTGTTACAAGCTACATGTCTTGTTGGTTAATGGATATTTTAAATTCTGTGCAAATTATACTATAACCTTGGGAAAATGAAAAGGTTGGAGCCTCTGGCTTCAGGCAAAGAAGCAGGGTCCATTTTTGTTTTATGTCTAATAGAAGCAAGAAGCAAGAATTTTATTTCAACCTGCCTCATCCAGACAGCCTGGCAAGCAAGCACATATATACACAAACAATAACAATGGGCATCAGCCCTTAAATACCACTGGGAAAGACCACGAGTCAGAAGCTCTGCGGAATTATTTATATTTAAATACAGTGCCACGAGTAGCTCTGACCTTGGGAAAGGCAAATACATTTTGATGTTTATAGGAATTTTTATAACTGTAAAACTGTAAATCTCATTGCTTATTCAAAAGTCAACTACTTTTACATAAAGTAATCCTTTCTCTTTAACTTTCTTTCATGTACATTAAGAACACATATCTTTGTCATTAAACCATTTGCATCCTATCATCCCACAGAGAATTGGCAAAATCCTCATCTATTCTCTATATCTCTGAAAGGTGAACAATATAGATTCAAGGTTGTATTTGCAAGGAGTGTGAAGGCAAGTCTCCTAGCAAAGGAAACAGAGAGTGAAGTAATTCTTTGATGATCTACTCGACTGGATGGGTAATTCAAAAAATCAGTTGACCTAAGACCTTCAGAGTTGATTTGGATATATAGTTTTATTTTCTTAGTTTGTTGTGTCTTTGTTGTTGTTGTTTTTGTCTTTTTGACAGAGGTTCTCACTATGCAGATCAGACCGGACTTGAGCTCACTATGTAGCCCAGGCTGGCCTCGAAATTGCACTGATCCCCCAGCCTCAGCCTCCCAAGTGCTGGGATGACAGGCATGCGCCACCACACCCAGCTATTCTCTTAGTTTGAACCTGGATATATCTGAAGTACAGAAAATTAAAAACCATTTTTTAAAATAATAGCAATGGTCCTGAAGGAGGAAAACAAAAGGGTCTATGAAGTTTCCAACTGCATCCCACCATTCCCATGCCTTTTCTCTGGGGTAAACCATTATCACAGGTACAGAAAGGGCTAAAGCCATGGACCCTTCTCTCTAGCAGCGTCACTGTGGAAATGGTCTGCGCCTTCCCCAGGCAATGGTAAGACAAGTTCCTTGATGTAAAAGCAAATAATCACTCTTTCTATTTAAGCAAACTTTGTGAAAGGGACCTTTTACTTATCCTCTGTTAGAGGAAGGACCCCAAGAAACATGAAATCATCCTATCATCCCTCATACAACTGTGTATAGTCACCCAGCACTCCTACTCATAGACCAGCTCTCCAAGAACACTTCCAACCAGACACAACGTGGAGGTCTGTGGAGAGCTCCATTCTCCCAGGATAGCTCTAGGGGCCCTACAACCACCTGCGTCATGCATCTCAATGGGACAGGGAAATCCGAGCTGTGAAGGCATCACCCTTGCCTGGACTCCTCCACTGGTACAGGAACGGGCACCTCCCCAGTCCACATCTCCAAGACAAACGGGCGAGTATGACCAGTGTCACTCTGAGACCTGCTCTGTAAGAATACTGGTCATGTGTCAGCCAAAGCTGAGGGAACAATCTTGTCATGGGCTTTGGTAGCAAACTCAAACCAAATGAGTCAACAATAAACAAAAGCAAGTAAAGAAACCTAACAGGTCCTGACCCAGAACACCATCCTTATCAATACTACACTCCACTCAAGACAGACTTATTCCAAGTCTACCTCTCTAGGTAAGGGAGAACGAAATGACACAGGAAGTGGAAGGCAAGAAGAGGGAGGTGGTGAGGTGGGACTATTCAGTAAGGTTCTATGTTCCTGGACTTGTTGGTTAGAGACCAAGAAACCACTATACATGAAGATCAGACATCATAACTGCAATTCTGTGTTCTCTGTATTAGAAACTCTTATGGTTTAGCATAAACATTTTTCTTCCACGGAGAAAATACATTTAAACCTAAAACAACGAGCCTAAAAGAATTTCAGAATACTGCTTTATTTATGAGCGGAACAGTTGCTCTGTTAAGAGGAAGAACTGTCTCATATACCAGCCCATCATTTGAGCCATTTTTCTGGCTGGCAATGAAATCAACTGAATTTTCAAATATTTTAGTGGAACAAAGATAATCTATGTTACCCTTTACCCCTAGACTTCCTATTGAGCCCCCGCCTTATGCAAGGTTTAGAGAACTTGCGAACCCGTGGTTTTACCCAAGACCACCCTCTACTTCCCACAGACATTAACTAACTTTTTAACTGTGGGCCGCCCCACCCCACTGCCATTAGAACACAAGCCTCCTGAGAACAGGAATCAGATTTGTTCACTACTGAACCCCTGCCCTAAGAATATGCCATACACTCATTCAAAGAATGCACTACAGAAATAAAGGAGAGGCTCATATATTACATATAAGGGGGAGACACTCACAAAGAACTCTGAATGGAATGTCTTTCACATAATGAAAGAAGCAACTGATGGCACACGGGCCCTTTAGACTGGCAGAGGAGTGACTCTTGCCCGGCAATGTTAATCCCTAGTGACCTTTAGTGTATGGAACCGGTAAGTTCAAATTGGGCTGCAAGTAGGTTCTGGGAATTTTACACAAAGAAGCGATTCTGCAAGGTTAACCACACATTGTGGATGGCATTATTCGACTTACACAAGTCTGAACCCAAAGCTAGCTTGACTGCTAAATGATCTAGCATAACTCAGACATAAACCCTATGCAGAGGAAGACCCTGGAAGAGGGAGCTCCCTCAAACCCAGGAAAAGTTGGTAGGAGCTGAAGGAGGCCGTCCTCCATCTATCTTTTGTGTGCAGTTTTCAGGGCTGTGTCCTGGATTCCAAGGTGACAGCGCCACAGGTTAAGGAAACAATTCCCTTTCGCTTTTGCAGTGTATTCCAGGTGATGTAATTGTGCGTCCCTTATTAACCAGCCCCCGGGCCCACGTACCCCCCACAGCCTTTTCATCACCCGAGGTGCCAGGGCAGCAGGCCCAAGAGAAGCCCAGAGGCTCTGCCCGCGCCCTCGCGCTGGGGACTCGGGCCTGTGCGCGCCGCCCTGCCCTCCGCGCCCTGCCCCGCGCCGCCCCGGGCACAGAGCAGAGCCGGCCGCCTCGCCGGGGCGGGCTGGGGACTCACCTGCAGCAGCACGGCCAGCAGGAAGCACAGGTACATCTGGTAGATGCCCATCTCCCCCACCGCCTGGAACGCCTCCTCCACCTCCATGGCCGC
>NW_004955435.1:19137190-19183631 GCF_000276665.1 Chinchilla lanigera | reverse complement strand
GGAGAGGAAGTGGGTGCGGCGGAGGCGCCGCGACGGCGCGGACGCGAGGGGCAGGGCCTGCGGGCCGCGTCCTCCCTCGCCCACTCAGCCCGGGGAACGCGAGGGTCGCGCCGGGGTTTGCAGGCGGGGTGCAGCCCGGGGAAAGGAGTGCTGTGCAGGCGCGATGGTTTCCACGCCCACTCTGTGCTAGCCACGGGTTAGGTACACACGGGTAAGCAAATACTTGCCGCCACCGCTGCAGCTTGCAGAAGTAAGCGGGAGGGGCAAAGTAAATGCAGAAGAGGAAAGGGTATCTGTGGGGAGGCAGTGATGGTTGCCATGGTAGTTGAAGGTAGTTTGTCATACTGGACAGGTAGGAAGAATGGGGGTGGAGGTGGGGAAGACGAACACTGGTCCCCTGCCTCAGTCCTCTTAGGTCTCCACCCCAAGCCTGTACTTTTGTTTACTGTTCTTTCTAACAGCTGCATAGTATTTCACTGTCCTGACCATGACCCCCTAAAGTAGTCTCGAATACAAATGGTGACCAGTAAGTATTCTTGTCTTGAATAAACTTATTCATGCTGTTACCTCAGGGTTTTTAAAAAAATCATACCATAGCTGTGTTTATGTTACATGTTTTATTTTTAATATTGTTCCCTTTTTGTACCCTTATTACTCTACCTCACTATTTCCTGTTGTTTATCTTTTATTTTGCTTTCTTTATTTTTAGATTTCTTATATCAGAGAAACCATGTGATATTTAAGCTTGTGTGTCTGATTTATTTCACTTCCTATTATGGTCTCAAGTTGTAACAATTTTCCTACAAATGACTCAAATTTATCCTCTTTATGTCAGAGTACTATTCCATTGTGTATGAATATCACCTTTTCTTTATGCATTCATCTGTTGATCAACCTAGGGGCTACTTGCAAGATTTACCTGTTGAGAATTGTGCTGCTGTAAACATGGTACCACTGGAATATCATGTCTTAGGGAAATAGCTGGGTCAAATGGAATTTCCTGTTTTAGTTTTTTAAGGAATCTCCATACTGATTTCCTTAATGGCTGCAGTGGTGAATTGACTAATGGTCACCTTGTAACACCCAGCTGAACTGAGTGAGCGTGGTGCTGGGTGTGGAAGGCCCACCTGAGGACTGTTGCCAACAGCATAAAAGGAGTCCTGGAGGGGAAGATGGCGTGCTGCTGGAGAACCTTGTCACTCTGGTTTTCCTGATATGAACTCAGCTGTTCTCATCCTCCAAGAAGCTTGCATCTTTGCTGCAGTTCTCCTCAGGAGAGCTCTGGTCCTTCCCTTGAGCATCACTTCCTGGCTCCAGTGCAGACCCCTCAGCCTGCTGGCAAAGAGCCTTCATCCCACTGGCATAGACTTTCTAACTTCCACCACTGACCTTTGAGCCTTCCCAGTGCAGACCCTTGATACGTATAGACTTGTATGAGACACTGTTGTGGGCTTTTGACCTCCAGCTGGATTCGTGGAGGACACTGCTGTGTGATCCAGGCCCTCAGGTAGATTCACTGGGTCTCTAGTACATGGACAGATCCCCTGAACTCTTCTGCATTGACTTTTGGGTGAATATTATGAAATAATCCTATAAATTATATGTCCTGCATTAAATCTATTCCCTTGCAAACCCTGACTACAACAGTTGTACTAGTTTACATTCCCACCAACGATGCAAAAGACTCCTTTTACCCCCACAACCTAGACAGCATTTGTTATTATTTGATTTTTTTGATGATGGCCATTCTTTCTGGAGTAAGGTAGAATCTCAGTGTTTTTTCAATTTGCATTTCTCTAATGGCCAGATATGTTGAACATTTTTTTCATGAATTTGTTGGCCATTTTTATTTTTTCTCCTGAGAAGTATCTGTTCATTTGAGGTACCTATTTTTAAATTTATTTTGGGTGTCTAATTTTTTTTAAAGTTCTTTGCATATTTTAGATATTAATCCTCTTTCTGAGGAATAGCTGGCCAAAAAAAATTTTTTTCCTGTTCTTCAGGTTGTTTCTTCACTCTTTTGATGGTTTCCTTTACTGACCAGAGGCTTTTTAATTTGATATGAAACCCATTTGTTGATTCTTGGTATTATTTCTTATGTAATTTAAGTTCTATTCCAGGTTCCCTGTTGTATGTAATACTGTTTTCAACCTTTAATATTTAATCTGTGAATTTCCTTTTGGACTTCATGTGCTTCCAAAAATGACTTTGGGAGTACTTCTTTTTTTATTTCATTGAAGAGTTTGAAGAGTATTGTCATTAGATCTTTTCTAAAGTTCTTATAAAATTTGAGAGTAAATCCATCAGGATCTGAGCTTTTCTTAGGTGGTAGGGTTTTTTTTTAAAAAATATTACTTCTTCTAATCTCATTGCCTGATATTGGATTATTTCATGTTTTTATAGCTTCTTGGTTCAGTAGTGGTAGTATTATAGGCAGCTGAGTTAGGTAGAAATATTATAGGCAGTCAGACGGGGCCAGGCCCTCAAAGGAGCCAACATGAAAGACAAGATAAGATACTTGTGGGCCAGACTTCAACACAAAGGACCAAACAAACACACCCTCCTACCTCCCAAGGGATGGACATCTGGGATTGACATTAAGAGTCCCTGACCCAACCCCTTACAGGAAAAGCCCCTGTTCTGTATTCATGCCTGCTTGCTATGTGACTCGCTTCCCCATTTGATCCCAATTTAATCATTTCTACCTGAACAATTCTTATTGGCTGACCATAGCTTTGTCCGTTTTCCCCTACCTTGGACCCACCTCACTTCGTGGTTTTGCTCTGTAAAAGTCCCTAGAAAAGGCAGAGTCTTGGGTAACCCACTCAGGCCCCTCTTCTGTCCCTCTCTTGGATAGAAGCTTTCTTTCCCTCAATAAATATATTCTGCTTTTAACCTCCATTGTTCCTAAAATTCATTCTTTGATTTTAGAGAACATGAACTCATCCCATATATCATTCAAGTTGGGAGTTTTTATTTTCCTGTGTCAGTAGTTATCTATATCTAGAAATCTGTCCATTTCTTCTGAATTCTCCATTTTACTATGGTACAAGTTCTCAAGTAGTTATTAATAATCTTCTGGATTTTGGCAGAGTCTGTTGTGATTTTTGCCTTTTTCATATCTAATTACACTGATTTGAGTTTTTTTCTTTTTGGTAAAATTGGCTATGGGTTTTTCTCTTTTGCTTATTCTTTTAGAGAAACAGCTCTTTGATTCACTGATTCTACATAGGATTTTTGTTGTTGATATTGTTTATTTCAGTTTCATTAATTTCTTCTTGATATTTATAATTTCCTTTCTTCTACTAGCTTTGGGTTTGGATTATTCTTGTTTTTGTAGGACCTTGAGGTGCATCATTAGGTTATTTAGTTGGGCTTACTCTGCTTTTCTGATGTGGGCATTCACAGCTATAAACATTTTCTTAGGACTGCTTTCATTGTGTCCCATAGGTTCTGGCATGTTGTTCTTTGATTCTAGAAGTATGTAATTTCTTCTATGACCCATTGATTATTCAAGAGGATACTGTTTAATTTCCATGTGTGCATAATTTCTGTGGTTTCTTTTGCAATTGATTTCTGGTTTCATTGATCATGATCAGATAATATGCATGATATAATTTTGATTCTTTTGCTTTTACTTAAGTGTGCCTTATAGGCTGATATGTGGTCTGTTTTCAAGAAAGTCTTACATGCTGCTGGAAAGAATGTGTATTCTATTGTTGAGTGGAACACTCTGAAGATATCTATTACATCCATTTGTTCAAAGGTTTAGTTCAACTCTGATATTTCTTTGTCTAGTTGATCTATCCATTTTTGTCAGTAGGGTATTGAGATCCCTCATTGTAATTGTATTTGTGTTTATTTGATTATTTTATGTCCAGTAGTGTTTCATTAAGTTGGACTTGCCAATGTTTAGTTCATATATGTTTATTATTGCTATCTCTTCCTGTTGAATTGTTCCTTTAACCAATACATAGTGCCCTTATTTGCCTTTTCTAATCAGTTTGGCTTGAAGTCCACTTTGCCTGAAAGTACGATAGCTATTGCTTTTCTTTCCCAGGTTCCCGTTGTATAGAATATTGTTTCACACCTTTGATATTTGATCTGTGATTTTCTTTTTGGATTAAATGTTTCTTGTATACTGCATATTATTGGGGTTTGTTTCTTGATCCATTCTGTCAATCTGTGTCTCTTGATTGAGGATTATTACTGAAAGATTGAGCTATTCTTGTTGTTGCATTATTTCTGATTTCCTTTTTGTGTGTTTTTTCCTCTTTTTTTGCTTAAGTGCTGCCTAGTGTATTCAGTCTATTAGAATTTGGGACCTATTAGTTTCATGTCTCTTTCTAGGATATCCTTGATAATTTTTTGTAGTGATGGTTTGGTGGTCATCAATTTCTTCAGGTGTTCTTTGTCATGGAAATACTTTATTTCTCTATCAATTATGAAAGAAAGTTTTGTAGGATATATAAGTCTGGGCTGAAAGTTGTTATCTCTTAGGGCTTGAAGCACTTCAATCCAAGCTCACCTGGCCTTTAAGGTTTGTGTTGAAAAGTCTGCTGTAATTCTAATGAGTTTATCTTTATGAGTGATTTGTTGATTCTTGGTATTATTTCTTATGTAATTTAAGTTCTATTCCACCAAATGTGTCTTTAGACAGCCCTGTCCTGGTGGTATTTTCAGCAGCCTGGGGTACAGTATGGGGTTGTAAATTGGCATGGAAACTTAAAGCAGGTTCTTGTTGGTGCACAGCACAAATTACTTAAGTGTGAGAACAGTAGCTTTTCATCTTCAGTTGTCTGTGATGCAGCTTATATGAAATAATTGTTGTTCTGTTAACTGAATATCACTCTGTAATTGCAAAAAAAAAAGTTGTAGCTGTTTTGTCTAACAGCTTTTAAGTTTCTGCCTGTGTTGGGCTTTTGGGATTTTGACTATGGTTTGGTGTGGCAAGGTTATTTGGAGTTCTATATGCCTCATTTATCTGTATATTTAATTCTTCCCCTGAATTTGGAAAATTTTTCTGCTATTATTTCTGCACACACGCTCTTCTATGCCATTTGTGCCAATATTTCACTTTTTCTAACTAATCTTAGATTCGTCTTCTTTGCATCATCTATCAGTTATTGGATCCATTTTCCATATCCTCTTGTTATCTTTAAGGTGTCTCTAAGTAATTTGTCATTGAAAGCATCTATATCTTCTACTTCTGCTATTATGCCCTCACATTGGTTATTTCCATTGTCCATACTTTCAACATAATTTTTAATCTTCTGAATTTCTGTTACGAACCTTTACATGGATTATAATTCTTTGTTAAACTGGTCATTGATCTTGTGTATTATTTTGTTTAGCTCAGTTAGCTTTTTATCAGTGTCTTCTGTAATCCCCCTGATTGTTTTATTTATTACATCCATTATCTGTTTAGTTATATTTGCTGTGAGCCCACTGAGCACTTATTGATCTGCTGTTTAATCCCTTCTGTTATCCTTTCAAATAATTTGGCTGTATGACTTTTTTTTCCCTTCAGTGACACACAGATCAGCTTTGGAGGAGTTGGGAGTTTCAGGAGGTGCCTTGCCTTTTCACGTTTCTATTGTTTTTTGTTTTAGGGTTTTTGGTCACTTACAGTGGGAAGCCTTTGTCATTAGCATGGAGGTCTCTTTAGTTAGTCTGCATTTTGAGTAATGCGTTCTGGACATGGCTAACTATAGTCCTTTACTTCTGACTAGTGCAACTACTTGTATTAATATAGGAAGGGAGGGTTGTTGTAACAGTCCAGTTGTAACTGGCCCAGGACCCAGTTCTTCAGGCATGGCCTACAGTATTTTTAATTACACAAAGGTAATCTGGATATTGGCATATGTAAAAAACCTATTACTACAAACAACTATGCCACACTGACAAAAGCAAGTAAATCAGCAACAATAATATCTTCCAAGACAAACTGGATATACCGTAAGAACCAATAATGTACCACCCTTAACATAGAAAGAAATCTATAATTATATTAAAAACACTAAGATAACCCAAATATTGACATACAGCAAATATCTACTAAATGTGGTAACTATACCTCCATTAATGATAAAAAAGAATTCAGCAGTAATAACACAGAGTTAATTTATCTAAAGATAAAATAAAAATATAAGTTGGGAGTGGGAGAATTCAGGAAGAAAAATTAAATACTAATAAAAATTAATTATTAAGAGATTATTAGGAGATAAAAGAAAAATATGGAGAATAAATATTAAAAGGTAAAAAGAAACAAGAAAATAAAGGAAAAAGGACAAAGGAAAATTCCCTAAACCTCAATAAACCAGTGAAGAAGAGAGAGGGAAAAAAAGACAAGAGAGAATGACTCCAAAGACAGAGAAAAGAAAATGTTCTCTGTATTTTTGAATGAGTAGTTTCCTTCCAGGAGCCACAGTTTTGGAATCCAGCAGGTCACAGTTTTCTCTAGCCTTATAACATGTGAGTTTGAAGAAAAAAAAAAAACAAAACAAAAAAAACATGTGAGTTTGTGAGGTGCTCCCCTTATTTCAGAGATCCCTGTTTACCTCAGGCTACGGCATTGTTCATGCTGAGATGCATCCTTACTCATGCTGGCAGATAGGGAAGGCAACCAGTCCTCAGATCTCTGCAGGATGTAGGCAGCAGTGCAATAGTTTAAGTACTTGACACCTGCACTGTATTCTCACCTTGGGAGGCAGAGACTGTGTTGTCCTTCCTGGCCTGAGGTTAAACTTCTCAGGGATCTCTTTCTAGCCCACTCCCATCTGTTTTGTCTACTATTGCTGTCTTTCACTCAGTCACTGTGGATAACACGGGGGAACTTGAAGTGAAGTTGTTTGTCAGTCGTTCTGAGCGCTAGATTTAACTAATCTGCCCCTTTCTAGAATGGCATCTGGTTAAGTATTCTCTGGCAATACTGCAGGCACCAGCACTGGGATCCCTCTCTGGATCTTGCCTGCCTTAATATGGACAGAGTCATGGAGCACAACCCTATATTGCTTTTGCTCCTCACAGCAGCTCCTCTTGGGGGCCATGCGCAAGCCCAGTGCTCCACCTCATCTCCCATGAGCTCTCAGCTCTGGGCTCTTTCCTTGCTTCTGTAGAGCCAGGTTCGCCTTCCCATGAGCCCAAAACAGGGAGAGTCCAGAATTTTTTGTTTTCTCTGCTTTGTGGTCTGCTTTCTTTTCTCTGCTTTGTGGTCCATCTCACCAAGCTGTAACTTCTAGTTTTCCTGTCAGTTCTTTCCTAATTCCTGGCAATCTACTCTTTCTTGCTTTGTCAAGTTTATTTTCTGGTGTCTGGATTGCAGATCTCAGAAAGGCTGAATTTTGCTGCTGACCGGCACTTTGCCATTTTCTCCTCCTCTACTCCTCTGGTTTATCCATTGGTTGATTTGTTTGTGTATTTATTTGTTTTTTATGAGACAGGATCTTCCTATTTACTTCAGGCTGGCTTCAGACTTATAATGTACCCTAGCCTGGCCTTGAATTCCCGGTGATCCTCCTGCCTCAGCCTCCAGAGTGCTAGGATTATAGGTGTGTGCCACCATGCCTGGACACTTTTAAAAAATTTGTCATATGTATTGAAAATGACATGGTTTCCTTTTGTTGGAAGCAAGATTTTTTATAATCTATTTGATCAAGTTTGTTAATTTGATTAAAGTGATCTGTATTATTATGGAACCTTTCCTACATGGACATACCAGTGTTTAATAAATTTATCCAAATTTTCCAAGTTATTGCTTTAGAGTTTTAAAATTCTCTTTTCCTCTTGGTAGTTCAGTCTATCCTCTTATGATGAAGATTTTTTTCTCTTTTAATGCTTTTTGCCTTCTTTTTTTTTGTACTGGGAATTGAACTCAGGGCCTCAGGCTTGCCAGGCAGGCGCTGTGCTTCTGAGCTGTATCCCCGGCCCTCTTTGCCTTCATTTTCATTTTGTCTTGTAGTAATTTTGCTGCATCATTTTGCTATTATTGCCACTTTCCCTGTGATCTTTTATTCTGGCCTCATTTTTTATTTTCATCCTTTTAGTTTTCTACTGTTTTAGGCATGTTTATGAAAGGAAGACTTCTTTTATTCCATCCAATTTGGTAGCTTCTGTGTCTTAATAGGTGAGTTAAATGCATTTGTATTTCTTGTGATTGATGTAACTGATGTTATTCTCTTATCTCCTTTATTTTAACTTTCTAGCCATCTGTTGGGTCATTAAAACTATTTTTAAATTACTTTAAATTGTGTCTTTTTTGCTATTTTGAGGACATACAGATCATATTATTATTATTATTGTTATTATTAATTTTACCATTATTCTTCTTACATTTTAAACATTCACATCTTTGTACTTTTCTACAATGCTTATACTTTTATCTCTTCTCTTTGCAAAGTGGATAAGAACCTATACAAGATTCCAAGACTACTGTGTCTAAGATGACTTAGAAGGACATAAAGATATTACATTCTGAAAACCTTGTTAGATGACTCGAGCTGTAGCCATCACCATCACCATCCCCAAAGTACAGATGTGGAAGTTCCATGTGAAGCTTTTTGATTAGAAAAAAAATTTATTGTTTTAATATCCTTAACTTGAAAGTAATAAGAAAACAAGAAAGATAGGATTTTTTTTTTTTGCAGTGTAATAATAAGGCACTATCTAACAGGCCCACTCAAGGATCCCAGGGTCATTTCCTTGCCTTGGACTTTGCTATTTACTAACTAAAAAAACCAGCACCGATGTTGTGAAGTTACAGACCAGTTTGTAGGATTTTTTTATGGGAGAGATGTAAATGATGACGTTCAATAGGAAAATAATTATGACTTTATTCCCTTATGGAATGTAAACTCATATCTAATCTAGCAATCCTATTTGGACATATTTTTTTCCTTAAAACCCATTTCCTCAAATGCTCTTAGAACCAGCTTTGTCTTCCTACTAGTTTCCTCATTAATTATTGAATTGCATAAAATGTCTGACATGGGTTCATTCTATTTTGAAAATAGAGTCATGCTTTTTAACTTTTAATTTTTTTCTTGACATCATGATGTACTCGAGTAAAAAAACCAATAATTCAAATTAATATTTTATGTGGCATAGGTAAATTAATACATTGAAAGTGGTAGGTAGAAGTTGGCTTATTTCTTCTTGCTCCCTAAAAGAGTTTCTATTTTAAGAGGGCCAAAACCTTAGTTTATTTACTTGTATTAGGACATGTGCACCACAAGCAATGTTCTTGTGAGACCTGAAACTGCACCCTGGGGCGTGTCTGACCTGAGGTCTCACAGTTGACGGTGGCCACATACGCAGTGCTAAGGAGCCCAACACTTTCCTGCAGGTGATGGGGAACTGAGGTACGGTTCTAAGTTGGAGCGATGTGATAAATAAGATCATTTGGCAGCAGATGATTTGGAAGTGGAAAATGCATGTAACACGAGTTGCAAAACTGTTCTAATGTCCCAGTGACAGCTTAGCCTAGAAGAACAACAACAGGAATGGAGAAGTGAAGTCAAATTTTGAGTAAAATCTCTAAAAACTTTATAGTGATTGCATGTTACAGACACAAATAGAATTGAGGAATAACTCCCATGTTTAGTCTTAACAGCCAGAGCAGGAGGGTAAGGCCTACTAACTGAGGGAGGAAACACAGATGGCAGTGGTTTAGGTTGTAGCGGAAGACTGAGGGGCCGAGGGGTCAATGATAAGAACAGTGGGACTGACACGCATTGCTCTTTTAAATGCTTGTTGCCCCTTTAAGATCTTGCCCTTCCCCCTTAACCTACCCAGGCCCTTGCTGGATTTTCATGTCCTAATTTACGGTCAGTGCGGATTCCTGAGCATGCGCTAAAGAAAGAGCCAGACTAATTAAAGCTCTCTTGAGGTTCAAGGTGCCTTACTGTGTTTGTGGCTCTTAAAAAAGAGTTCCACGTTGGAGCATATTTTGCCCAGCTGAATGTTTTTTCCTATGTTTTTTCTTTTTAAGTCTTTGTCTACCATAACTTGTAATACCTGCATCTTTCTTTTATAACTGCGGAGTAATACATCTATTTGTTTTTAATTACAAAAAAAATAACATTTAGAATACAGAATATTTTAGAAAAATATTCTAACGTTTAGAATAAGGAAAAAATACACACTTTTTTTTCCTATTATCAACCTTTGGTCCATAACAGGAAAAAAAATTAAAGTTATTTGGGAAATTATATAACGTTTGCAAGCAAATATAATGACAAACTATCTTCTTTTTAAAAATTACAAAACCGGTGCATCTAACCACGGTCATGTCTTCTGTTTCATTGGTAACTTGGTGTTCCAGATGACTGCTGAAATCCAGTGTGTGAGATAATAGACTCCATGTGTGTTAAATATGCTTTCAAATCCTTCAGCATCAGTGTTCTGTGCCAGCCTAAATGCACTCGAGACACTGCATTTATTAAAAATCTGAAAAAATTTTTCCTGCATAAACCTTTATGTATGCTGAGGTGATACTTCGGCGTTAGTAGTCACCACAACATACTTTAATAAAGATAACCAAAGTGTGATTACCTGTGTCAACATTGAATTGATCCCAACACAACAAATGGATGGGACTAAACAGATCACAAGCCAGCCAGGAATATTTCTGGTTAGATGTCTGGGAGAAAGGACCAAGAAGACAAATGGAAGAGAAGCAGCGGAAAAAAAGGAATTAGTAGTGAGATAGCTGTTTCTCTGTCTTCTGGCCTCACCAAGCAACAACTTTTCATCCAAAAATACTGCCAAGTGGGTGAAAAACATTAAAATAAATCCTGATTTAATCTGGAGAAATTGTCCATTTCCAGACCTCAAACTTTAGCAATAAAACAAAAGCATATAAATAGAGCTGGGTGTAAAATTGAGGAGTTTGAAAAAAAGAGATGAAATATGAGAGACATGCCGTTCATTGTGTTTGAATTTAGATAGTAAAAGTGTTTTGCTTGCTAAAAGTCCAATTTTACATGTTGTCCAAGAGGCGCTAAGCTTAAATAATAGGGCATTCATTTAATTCAACAAATCCGTTCCTGAGTGCTCATCTTTAATGGCAATGTCAGTGCCGTTATTGTTTGTTATTGTTGTGGTTGTTGTTGCTGCTGCTGCTGCTGCTATTATTTTGTACATAGGAGCGTTCTGTAACTAGAAAAAACAAACTGAAATGATGAATTTGCTATACTCATGAGGTCATGTCGAGGCTATGATTTGGTAGGATGGATGAAAATTTGCCTGAAACAGGGAACAATGCCACGTAATTCCCTAGGATTAAGATATAGATGCTTCCTGGAACTGCCTGAACCACTTTAGTAGTTAGAATGTTGCAGAAGGGTGATGATAACCCTCAAATCAACAGTCTCAGCCCCAGCTGGGGTTTATAAAGTAGGAAAGCAGTTTATGTCACTTTCAGAAAATAGGAAGCCAAAGACTGAGACAATCAAGTTCAAAACACTGAATCTACTCAGGCTCAGAAAGGAAGGGTCAAAAGAAGGAAAGATAGAAATAAAAAAAGAAAGAAGAAAGGAAGGGAGGGAGAGAGGAAGGATCGTGACTCCTTGAACATTGTAGAGTATTAACATTCATCCCACAAATGGTTACCTGGCACCTATCCTGTCCTAGCACTGTTGTGCTAAGAGTACTAGATCGTGTTAAACCATATAAAGTCACTCTCTATGCCACTTATATTCCTTGGAAGGACTTTTCCTTCTTGGCAGCAGACTGGGTGTTTTGGTTGGGGTATGAGCAAGGAAGAAGGACCTGTAGGTTGTGGGGACTGCACAGTGGCTATATTCATGAAATTATCTAAATCAAAGCAGCACTGTACAACCAGTAGGTTATAAAGCAGGAAGTTAGCTGTTAAATCTGCTTAGGTCTAATGGCTCCTCTCCCCAGCCTTGTTGTGCCTTAGGAAGAATGTAGCCAAATCTCTCCCTATGGTGAATGTCACCTAGTAGGAAGTTACATTAATGCACAAACTCACAAAGAAAATTGCCTGATTTTCAGAGCCAAATTAATCCCTAATTTACTAGTACACAGTGACTTGAGCCAAAAGATCATATTGCATTTTACACACTATAAACTCATCTTCTTTGTCAGTCTTCATTTGTATAAGAAGGGTGTCTTGTTCTCAGCCAAACAGAGCAAATCAAATCCTCCTGTAACTTATCCGTTCCAACTCAGGACTTTCAGTACTCTCAGTGTTGATTTCTGTTGCTACAGATAATCTGCCCAGGCCAAGACTCTTCTTCACCTTTTGTTAGTCCTTGGACCTTTTGCAAATCTAATGAAATTTGTAAGTTTCTTCAGAAAAATGAGTTACACACATACACCAATGCATTTTGAATACTACTTTTTAAAATCACCAAGTCAAATGATGAATTAAAGCTATAGGTCAGGACTCAGGCTACACAATTGTAATGCCAGCATTCTGGGAGGCCGAGGCAGCAAGAGCAAGCCCAGGTTGGGCAACTTAGTGACTTAGTTAGACCCTGTCTTAAAAAATAAAAAGGGTTGAGGATGTAGCTCGGTGGAGGGGACCTTAGTTTTCATCTCCCTTAGTTCTTTATTTCACCCTCAACGAACTGGTCTCCACCACTGGCTTCAATCCCCCAAACCAGCAAAAATAGAAAAGCTTAAGATAGTTAAGGAACACACCAAAAGTCATATGAGAGGCAGACCACTCTTGGTATAGTTCCTAACTCTGAAATACTTTTTTTCTTATCTAAAAATATTAATATGTAACAACATTATCTACATAACACATTTGTACTATAACTCATTTGTGTTAGTGCGTTTGCGCCATGGTGGTTTTAGGATAGGGATGTATTCTGAATGCGGCTTGCCTCTGTCTACCAGTCCAGAAACCCTACTTGGGTATATATATGTATTGTACTAGCTTAGCAAGCTGCAGTCACAAACACATGCAGATCAAGTTCTCGCCTGTTGTATCTGAAACCAGAGTTGGTACTAGATTCCTAGCTGTCTTTGGTGGGTTATTCTTTACGCAATGGCTGTTCTTTTGACCTAAAAAATTGGGCTGCAAAAACACTACAACTTCATACCTGATTCTTATTGGACTATATTCTTATTGGCTAATTGCAATGTACCCTTCCTGAAGGGCTCTAGCAAGCCGCTAAGGGCTGTTTTGTCCCTTTGATTTACTGTTTAAGCTGTTTGCTGTCAAAGCAGTAAACGATTCCTTTGGTGGTCCTCTTTAAATTTCAGATGATGGTGGAAGATGATGATCTTTCACCTGGGTTGTTAATGATATATTTTCAGCCTGGTCTGTGGAGTGACTGTGTTCCTAATGATGTGGCATTTGCCATTCCAGTGTCCTGGTCACCAGCTTTTCTTTTCCTCTTCATCCTCCTCCTGTGGTGGAGACCAGTTCGTTGAGGGTGAAATAAAGAGCTAAGGGAGATGAAAAACAAAGTAAAATGAGAGTTTTAAGATTAAATATTTTGGAATAAAATGAATTAATAGAAATTATAATAAAAATACTTGAATCATTTTGTTTTTATATTTATCATTTCTCCTTTTAGATTTGTGTGTTTTGGAGGCAAAAAATGTGCCTTGTTTCAAGGAGTTGGGTAGTTCTCAAAGCAACAGATAGTGGAAAGATACTGCCTTGATGTTAATTTAGATTTAATTTGTTAGATTTTTTTTTGTTTTTCTCCGGTACCGGGAATGGAACTCACGACCTTGCACTTGCCAGGCAGGCGCTGTGCCATTGAGCTAAATCCCCAGCCCCTTAATTTGTTAGATATTAAAATGCAGTTGTTAAACATCACTGAGGCAGAGAGGTTTTCTCTTGAAGTAGCATGCACAAAGAGAAGACGTTCTGACAGAGCTCATCTGTTTGACATCGGATAGGGAAGGGTAGGATAGAGTTAGTGCCACGGCTCTCCACTGGTCCTTGCAGCAGGTGACCAGTGGGCACAAAACATGAGCATGAATGTGACATCTTGATGCGCTCATCTGAAACCCACATTTCTATTTCCCTTCATCCAGGCAATAGCTAAAAACATGATATCTAATTCCCATACTGCCGTGGGGCAGCACCAAAATAAAAGAGTTTTCAGTTTAAGATTCTCACTGGAAATATGTCCAATCATTAAGAATCTTAAAGTATAAGCTTAGTACAGATTAAATATCCCTTATTTGAAATCCTTGGACCCAGAACTGTTTCAGATTTCAATGGTTTTGTGTTCTGGAATATTTGTAACATATGAGATGTTTTGGGGGTGAGACCCAAGACTAAATATGAAATTCACTGAAGTCTCATATACACCTTATACACGTAGCTTGAAGGTAATTTTGTGCAATATTTTTAGTGAACATATGTTTTGCCTGTGAAGTCAACTGTGGAGTTTTCCACTTATGGTGTCGTGTTGGTACCCACAAAATTTTGGATTTTGGAACATTTTGGATCTTGGATTTTTGCATTATGGATGCTCACCCTATAATAACATTTTAGGAACTACTGTCATTTATGGACTGACGAAACATGGGCATATGAGTTTTCACCATGGGAACAAACTTGGAAAAGCTGATTATATAGGTAGCACATTTCAAATTGGAAAATTTTAACTTTAAAATCAACATTAATAGGGTGTATATCTTTAGAAGAAATCGCTAACTCCCAAGTGGAGATTCACAGCTAGATAAGAAGATTCAGTCTTTCTCTGTTAACCCGAAGTTACTTGATAATTAATAAAGATATTAATACATTTAAGAAAAAAGATTCTCACAAATAAAGTATTTTAAATGAGTTCCTAAACTTTAGTGTTTTCCTTTTAGTTAACACTTCTCTTTTCATTGTAAGGCTACCTTAAAAAGTGCCTTTGAGGCTCCCGTGTGGGGTCATTTAAGAGAGGAAAAGCTAAGATAATAAGGACAGCAGTCCTGAGAACCTGCGCCAGCGAGGGACCAGTACTGTTGCACCTCAGGTGCAGAAGGACCAGTCAGGTAGCTGGACCTGAAACTCCATCCTGCCTTGAAGAACACATGGCCTGTGCTTCCCTACAGCCCTAGCCAGCTGCTGTGGACTCAGAGGCCAGGAAGTCTTCCATTTTCTATAAACAGTCCAGGGCAGAAGAGCATCTGGGATTCAAGCACAGTCATACCTACCCATGCCCTGGTGAGAGACATTTTAATATGTGCCTCAAGGTAATTTTAAAAATGATTCCATTCTTTGAAGTGACTTGTGAACTGGTGATTGAGGATAGGTGAGCCCTAGGCTTTGCTTTCATGGACCACAAGTCCCTTCAAACAGAGCTGTCTGGCACAAAGAGAGCATGCAATAAATGTTGAATGAATGAAAGGAGACTAACCCCATCCCCCCAAGCTTTAACTCAATAGTTTAAAGAGCTTTCTAGAGAGTTGAGAATATCCAGATATAATTTTTGTACTTACAGGTGTGTGACTTTACTGTTGAAGCCGCAATTACTGGCCATTTCTTAGCTAGAGGTATTCTAGCTCCTGACACTTCAGGATGGTCACCAGAAGGAAGGGAACAGAAGGAACTGCCTTTTATTCCATCATTCTTCTGTCCCCTTCCTGTCTCTGTCTTCATCTTGTGCCCCTATCCCTTCACTTGCCATGCTTCACCCAGATGAGCCCCTTGAACACACTCGCTATCTCCCGGTCTTTCCTTTTCTGTGAGGTGTTCCCCCACCCCACCTTTACAACGCAAATGCCACCTCTTAGCAGAGACTCACTCTGCAGCCTCTTTGCCTCTGAGTAGCACTTACCATAGTTGGTAATTTTGTATCTATCTCCTTTACTAATAAATAAATGAAGGCAAGGACCACATCTGCCTTGTTCACTGTTGTTTTGCACAGGATTTAGCACAATGCCTAAGGTTTAGTTGGGTCCTCAGTATCTATTTGTTGAACAATTGAATTAATATTTACAATAAACCCACGATGATCGTTATATTTAATGATTGTCATACCATACATGACTGGGAAGGAAAATTCTGAACCTTAACATTATGGAGGTTTTTCAAGTGAGACATGAATCCGAAGTTGTACCTGAATAGATGCCTTCACTGGGGTGCAGGGAGTTGAGAGAAGCAAGGAAAAGAGGGACATGGCTGGAAAAGGGGATAAAAGATCAGGAAACTTGAGGGAGGAAATGCCACTAGGATATTTAGCCCTTTGATCTGTATTGTATCAAGAACTTTATCTTAGAGTTTTCTATTTTCTACATTTAAGCCTATAAAAATGGATGTAATTGAAGAGGAAACTTTTCAACCTCCAAATTAATTTTGCCAAGTAAGTCACTGGGTTCCTGTATTAGTTTCCTATTGTTGTCATGTTGGGGACCTAGCTTTTAACACATGGGAGCCATTAAACATACAGACTGTAGCCAGGTACCTGCAAAAACAAAAGAGGAAGCACAGACAGTGCACAAAACCTGTCTTAGTGGCCGTGTAGCTGCAAGCAACCTGACGTTAGGACAGGGCTGCCCAGGCCCTTGGGTCCCCACCTTCTGCCAGATTGTGCTCCAGATGCTGAGCAAAGAAATTTAGGGATTAATTGTTGCCCTTCCAGGTTTTGGGCCTAACTTCGAACTGAATATTTTCCTAAGCCTCCCTTTTGGAATAGAAATGTTTGCTCTATACATTCACTGTCACTCTTTCTTAAAAATATGTAACTTGTTCTTGTTTGTTTTGTTTCTGGTGCTGGGAATTGAACCAAGGGCTTTCACACTGAGCTATATCCACAATCTGACCTTTGAAAACATTTTTTATTTTGAGAGAGAATCTCTCTAAGTCACTGAGTTATCCTATCCAAGCTTGGACTTGTGATTCTTAATTTAACATACCTGGGAAGTGTTTTTGTGACTGTAAAGAAACACAGATTCCAAGGATTAGGGAGTGGATCCCAATTCAAACTTGAACTTCTCTCGTACTGGCACTTTTTTTTTTAAAAAAAAGGTGCTTTGTTTTAGTTTTGGGTTCTTTAAAATTACTCTTTCTCTTCAGGGATGTAGCAGTTTTCAATGCTAATCTTTCTTCCCTCTAAGTAGAATGCCTTTCATTTCTCCTAGACACAATACCTTTTATAAGAGAAAGGGTACCATGAGCCAACAACTATCTTCAGCTTTGTATTATCCAGCACCACTTTTGAAAGTTATCTCCAATGAAAGTAAACTTAAATAAATCTCTCTCTCTCTTTTTTTTTCCTATACTAGGGAGTGAGCCCAGGGCCTCATGCATGCTAGGTAAGCAATCTACCACTGAGCCACATCCTCAGCCTCCCTTTTTTAAGTTTCCTTTTTTCTTTTTCTGAGACAGGATGCTACTAAATTGTCCAGGCAAACTCAAACTTACAATCCTCTTGCTCAACCTCCTGAGTAGCTAAAATTATAGAGCTATTCCACGCAATCAGCTTAAATAAAGCTTTATCTAATTAAGGGTTTGTTGTAGAAATGTTATAAATTAAAGCATCCAGAGATTTCTTTGGGGCAAAGTGCTGAGGTACAATTTTTAGTGTGTTTCTCTTCTTATTGGATCTGGTCCTACTTGCCTGGATGAAGTGAAAATTCACTACAGGGAGTTTTGTGTTTTTCTGCTTCAAATCTATAGAACTGGAGCTTGAAAATCAATTTAGTGGTATTCTTTAAGCTGTTGCATGTTAACTCTATAAACCTGATAAACTGTATATCTCCAGATTAAAGTCAACTCGCTTTTAAGCAAAGAACATTAATGACCACTTTCTGAAATTAACTAAGCTTCCAGCATGAGTTTTGGGAAAAAAACTCGCTTCCGTGCATCCATGATTTCTCAGTCTTTACTTGAAGAAATGGTCCTGACTTGGACTTTTGGAAACCTGGCTTTCTCAGCTAGCTGGGAGAATTTCGGCAAATTTTAAAAGATTCTCTGCACCTCAGGGCACCACTTAGTCAAATGATCAAATGACCAAGTTGGAATTCATCCCTGGCTTTCTATATGCTAAGCTGTGAGCTGTTTACCAAACAAACAAAACCTTACAGACAGAGAACCTAATATATTTAAACAGATCAGAATGAAGCCACTCTGATGGCAGCGTGGACAAGAAGTCATAGGGGAAGGCACACAAATGGAAGCAGGTTGGCCAACACCAACTTGAGACCAACTCCATCGCGGCCATCCTTGTGCGTCTGAGGCACAGTGTGAACACCTGGATAGCTGGCCTCTGTAGTAGCTTGCAGTGTTGAAGCACTTGGCTTCTCTGCCATTCTCCACTGTACTGTGTCAGTGCTCACAGATACTTCAAGTTGTAGACCAAGAACAAAGCAGATGGGAAATCATGCCCAGGGAGATTTAGGGCTGGCTTAGGACTTACATAGTTTGTAAACTCTCATTTCCTTTGAAGCTGCACTACTTTACCCCATAGCATACACAAAATATAGTTTTCTGTTGTTGTTTTAGAGAGAATATTTTTGGGTGTCATATATTTTTAAAGTCCTTAAAACTCATAAGCTATAAGTACTGTGTCTCTTAGTGACTGGTGGACAAATAGCCCTGGAGGAGCTGCCTCCTGTGTGATGCCTCCAGAGGCCCAATTCTGTTGATTTCAGGGTTGGGACAGATGCAGCAGGACTGGCTGATGTCCAAAACCCTCCATTTCCTTCCTGCAAGTCTTCTTGCACCCCAAGTATTCCTGTCTTGCAGTTAGAACCGGTCAAGGATATTAAAACCACCAATGAATGAGTGAAGACTAATATGAGCTATGCAAAAACTACAGTAGAACCAAACCTTAGAAAATATTAAGGGTATTTCAGCATATGTAGCTGTTGACATAACATCTGATACTAGTGAGAGAGAAATATGCAACTAACCATAGTGTAGGACAAAGCACATACTTTTTGGATGATTACCTGCTTTTAGTGTTTGTTTGTTTGTTTGTTTATTTATTAGATTGCCTGATGACAACATTATTGTAAATTTAGATAATATTTTCTTTTGTGGCACTACCAGAGAAAAAAGTAGTTCCACTTGAACAAAAAACAAACTTTTTTTTTTTTTTGCTCTTCAGAGATTGAACTTCACGTTGAAGTACACACTTGGTTCTTTTTTTTTTAAGTTTTGTTTTTTAAGTTGCTAATTTGCCTCATATGAGCTCGAATTTGTGCTTGATCATGCTGCCTCAGCCTCCCAGATTGCTGGGACTACAGGCAGGCCCCACAGCTCCTGGCCAAGTTAATCATCTCCTAAAACCATGTAGATCTTCCATTTCGCTCAGCCCTGTGATGATCTTCCTACATTTTCTCTGAAGACGGCATCCGTCAAAGCATTCCCTGCTTGAAGCTCATAGCTAACCGATGGGAGAAAATGTTTCCTACTCTGGATGAGACAATAAAGTCTCTCTTTCCTTACTCTTAGCCCTCAGGTTGCCAGAGAAGTAGAAGAGACTGATGAACGGGCCAAACTACTAACACAAGTGACACTTAAAAAATCAAGACCAAAAATTAACTAAGCAGAGGTCTTAATGGTTTGGGGAAACAGCGAAAAGAATGAAAATCATATGTGTAACTTTTGACTCTATTATTATTTCCGTTTCCCTGAACTCAATCTCTGATGCTTCTTGTGTGCCTTTTCCACTAAAACCTTTAACGTGTCACTCATCTGAGTAGTTATTTAAAGTGCTTTTAATAGTTTGAACATCTGGGTTGTCTCTGAATCAGGCCTTTGATTGCATTAAATCTTGAGATTGTTTTTCCCTGTTTGTATGGTTTTGTTTTGTACTGGGGCTGGAACCCCGGGGCTCTCTACTGCTGCTACATCCCTGGCCCTTTTTATTTTTTATTTTGAGTGAAGGTCTCAGTAAGCTGCCCAGGCTGGCCTTGAATTTACAATCTTCCTACCTCAGCCTCCCACACAGCTGGGATTACAGGCATGCACTATCATGCTGAGCATATCATGGCTTTTAATTGGATGCTAGACAGTGCATGTGGAAGAAAAGTTGAGAGTTGAGATTAATAGCATTTATGCCCAGAAATCTGTGTGCGTCTTTCTGTGACAGGTTATTGGTATGGATAATGAAGTCAGTCTAATCAAGACTTGAGCTAAGTTTGGTATGCTTAATATACCATGGTATTACTGCTCAATAAAAAAAATCTAACCAAAGGCAATAAAAAGGCTATAGAATTGGGAGAAGATATTCCCAATATCCAATCCTACTAAGTGCTACATATTTAAAATATATAGAAAACAACTTTAAATCAATAACAATCACAAGCAGAATCCAGGAGACCCAATAGAAAGGTGGAGAAAATATACAGATAAGTAGTTCTCAGAAGTGGCTATCACAATAGCGAACAAGTTTATAAAGACACACTCAATTATATTCTCAGCAGAACTGAAAATTAAGGTCCCGTATTTCACTAACCAGACTGGCAAAAGCTAAGAAGTTTTACAACACTGAATGTTGGCAAAGGTTTAGAAAAACAAAAACTACTAGCACATGTATAAACTTGTGAGCAGGTAGGCAGCCTTTGATAAAATTAGCTGCCTGTGGTAAACTCTTGCACAGGATTGAGAAGGAACATTGCCCAGCACATATTAGGCATTCAACAAATGCACACTAAGTGAAACCCTGTGGTGAGTAGAGTTGAAGCCACCAAGTTGTCCACTATTAGATGTATAGGAAGTAGAACGTATGCACTGAATTCATTTGACAATGGCTGCGCTGAGGCAAGTATTGCAGTGCACCATGAAATATATAACACAGCTATCCTCACAGTAATGCTAAAAGGTATCTGTGAGGTGTGATCAAGATATGCGATGAATGTTTAAATTTTAAAAAATTTATTACAGTATAAGACACATTGATTAATTACCCTCAAAAATACTCCCCTTGCTTCGAACATACCCTATCATTCTAGCCACTTTCTGAAGTAGTTCTGAAGTCCTCTTTCATGAGTGTCTTTATGAGGTATGATAAAAATATAAAGCATGCTGCTTTTGAGGGCCATCCAATGGAAAGGCAGGCTCATAAATCATTAGAGTGTCACCATCCATCTCCTTTATTAGATGTGGCACTGTGTGACTTCTGGCTCTTCCCCCAAATCTAAATGACCAGGGCTACCTGCTTTTTGTACTGAAGGTCTCTGCCCTGTGGTCTGACCATTTCCTCCTTCCCAGACAGCCCTTTCTGTGACGGACTGTTCCTCTTAAAAGGGAAGCAGTTTGAGCTTGCTCTCCAGCGGGTAGAGGCACACCTCTACTAGGGTCCCAGTGGTTCTTCCACTGTCTAGCTGGCCAAGGGTGCCTCCCGCACCCTGCAAGTCTCTGAAGGCCCTGCAGGGAGGAGCTGGACTTCTCTTTCCTAATCCTCTTGAGGTTCACTTTTAAATAACTTGGGATAACACAGTGAATCCCTCCTCCAAGTCCTTTCCTCTGAGGCAAAGTCACATTATTGGGATCTTTTGCAGGTTCTCTTAGTGCCTTGACAGCTTTGGACAACAGGAATGTCAGTCACTGCACCGGCAATATAGCAGTGAGTCCTTCAGAAGTAACTTAGGTCTGTGGATTATTTTTCTCCACAGTAAAGGACTCTAAAGTACTAAACTTTGGAGATGGTTGGCTTTGTTTTTATAAAAATTTCTACCTTCTTTATGTATTTGTTCTCTCTTACAGCAGTCTTGAACTGCCTGCCACCTTGGCAGGTTGTTGCTAGGAAATCAGATGTCCCTGTTTGGTAGAATTGTGCCTAAAGAAGTCACTAGGTCCTGAGCCAAATACCCTGCTGGTGGACTCTGCATGTGAGCCTGGTGGAAACTATTTGCAAGTTGAAATGCAAGCATTTGTGGAGTCATTAAATGCAAACAGTGCCATGTTATCTTCATCCTCAGGGCCTCCTCTGAGACAGGACAAGTGTCCACATTTTGCAGACTCTGGGAGAGTAAGGACCTTACCAAAGGTGAAATGGCTAAAGGTTGCAGAGCTGGAACTCAACCCATGCCTTTTGGCAAAAGCTACTCCAAGGTCTTCCCTTCCTTTCCTTTTGTTGATTTCCATGCTCTAAATTGCCAGTTAATTAGCCTATACTTAGGTGATACGTTCCTGTACTTAATTTCTTTTTCTCTAAAAGCAAGTTACCAGTAATTTGAAACACTCTCTTACTTTAGAATATTCAGAGACTTAGGAGAGACTGATTAGAAAATGGAAATTTCCTGCACAGAAAAATATCCCTCTAAAAAAGAGTACAATGCAGTTCTCTTCAGCTCTGTTTCCACCAGCTTAGCTGTGCTATCACTACACGGTGCTTTCCTTGGAGCAGGTTCCTTTACAGACTTAGCGAACACATATTACAGGACACTACATACAGTACTAGGCACCATACTGGGCCCTGTACAAATAATCATTCACTTAGAGAATTCATTCACTTGGATTTACAGGTAGACACTAATAATATCACCCGCATATTACAGCAGGAGAAACAGGTTCAGAGAGATCAATCTGTTTATAAGCAGCACAGGTAAGGCTTGATCCTGAGAAGTTGGAGAGTACGGAGACTGAAGCATTTTTGCCACAATTCCTTTATGAACACATGTTCTATTGTGTGCCAGAGGATGGGGACAAAACAAGGAGAAGCCAGCAGCCCCTGATCTTCAGAGAGGCAGAAGGAGCTTGGAAAGCCAAACCGCCTAAGATGAGATTATCTTCAGAGCCTCCAGCAGCTCCTCGGCTATGACAGGGTTATTTTCATGGGGCAGAAAGGGACAGCAGCCTCCCTGTGGGTGTCACTTAGCAGGCTGGCCCTGCTTGATCTGAGGGACATTTAGGTGAAGCCAAAATCACCTCACCTAGTGGTGGCGAACCGTCTAGAGTGTTCAATGATACAAACAACCCACTGTGGCCTGTGCCATAGGTTTGCCCCCACTGAGTCCTTACCTATAGCAAAATGATTGCCCGTTCTGATTGTCCTGCTCAAACACCGGCCTGGCATTTTGGAGGCCTACTCCAGGTGTGTATTTGGAACAGCTTAGACTTAAGAAGGGTAAGCTTTGAATATGACAATACACATAATAAGGAAGTGAACTGATGCTTTTTGTTGGTAGTCATAAAACAGTACAAAGAAGTGTATTTTGACTTGGTTTTGGGGTTCATAAAGTGACAAATATTCTCAATTCTGCCTTTATCCACAGAGGGGAGTGGGAAGTTGTACAAAGCAAGGTCTTAGCATGCAAGAATCAAGCTGTACCCTTCAGCGTCTGCTTGTTATGTTTGCAGACTGTTCAGCCTTCTTGCTTTCCTGTCCACCCCTCTCTTACTTCTAGCCTTTGGGTTAGGTGGGTCATCTGAGGAAGAATGGAGAGAGGGCTAAAAAGGTGAAAGAAAAATTGGTTCACAAGTTTTCTTTATAAAGGTTGATGGGAAAGACTTTCAAATAGGGTGGCATAGTTGTGAAGAGGAGAAATCTACAAGTTTCCAGGGAAATTCAGAAGATAGAAAGATCTCCAAGGCTAGGTCTCTCACTTAGCACCCTCCCCTCCCTTTCCTCATGCCCCCCACCTGCTCTACTCTCTTTTCTCCACCAATGGGCTTTCCCAGCCCTGTATTTTACAGCCCATAAACTTTACCTCCTCATAACAGCAGCTTTCATGAGATTTTTGAATCGCTGTGACCTCAGAGCTTCCCTTGATCTTCAGCTTTACTGATAATTTCCTCCATTTCTCAGTTTCCCAATTTTCAGTTTGGATAAGATCTGTCTGAATGGCCCATCTTTCTAACTCAGGCCACGTAAGCCGCAAACCCGTGCATAAATTGATGGCATTCGGGCAAGTTGTCCATTGCTTGTCAATCGTGGCAGTTGGTAAAAAGCACGTCTGCCTCAGGTACTGGGGCTGACGGGGTTTCTCTTAGGGAGGATGTGGGTGCACAGTAAGGAGCCCAGTGCAGGGCAGGTCTGGCTCAGTTAATATCCGTTCATTGCCTGGAGCTACATTTTAACAGTAACTTGTGTTGCTGACCTTACTCCACATTAAAAGTGAGCAATGTCTTTATGGTCCTTTGATAGCAGAACCTTCTGGCTGGACTCCAAGACAGGTGCCTTTGTTATCAACTTCAACCAAGGCTTAGCACTATTAGGGAAACAGGGTTAAGTGCAATCTATTCCCTTAATTCCTGATAACATAACTAAGTGAAAACAATAACCTGGTGTATGGGGAGGATCCCAGGCCTTTATAATCAGGTAGCATGGGGTCATTTGCTATTTGCATCATGTGACCAATCCTCACATTATCTCCCTTATGTTTAAAACATAGATAACCCAGGGTGCATTAAATCCACGCCAAAATTATTTTCCTAGTACCTGGCTCGTATTACGTACTAAGTGGTATTTGTGAACAGCCATGCTCCTTTCCCAGGACACATTTTAGGACTTGTGTGGTCTGTATTTCACTGAGAGGAAGACATTAAAATAAATTAAAAGAGACCGTAAAGGTGGTCCTCATCCTAGTGAGGAACATTTGCTCTCTGCTTTTTTTTTTTTCCTTTGGCAGCTCTAGAGATTGAATCCAGGACCTCATGCACACTAAACAATTGCTTTACCCCGAACTACACCACCAGCCCATTTTCTTTTTTTTTTTAAAATTTTGAGACATAGTCTCTGTAAGACGCTCAGGCTAGTCTAAAATTTGTGATCCTCCTGCCTAGACCTCCGAATAACTGGGGTAACAAGTGTGTGCCGTCATACCTGTCTGTCTGGCCACCTTTTGAAACCCACTGAAAACACCGAAAAGAACACCATCATCCAAAACAGAGAAAAACCTCATTTTCAGTGAATCAGTTCAGCAGCCATATTATTGGTCAGATTTCTTTACTACAAACAACAGAAATCAATTCTTGCTGATATAAGCAGTGGAGAAAAAGTACACCAAATACTGGAGAGCTCATCAACTCACTGGAAAGACTGTACAATCAGGTCAAAGAGTGACCAGGAATAAATGGAAGAGAGGAGGTGAGAGCCCTAGCCAAGATAATGCCAATGGAACTACAGGTGAGAAGACTGCTTCTGCACAGTTGGGTAGTGCGCGTCTTGGCCAGTACCACCACCGATATCAGCACCAGATCTGGCACTGGATGCTTGATGGTGCCATGAAGAACTGCTGCCCTGGAAAATGCTGGAGCTGCCATAGAAACAGATACGCTGCTGCTCCTGGTTCACTTCACTGACTCACACCAGGCTCTGTGGCAGCCATTTTGGCATAATGAGAAGAGATACTGCCAAGCAGCTAAGGACTGAGGAGGCTGCAAAGAATTTGCTGCTTGGATGACAGATTAAGCTACTAAATCTGTCTGTGCATTGCCTTCATCCCAGAGTCACACAGTGGTCATTACCATTTAGGTCACTTAAACAGATTGCGGTAGTTGTTACTTAAAGCCAATTGTACCCTCACTGATGTATTCCATTTAAGGAGTTGGGGTCAAGCTACGTGATCTATATCAGAGCGCGCCCTTTTGTGTGTTCACATCATCACGAGGAGCCTGAAATGGTCAGCTAACAGCCTCAGCTTCCACTTCAGTGGAAACATTAGTTTATTCCCCAGACTATTCTTCCTCAGACCCTAAAACCTCTGTATGAAGAGAGTCCTGACTTACAGAGGACATAAAAATCTCCATAGGAGAGTGAGGCATAACTCCACTCCTACCCTTTGCTTTGCAGACCAGTATGTTTTGCTGTAGTAGCAAAGGTACCATATATTGGCCACTGGGACCACACTGTAATCTCCCCTGCCTTTCTTTCTAATACAATTCCATCCCTGAGCCTTGGATGGGCTGTTCGTAGGATAGGCTCCATCACAGGCAGCGTATGCTGGAGCTGTGAGCACAGGCTGTGGAGCTCAGCATGTAAATGCCCATTGTCATTACTATTCAACAAGACCAGCAGCTTCTGCATGGGGAATCACTCCTGAAAGTCCTTCTTTCTGGGAGAAGTAAGCTACTTGGTCAGAACCAGGCCTATGTGAGACACCATGGTATATTTTGAGATTCCTCCATGAGTTCTCAGCTACTGAGGGGAGCAGAAACATGTTGGGCAGGGAAAACCACTCTGAACCCTGAGCACAAGACCACTCCAGGAGGACAAGCTTCTGCCTTCCCTCCTCAAGGTAGGAGCTGGGGCCAGCTGGTGCCCTGGGGAGTATAGTACCATAGTGGGATCTCCAGGTCAGTAAAGAGAACAAGATGGGTGCTCAGAAGTAGCAATAACATGTAAAGAAACAAACATCTATGCACATTGATTTGGATGCTGAAACTTGAATTTTATAATTTTTCACATCTCATGTTCTCCTTTTTAACCATTTAAAAGTGTAAAAACCATCTTTGGCCTATAGCCCATACAAAGACAGAGGAATAGATTTGGTCTGTGGGCCAGAGTTTGCCAATTGCTGGTATGAAATACATTTTACAAAAGGTTTTCGTGTATCCAAGTATGCCTTACTTATTTCTGAGGTCACTTCACTGAGGCAGGAGGTAGGTAGTAATTATTAGCCCCATTTTACAGAAAAAGAAGTCTCACAAGGATTAAATCACATTCTGAAGATGATTAATAAGAAATGGAGGTTAGATCTTACCCTGGTCTCCAGACTCCTGCTCCCAGGGAGATGTTCACCTTTAGGAAGGGCTTATAGATAAGTCGGCTCTTGCCTGTGTATACCTGAGGGAAGGGCTGTTCCTCAGGTATGTTAGCGAGCATTCTCATAACCCAGGCTTGCTGGCTTCTGTACAGGATTTGCATTCACTGGGAGAGACAAGCCCAGGTCGGCAGGTCCAGCAGGGCCCTGGTCCCAGGAACTCAACCTCAGGAAAAAGGTCCCCAGGGCTTGGAGCCTCTTCTGAGAGTCCTTGTTAAGGGAGCCCCGGGGTGCAGCTAGCACCCCGTCCCCCACTTTTCTATATACTCTGTGTCCCAGTAAAGAAAGAAAGACGGGAAAGAAGAAAAAGGGAGCTGTTGGTGTAAATTTGTGCCTTACTCAGGCTGTAGAAACCTGATTTCCTCTCTCAATGTGTTGCTTGCATGCTGGCTAAAACATAACCAAGGGACCCTGAATGTGCCTGCATGATTTTATTGTCATAGAAGATGTGGTTCTCAGGCTGGGGATATGAGCTCAGCAGCACAGCGCCTGATGGCAAATTTAAGGTCCTGAGTTTGATTCCAAGTACTAAAAAAAACGAAGATGTGTTTCTCTAAGTCATAGAAACCAGTAGGATTTTCACCCAAGTAATAAGTTGTTGTATATTAAAATAACTCTATATTTTATTTTATTTTGGTCCTGGGGCTTAAATCCAGGGCCTCACATTTGCTAAATATATATTCTACTATTGAGCTACACCCCCAGCCCAACTTTAGTTTTAAAAATTAAAATGATCATTATTTATATATAAATTTATACAAATGTATAATCTATGTACTATTATATAATTAGGTGTGTATGCAAATGGGGCAAGATTTTAACCACTATAAGGCAGAAGCACTATATTAGTCTGCTCTGGCTGCCACATCAAAGTACCATAGACTGGTACACAACTACAATTTATTATACACAATACACAACTACAATTTATTATCTTACAGTGCAGGAGACTTGGATGTACATAAGATCAAGGTGCTGGCTCGTTCTGGTCCTGATGAAGGCTCTCCTCTTGGCTCTAGACAGCTGCCTTCTAGCTGAGTACTCATGTGGGATTTCTCTAGCTTATGCATGAGAGAGAGAGAGGGAGGGAGAGAGGGAGGCTCTAGTGTCTTTTTTAATGGCACTGCAGTAATTCCATCTGAACAGGGCCTTATGCTCATGGCGTCATCTAGCCCCAACTATCTCCCAAGGACCCCATCTGCAAATACCATTACACTCGAGGAGGGTTTCAACACCTAGAGGAGGGAGCATTTGTACTATAATAGGCTCTATTTGCAATAAAATTTATAAATAACAAAAATCTCTCAAATTTTTGGGGAAACCAGCCATTCATTTATTTGTTCGCTGGTTATTTCAGTTGCTTTTGAGCACCTTCTGTGTGCTTTTGAAAGGACTGAAAGCCTCAGGACTCACAGAGCCCCTGCAGCCTCACTGCCTTTGCCTGGCTCTCATGATCCCCTGTATTTTTCATGCTTCGCTATTGAATAGATTTCTCAAGCACTTTTAAATACTTTCCTTCATAGATCTCCTCCTTTTCTTTTAATGCAACTCAAAAAATAAGACCACAACTCCTATGTGCACCCCACACTTCCCAGGATGACTTCTCAGCAACTCTGCTTTGCAATTTGTTTTTATCTCCTCAAAAAGGGGAACCTTTGTGCACAAGGTACTATGTTTGCCTGTTAAGTACTTAATAATTCATTACTTGGGTTTACAATGTTTCCCTGTTAATTCTAGCTAGCATGTAGTTCACTTTTCAGTTGGACTCAGATTTTTAAATGAACATACTTTTCTCCCCAGATACATTTTAAACTCATGTGTTTATAGAACACTGATAATTATATTTAAAACAAATACAAAGTGGTTTCACATCATCACAGCAACCCTGAGAGGATCAGGATGAGAAATGCTATGCCTGGGGTGAAGATAAAAAGGGTTGCTATCATCATTTTTGAAATTACAAAGCTGATACTTTTAGAGATTAAATAGTTTACCCAAAGTCACCCAGCAGTTAATTAAAAGGAAAAGGTTCAGATTATGATCTGACTCTAATGCCATCTGTGCTTATCTCCTAGACAGTGTGTGTATGACTTTGTTCTATCACCTTGGGTTGAATGCTCTGGAACTCCATTAAGGTCAAGACAAACAGTGGTTGACTACATTTAGGATCTCCCAGACAGTTGTGCTCTGTGTAGTCTCCCTCCACCCTGATTTTGGGCTTAGGCATAAGATGTGCTTTGACATGTCAGCAAACTTGGGACAAATTCACAAAAGGGTTTGCACGTTGGAACACTGCTATGGAGACACCCAAGTGAACGCACCACCATGTGTGAGCCCTGGTGAAAAAGCAGAAAAGGTTGTACAGACAACTCACAGAATCATGAAAAATAGTAATTTATTGTTTTTAATCTATAAGTTTAGGGGCTTTTTGTTCTGCAATGATAGGTAATTGAAGCACATGCTTTATTTATTGTTTATCCGTATCTTGTTATTTATTTATTTATTCAGCAAATAAATTACCTGCTGAAGCACCTACTGTATCACGGGTAGTGTGCCAAGCACTGGATATACTGCTGAAGGAGACAGAGCCCCTGTTATAGACATGCATCCAGCAAGGAGTATGAATGAATAAAGGCGTGACTATGATGTCTCAGCGAGTGACTGTGGCAGTGTGGAGGGTGAAAAGATTACTTGGAGAGGAGGCCTAGTCTGAACGCCCAGAGGCCCAGAGGGACTGTCCTGACAAGAGTAACCGGTGGGAGGGAGTCTCACAGTTGAGCCCAAACCATGAGCTCTATGGCTTTTATTGCAAGGAAGTACAGAAAGGAGACCAGCTTGGGTATCAAGGATGTCTCCTACATGACATTTGCAAGGTTAATTTAATCAATTTGTCAGGTGGAGGGAAGGGCAATGACCAAACCTAGCACACTTCCCTAATTTTTAAATACACATCCCAAGACCTATGTGCTTTTGCTCTGTAAGTCCTTTCTTAATATTTAACCATATGTTCTAGGACCTCTGTGCTCTTGCCCTGTACCCCCTTTATAACCCTTGAGGAGGGTAAACACTGGATGCTGTATGGAAGAACCTAGCAGTGCCGCCAAACTCAGTGTGAGGAGAAAGTGTCCTAGGAAAGTGCCCGATGCAGATACTTGATGCATATTCACTTTTGGCTGCTATAGATGAAAGCTTTAAAAATTTGGCCAGTGTCACTCAATCATTAGCACAAAGAGAATTTATCCAGAATCCTGCTTGAGGACTCTACTCAGTGAGTGTTTATTTCCAGAAGTATTTTGGGGTTTTGTTTGCTGTGTTGATTTTATATTGCCTATAATGGAAATACAGTCTCATTAGTAAGAGCTAAGGTTTTTTTTCCTTTTGTTGTTGTTGTTTGTTTGTTTGTTTGGTTGGTTTTTGAGACAACCCCAGGGCCTTGCTCGGTTGCCCAGGCTGGCCTTGCACTTCCAATCCTCCTACCTCGGCCTCCCAAGTGCTGAAATCACAGGTGTGTAACACCATGCTTGCAGGAACTGGCTTTTATGGTCCAAATAGCTAGGCCTTCTGATGGCATAATTTTCTGAAATCAATTAGCCTATTTTCCTACTCAATAGTTCTTTACTAAAATGAAAAAGTAGAACAAATTATTAGAGTAGCTAAGAGTCAGTGTGGACAAAATACTGGTCATGAGGTCATGGAAGTCAATGCCCAGCACCAAAAAAGAATTATATGCACATATAAGTAATATATATCTATATATAATATCTATATTATATATAGATATATATTTATAGATAAATTATTATATGATATATTGTATATGATATACTATGTTATGTATTATATATTATTATAATTCATGATATTTTATATATCATAATAGTACATATATATTTGGAAAATATATTTATAAAGCAAGGCTCAAAGGAAGCAAATGTTAAAATACAATAGAGATTGGACTTTTTTGGGGCAATTGCTGGGGATCAAACTCAAGGTCTCATGCATTCTAGACAAGCACTCTATCACTGAGCTGCACCCTAACACTGATTTGGTGCTATCCCTACATTTCTTTATTCATTACCAGTCACTGGATCATGCAACTGTTTCCTCCCCACACAAACCTGAAAGAGCCCACAAACAACCAAGATAAAAGTGATTCGGGCCAGCGACATGGCTGTTTGGGATGGTGGTAGGACCTTGAGGAGTCCCATGTGTCACAGATGCCAAAATGAGTACATTAAGAAAAGTGCCGACATAATCACTCACCATTATTTTAGTTAAAAATACATGATTATACATAGAAATAAGACACAGCCTAGAAGAAACTCCTCAAATAAGCAATACAGTTTTAATTAGTTGAGTAAGGAGACTAATTAATATGCAAATGAGGAGCTTACCAATATTAATCATCTGTTTTACTAGGCTGCTTTTACTAAAGGGTTTCTAACGAGTTTGCAAATTAAGTTTCTTTGACATTAAAAATCAGCTAAATGGCTGTCTGTGAATAATCTCTTCTCACTCAAGGGCAAGAAGGGGGAAAAAATTTTTTTGGATGAAAAACAGCAATGTTGAAAACCAATTCCCGTGCTGGCAGGCACTGTGTATGAGTTCTGTATCAACCCTTTTCCAGCTCTAATTCAAACCGTTTCAGCAAGACAGACCCCAGAAAATAGTTGGAACAGGAACAAATATGAGTCATGGTGATTTAAAGATACATGATCTAGAAAGTTACATCACAAAACTTGCATTGTCAAAATGCCAAAAAGCCTATATATATATATTTTTTTTTTTTTTCTTTTTATGACATTTAACATATCTCTATAGTTCTCTTTTCTTGGAAATGTTGAAATTGGTTTGGATCCTGATTTACTAGGGATTTTTTGAAGTATGGATTACAGATTTTCCTGTGGTCACTTTAGTTTTAAGTTTTTTGTTTTTGTTTTATTTTTTTTAGACAAAATCTCACTCTGTAGCCCAGGCTGGCCTGGAACTCACTGCAATCCTCCTGCCTCAGCCTCCTGAGTGCTGGGATTACAGGTGTGCACTACCACTCATAACTTCAAGATTCATTTTCATTCAGCTTGTGAAAATGTGTGTGGGCATGGATTCCATGGTGTTAACCATTTTAACTTCAATTAACTCCATCCTTGACTCATTTGGTTATTTAATACAAAATATTATAATACACATGTATGCAGTACTTTGAGTTCACTACTTCCAGAAGAATGTCAGAATGGATATTCAGTAGAAGAGAATAAATCAGATACATCTGAACTTCAACATACAGGTGGCTTAAAAATATTTTCTTGCCCATTATATCCCTATGAAGATTCAAAGGAATCTTTGAAATAATACTCTTTTCAATCAGTTTATAACCTGTGTTTTCTCTCAATTATTGTCTTTCCACCTCCCTTCTATTCTATAGCTATCTGGTAAAAGTTATTATAATTCAGGCAAGAAATTCTGTTACTCAGATTTTCCTTGTTTACTCATTAGCTTGTTTAGTGTTTTTTAATGGGGCTGACCCAAAGTCCTGAGCACTTAGCACTGTACCAGGTACTGGTGGAATGCAAGTACTATATATGTACAGAGTTGGCCAAAAAAATGCATACACACTTCAGGAAAAGAAAAATAATAAGTGTCTGAAAATTGATGACCACCACTTTGAGCACCTCTTGTAATTGTAGAGGTTAAAGGTAACTTGCATTAATCTTATGGTGTCTTCAATAAATTTAGTATTAAAATAGCAATATAAGTTTTTCTTTTCCTGAAGTGTGTATGGAGTTTTGGTGGAGTCTGTATTTTGCAGTTTCAAGAGACTTAGTCTACCAAGGAAATAAAACATGTGACTAATAAGCTCACTTTGAAAAGTTATGTGATAAAGCAGTGAGATCTGCTTATCTCATGAGCTTGCTGCAAATTGTTCAGAGCGCCTGCCTCCATCTCTTTCTTAATATGAAAGGTAGTCCTAGTGTGAGGCACTGGAGAACAGGATAGGCTTGTTGATTTATGACTTTTCTTTCCCAGGTGTAAAGTGGCTACTGGTTGGAGAACGCTCTCTTCCTACCTTTTCCTCTTTGGGAGAGACCTTTCTTCAGTCTATGGACGTTTTTACCTGCTGAATGTCAGTGATGATGAACCGATGGCGTTCGCTTAAAGATGTTCAGCCCGGGAGCTCTCTGCTATATTTTTTGGTCTTGTTATAGTCTTTCCTTGTCTGAACCTTATTTCTTTTGGTCAGTGCCTGTGCTAAATGTCATGGCCAGTAGAAAACACTGCTCAGTTCAGAGTCATTGAAATTCATGGCAAAGAGAATGAAAGCCCTTAATCAAAGGCACAAGATAGATTTTTGCAAAGAAATAACGGCCAGAAAATTAATCCAAAGCGCGCTTCAGTTTGGGCTTCTGTACAAGCCCGTCTTGGCGCAGGCCTGGACTCGAGGTTGTGGGAGCTGCAGGAGTGGAAAATGGAAATGGCTTATCCGCACCTGCCCTTTCTCCAGAGACCTGGCTCGTCCTCTTCCGCAACACACCGGGCCAGTTCTCACTCTGAGAAAGAAGGCTCTGGCCACCCCTGTTGTCCACACCCTAGCAGGCTGGCCTCACTGTGGCTTTCCACAGAACCATATGTAATGTTTTACAAATAGCTGTATGATTGGATGCATGATGTATTTCTGTGGCATGTGTGACTTCCGGTCTTTAGCAACACTGTCCAGTAGTACCTTCTCTAGTGACAAGAACGTTTTATAGATCACAGTGTCCAATATAGTAGGTGCTACCCATATGGGGCTACTGAGCACTTAAAATGTGGAACCAAAGTTTTCATTTTACTTATTTTTTATTTAAGTAGTCACATATGGCTAGCAGCTACCATAGCGGCAGCAAATAACTTCATGTATGTATAAATGATCACCCTATGATAATGACACTATTTTCATTTAGGAACATGAACTGATTCTCATAATTTTGGTATAAAAAGAACAAACATAAGTCTGAAGCTTTTGGTTCCCAGTATGCAGAGGGCATCTCAGGGTATGTCACTTTAATACCCAAATATCAATGATGAAAATAAAATAATTTTATCTACAAATTGAATACTCAGATAAACAAATATAGACATGTAAGACTGATCAAACAGTTAAACATTAACTGTTCCTTTCAATAAAGCAATAAAAGTCAGTAGTACAGCTATGTTTGCTATCCTGTGTATACATATATACATATTTTCCCCTTCTTTCTTTTCTCCTTTCCCTCATCCCAGTTGTTCTTTCCTATATGTAATATAACAACCATTGTCAATTTCCTATCACCTTGTCTGAAATTCTGTATTGCTTGTATTGTTTTTGTGTTATTTCCTAAATGTATGTGTGTTTGTTAATGTGTTTTTATTCTTTTATCTTTAAAATAAAAAAAGAAAAGAATTTTAATACTAGATGTTTTACCAGATGATTATTAGGTGATTTGAATGTAAGGAGATAATTACAGTCTCCCTGTCCTCAGGCGGCATGCTTAGGCAAGGGGAAATAATACGTTTAGATAAAAGAAATCAGGAAAAATGTGCACCTGCGTTTTTACTGATGCAAAAATAACGCTTTAACTTCAGTTGTCTAAACTGAATGTGTAAGTCACCACCTACTTTGACTTTTTTCCATTTATTTTCTATCTCTGCAACCCACATGGACAAGTAAGATTCAAGTTGACTAATCTTTAGTATTAGGATCAACATAAACAACCCTCTAATGAAGGTAGGAAATTATGAAACAATAAAGTAAGTATAAATATTATTATTAGTATCCTCTAGAATTAATTTAGAATTCTGTTTTGAAGAGACTACCAAACAACTTAATGGCATATTTACACTGGAGTTAAACTTACCATTATTTGAAAATTACAGAGTCTACTATTGTAAATGATATGTCCTAATAAGAAATAAAAAATCGTGAGTGAGTGGTATATATGAGACTATGCCCAACTAGTACAAAAAAAGCATATAATCCAGAAATTTTATTGTCAGTTTTGTGATACCTGCAGATTTCGCATAGAGGCTGTGTCTGGGAGGAAATGCTGTCACCGTCTGCAACAGAGGTAGAAGCAACAGAGAATGAACCCTCCCGAGACGCTGGCTGTGGACTGCTGCTTCCCTTTGCTGACTGAGTCTGTGCTGATCAGCCAGACGCATACGACTCACTAGAGTTATGTCGCTTTTAAAGCTGTCACCATCAGGGTAATGCCACCTCATGAATATTACTGATTTACACAAGGCTGAAGAATATGGGTTCTGCCAAATTCTAGGGGTGGACCAGAGAGTACCTGCTCCTCTGGTTGCGTTAATATGCCTCTAGGAAAAATTGAGCTGCTTGTTTATACAGCCTGTCGGTGCTTATGAGAATCAAATGAGACCTTAAGAGAGTTAGGCTCTTGTCGTAGAAAGAGCAGTCAGACCATCAGCAACACCTGAATTCTAATCCTGGCACTTTCCCCCATGGCTTTGAGTTTTCGTTTTCTTATGTGCAGAGCAGGTAGGAACAGTTGCTCTGTGTATCTCCCGGAGGGTGTACACATTGCAGGACACACTGGGTGAACACAGTATTTAGTTCCGTTTCTGTTGTAGGCACAGCAATTTCCAGCCACTGGCTTTTAGATGAGATTCATTTACCTTTATCTCATCCCTTTGTCACCAGTTGCACAGTGACACAAAATGATTGGCTGGGATTAGCGGTGTGGTCTCTGAAGGTGAAATTGAGTGCAACAAAAAGAACCATAAAAGGCCCCCAAACCGCGGGCTTGACTTCATTAAACAGGCACAATATTCATCTAGTGATCTACCCTCAGTCAGACGCAGCCTCCTGACCTTTCGCCAGCTTAGTGATGCTGTCAGCAGCTGGGGGCCCTGCCAAAGGGCAGGGGAGGGAGCCCCAGGTTGCCCACATTGAACATTATCTCGGGAATAGCCAAGAGGAACTGTGAAAGAAGACCCTGGCTTGTAATTTTACTTCAAAAAAACCCTCCCAGATAATGAGCATTTTGCCTAATAAGAACTGTAGGACTGATTAGGTTCAAACTGTTAACCAACATCCTTACGGTTAATGAAGCAGTGTTGAAAATGCCTCCTGTTCTTTACAAACTTAAATCATACAAAAGTAAGAAGAAAAGCGGAGCTAATATACTCAAGATGAGGAATACAAAATGTTTGCTCTTTGAAAAGTTAATATTTATTGAGCGTTATCTCAGCAGTGGGCAAGCAATAAACTTTGATAATTATTGTTAAAACATTCTCTTCTTGTGAATTCTGAGTGGGGAACGGAAGCTTCTGCCATTTTAATTCCTTTGTTAATGTCTTTATGAATGCAATTAACACTTCATTCACGCTTCTTTGTTTCTGGATCCCATTAGGATGTGGTTTATGCCAGTTCCTCTCTCCCAGGAGACAGCCCGCATCACACAACATTTCACTCAGCTGTGTGGCTGAACGCTGACAAACTCAATTTGTGGAAAGCAGGCGCGAGTTGACACCATGCTGTGGCAGTTGTCCTGATGGGAGCAAACGACTCATTTCACTCCAAGGTGGGACCCACCTTCTCCGGAAGCATGCTTGTGCACAAGAGTGTAGCGGATAAGGAAGGCAAGCTGACACAAAGTCGAAGAACTCCAGGAGTTGGAGGGAACAGAGGGGGATGGAAGGGGAAGGGGATGAGAAAAAGAATTAAGATGTGTTGTGTGTATGTCCAAACTTCCCCACAATAAATGTAATCATCACATCCTACAGATGTACTGATAAAAAAATTTTTTTAATAATGAGTTTTTAGAAAAGCAGTTGAAGTGCTACCGTGGAAGAAATGCTAAGAACCAAATATGGCCCCGGTCATAAAAAGGAAAGCCATCTGCACATCGCCTGCTAGGCATCACAAGCTGCTGTTATCCTCAGCAAACATTTAGTGAGGGCTAACTGTGTATAAAGTAATGGAGGCACTCAGAAGACAGGGACATAGCCTCTACCCCCTGGAGTTTATAATTTAAATGAGAGGTGGAGATACTCATGACAAATAGATAAGCTAAGGTAGATAGGCCACTAGAGGCTGTGTCCTGAATGAGAGGTGTAGACCAAAAGAATGCTAGGAGTTAGGGTCTTTGTGGTGAGTAATTTGAGGGAAACTGTTCTGGAGAGGTAAGACTTAAATAAAACAGTCCCCCTGCCCATCCTATGATGGAGATGACCAGCTAGGAAGAGGAGGAAGAGCGGAGGAAATGCAAAGAAGCAGGGAAGTGCAAGCATTAACAGAGGTGCAGAGGCATGAAGAATAAAAGGATTTGTGACCATGATAAATTATTTCCCTTTATATTAAAGCCTCTCCTCCAATTGATGGCATCATTTCTATTTCAAATATCAGTGTGATATTTGCTCAACAGCCAAAGGCACTGCAGATGAATATATCTGAATCGTACCAAGATACTGTACAGAAGGAGAGGCAAGAGGGCTGAAGGAAAATCAGAGACAAGGGAGGGAAGACAGATGGAAGGGTGGACAGAAGGAAGGAAGGAAGGGATGGAGGGGTGGAAGGACAGAACACTGCTCATCGTTTGTTGCCGTAAATTTTTTCTTTAAATGAATATAGTTGCTGATAGGCAGGCCTGAACCTGAGCCATAGCTGTTAAATTTGGTTTTCTCCACCAAAGACAAAAAGAGTATGATTTCTAATATATGACATGGAGCATAATATAGTACCAGAAAAGGAAGCAAAGCATGCTATAGCTCCTAGTAATCTGTGTCTAGCATTAGGATGGTGAGAGGAAAACAAGGGCAATATTCCTGTTTTAATTTTTACTTTATTTAATATGATTATTTTCTTCCCTCTGAGTTACTTCAAAAATGTGCCTTTATTTTACTCATCATGTATCTTCTGTGACAGCAATTTTCTCATGTCTCTTTCAACCAGACCGGGGGTGGCAACACGATCACATTCTATTATAATAAAGCCTGGGTGCATATTTTCCCAGTTGACCTGCCCTGAGACCTTACAGCCGTACAGATATGGTCATGCCTGGACAACACCCCTTGCATTAAGAATAGGCTCATTTTGTTTATATTGTGTATGTGGCTGTTTTTTTATGGGGAAAATGGCTTCCTGTGTTACAAGTGATTCTTGAGCAAAGGATAATTAACACTACCATTACCTTTGATCCTAATCAAATTTTTAAGTATTGGTAATTTTGAGGAAGCTATTTCTTTTTCTGAAGCAAACAGTTGTCAATTGTCAGTTGTGTGATCACGGTGTGATTTATAAGAATAACAACTCATGAGAATGATTAAATGAATTCCCAACTATTAAAAAGGGAAAGAAAAAAGGTAATGGTCTGTGTGTATGGAGCAGGCAGGTTCTAAGGTTTAAAAAAACCTTTACGTGTGTGTGTATGTGTGTGTGTGTGTGTGTGTGTGTTTTAAATAGAAAAAATGCCACTCTGCATTCCCTGGCCTCAAGCCACTAGGTAGCTATGTAAAACATAAGCAGAGACTATGGTTTGTTGCCTTTGAGAAAGATGTAAATGTGTAAATATGATAGAAGAGGTTTTATTTTCTTTCCCCCCTCTCAGGAATGGTCTGACAGCCCCAGGCTTGAGAATGTGTCTCTCCCAAGTACTCTGTCACCCTGGTAACCATGGAGACCATGACGATCGATTAGATGCCATCTGATCTCAACCTCATAAAAAAAAAGGCAGCAGATGGCAACCAGGCCACTAGACCTGTCTCAAGAGAGACGAAGAGGAAGGGAAAGGGAAGGAAGGAGGAGAAGGGCGAGGAGGCGGGGGTGGGTTGGTGCAGGGAGAAGAAAGCACAGAAGTGTCTGTGGACACGGAAATGGTAGAAAAGAGTACAAACAGAAGCGAAAAACAAAGCAAGCAGGAATCAAGGAAAGAGGAGACGAAATGGGAAAAATGAAACCAAAACATAAATGTACGATGGACCTCACAGTGAGCTGTGGGAAGAAAATCTGATAATGAAAACCAGTCAACCATCCCCTAACTTTCTTCTTCTACCTAGGTCTCAGTGACAAAGAACACAGAGCCTGAGCTCTGAGGCTTCTCTGAGGGACATTTACAGTTGTGTCCTGTGGATTCTGTGACAGCTGGAATTTGATGTATCTGTAGGAGAATCCGGAGACCTGGCTCTCAAAATGAATGTCCCTGGTTTGGGTGAGACCTTTCAGACAACTGGATGAAGACCTAAGATAGTTGTCACTCCCTCTCCAGAAGTGTTTTAGTCATACCTTAAAGAAAAAAGTGATTACCTGATCTGCTGAGACCCAAAATGAAAAGAAAAGAAGAACAGTTAAATAAGTGCTGGTAGATATGGTGTGTTAACCCACATCCCAGAGTAGTGTCATGCTAACATCTGTGAAGTGCTTATGATGCATAAGACATGGTTTCAAACAAGAGAAAGAAAAGAAAAACCACATATGACCCCATTGGTCTTACAAGCATGGTATGTACCTGGGTTGTACAATATGTAGAATTTTATGGATACACAATGTTTTAACCAAACACAGTACTAAATTTCAAATATCATTTGTTTAACATATGCTTTTAAACATTATGACCACCTTTCCATGTTTTTTATTTATCTGATCTTATTTAATGACACTACAGTATTTGTTTTTTCATAATTTATTTAACTACTTCCTTACTTTTAGACTTTTCCCAGATTTTTGCTATCACAATATAAATAATACCCTAAGAGCCATTCTTATTTGTGAGCCTTTTTATACTCCTCTTTGGCCTTAGTTGAAAACATAATTACTAAACAAACAGTATTGTTTCCTTCAAACTTTTGAATTTAACTATGATATATATATATATATATATATATATATATATACACACACACACAGAAAAATGAATAAATCTTAAGGACACAGCCAATTTGATTATAAATATTATATAATTATAGTTAACATATATGATACATATTTATATATTTATAACCACTACCCAGATCAACATATTAAACACTTTTACTCCAAGCTGCTCCTTCATCTCCTTTTCTACTCAGTAGCTACATTATGTTCTTGAACCTAGTATACATGGAGCTACAGGGTGTGCATTCTTTTGTTTCTGATTTCTCTCACTAGACATAGTGTCTGTCAGATTAGTCTGGCTGTGGTGTATACAAGATGCTCAGTCTTTTCATTTCAGTGTAGTATTCTATTTTTAATATAGAATAATTTATTGATTCATATTATTTTGATACAAATTGGAGCTATTACACATAAAGTTACCATGAATATTCTTGTACATGTCTGCCGTTGTTCCTAGTTTTAAAAATGTAAACCAGGAGAGGAATTACCAAGAAATAGAGTGGCCATGTTTGGTTTTAAATGCAAGGTAAATATTTTTACAGGTTTAGGTCTGCTTTTAAATTGGTCTCCAAAACAGCAAACCAACTTGAACTCCAGCTGTCTAGTCTTAGACCCCTTCCTCCTGACCAACAGCAAATGGGCACACTCATCCTTTTTAATCTTTGCCAAACTAAGAGATGAAATCATACCTGATTATTTACCTTGTGTTGGATAACTGTATATGTTAAACAACTCTTGATATGTCACCAGATATTTTTATTTCTCCTTCTGTAACCTGCATGGACACATGGTTGCCCTATTTGGTATTAGCTTTAGGGAAAAGCAGAAAGATGAAACATAACCCAAATAATCTCTGCAGATTCACTGGTACTATAAGAAAAAAATTGCTGGGACTGATGACCAGAATAAGTTTACATTTGCATAAAATGATATCCTGCTCTATATATTTCAAAAGGAAGCTTATGTATTTATAGAACATCTATTATTGAGCACATTTACTCTTTAAAATAGCCCTAGTCACTTTATTTTTATAGCTTCATTTAATTTCAGAAGTGGTGTTTCATTTTCACAAAAACCTCTAAAAAGACACTATTCTGTCTAATTTTGCAAATTTATAAATCAAAGATTATGCAGTTCATAGTCAACAACTGCTTAAGTATTGTAACAGGGATTTGTCATGGTTTGTGTCTAGGTGTCCACCCAAAGCCTTATGTGCTCATAGGTGGGGCTTTTTTAGGAGTGGCTGGATCTAGAGTGTGTAATTGATCCATGGTGCAATCCTAGGATCAAGGCAGCTAGGATTAAGGGTGTGAATACTATCTGCCCTAAGTAGCCTGGGTAAGATATAAGAGACAGAAAGAGCTACCTTCACCCCACCATGAACTGTTTCTTCTCTGCAGTGCCCCTCTGCCATTCACCCTGCCTTGGAGCCAGCCATTTATGGACTGAAATCTTTACAAACTGTGAGATAAACTTTTCCTCCTTTCACTTTGAGTGTTGGGTGTTCTGTCTCAGCAAGAAAATTAACCAAGACAGGTTTTAAACCCAAGATATTGCAAGTCCAAAGTAAATTGGTTTTCTCTTTCCTTTAAGTAAGAATGCTATGGTCTGAATATCTCTGTCCCCCAAAATTCATATGTTGAAATCCTCACCTCTGAAGCGATACTATTGGGAAGGGGGCCTTTGGGAAGTGACTAACCAGGCTTTGCCCTCATGACTGTGGTTATTGCCTTTATAAAAGCCACCTGAAACCTTCTCTCACTTCTTCTACCACCTGAGAACCCAGAGGAGGCACTAGCATGAACAAGGAAGTGGCTCTCATGAGACACTGATCTGCTACGCTCTTGATCTTGGACTTTCCAGCCTCCTCATTTGTGGTATTTTGTTACTGCAGCCTAAAAAGATAGGCAATGATTTTCATTCTTTTTCTTGTTTAACTTTACAAACCCTGGAGGGCTCTGAATTCCAGAACCCTGTTTTTTTAGTGGTACTTGGGATTGAACTCAGGGCCTCGTGCATGCTAGGGAAATGCTCCGTCACTAAGCTATATCCCCAGCCCAGAATCCTGTTCTTAAATCCCTTCCACTACAACCCTCAACCCCTGTTCACCACCAAAGGAGAATGAGGGTCTTTGTGCTGTTAGGGAGAGAGAGAGAATATGAATAAATCTATTGTAGTTCATTTCATCCATTTCAGAAATTTAATTTTATTTGTATTTTATTGTATGTGGTATGTGTTTGAAAATCTAAGTAATGGTTTAATCAATCGAGAGTTGGAGTGAGAAGAAGCAGAGATGGAGTCAGGATTTTTTCCTCTTAATAAATTATTGCTTTTGGCATCTGTATTCATTAGCTTTCATGTCACTGGGGAAAAATATCCAACACCCACAACTTAAAGGAGGAGGGGTTGATCTGGTTCTTGGTTTCAGTGGATTCAGTCCAATAGAGTGATGGCAAAGTGGAAGGGCACGGTGGAGGAAGCCTGTCCAACGCATGGCACCCAGGAAGCAGACAGAGCAGGGAGGAGCAAGGAAAAGAGTACACCCTTCCAGGTCACAGCCCTGGTGACCCTCCTGCCTCTTCCCACCAGGCTGCCTCTCCAAACACATGAGACTTTGGGAGACATTTTAGGTCTAAACCATGACAGTATGTGACACTCATATTATTTTAGAGGCTTTTTAAAAGAAAAAAGACAAGATTATTACTTCCAAAAAAATGAGATAAGAAGTTATAATAAATTACATATTTAAGGGGGTGGGGATTTAGCTCAGTGTCACAGTGCCTACCTGGCAAGTGCAAGGTCGTGGGTTCGATTCCAGGTACCAGAAAAAAAACAACAAAAAAAGACCAAACAAACAAAATAAATTACATATTTAAAAATACTTAAAATACCACAATAATAATAAAAATACAAAACAAAACAAAACAAAAATTCTATTTCTGTTCTTTAACTTTCCTAACAGTCCTGAATATTTTTTCCATCTGTTTTTGACTCTATGTCCTTGGATTACCTCTCTATAGGACAAAGATTTTGTGATATTTCCTATCAGGAGAGTATAAAAATAAATCAGTTTTTCTTCTAGCATGATTGACAAACTCTGTTATATTTTGTTTGTTTGTTTGTTTTTGAGACAGGATCTCCCCATGTTGTTCAGGATGGCCTTGAAATCACTGTGCAGCCCTGGCTGGCCTTGAACCCTCAGCAATCCTCCTGCCTCAGTCTCCCAAGTGGTAGGATTACAAGTAGGCACCCAGTTGTGTTTTGTTAATAATATAGAAAAGTGCCTGTGAGCTTTATAACTCATTATTGGCAACATCACATAAATTATTACAATCACAGTTAATTTTAGGAAATTTCTATCAAGTTTTTTTATATGTAAAATATAAAATTTCAATTTGTTTTTGTTGCTATTCAGCAGCTAATCTTAAGTATGCTTTAAATTTAAGGCATCTGCTATTAGATAATTTGTTGTCAGTGTCCTCCTTGTAGAGGTACATTGAGATAGATGAGATAGATAGGTAGATAGGTAGATAGATATGCTGGGGGTTGAACGGAGCCTTTCATGCATGCTAAACAGAGAGTATACTACTGAGCTATATTCCTCCAAGTCCCCATATTATTTTTGTTAATATAAATGCTCTTCCCATATAGTAAATGAATTTATATCCTTTTCAAATATGTTTATATAACTTATTCTTCTTCACTGATTAGATCATTAAATAATCCAAGAGCCTATTTATTATTTCTAGATGTTAGAATAACAAAAAGCCATTGCTATAACAGGATGGTTAGAAATATTTACATAAAAAGTGCCTGGGATCACATAAACATATCGCACTAAATCCAAACTAATGTATCTCTACCTCCACTGATGTTAGCTGGCCCCCTACAATGTCTGTAGCCATTCTAATGTAGTCTGATATGAAGAACCAGAGTCAAAAAAGCCAGCACTCTGATCTAATTTGATTAAAATATGTGACTTCATAAGTTTGCAAAAATATGGCAAGTACGATGCTAGGGTTTCTCTTGTAAAACTGAAAGGAACTAAAACTTCAACTTCCATAGCTGCATAACAAATCTGCCTCCGTGGAGAACATGATAAATGTGTGTAGGCAGGAGTGAAGGTGCAATGTGGTTCTGCTCCTTGGTTCAAGTACAGTACTATGTATGATTCTGTATTCTTAAGATGGTAAATGGAGTCTTCCAACTCCTTGAAGTAGACCTAGCATGAGAACTCAACCAGAGCCAGTGCTAGACTAAATGAAGAAAAAATGGTCTCTCCCATATTTTGTCCATTTTCTTGCCTTTTTGATTATTCATGATCCACTTTTCCTTTGATCTCTTTCAGACATAGAGAGCCCTCTGAAGATTTTCTTTCCTGTTTTAAATGTTTGATCTTGGTAAGGATTCAGAGTGTCATTCACAATGTTTACTTTGCATATATTATGAATTAGGTATCATTTTACTTATAACAGGGATAGGGCAATGAATAAGATAAAAATATCCCTGGCCTCCAAAAGTTATGTTCTAGAGCTAATGAAAAAAAAAACATAAACTAATGGTACCCTTTAAAGTGCCTGTCTTTCTTTTCTTTCTTTCTTTCTTTCTTTCTTTCTTTCTTTCTTTCTTTCTTTCTTTCTTTCTTTCTTTCTCTTTCTTCCTTCCTTCCTTCCATTATTCCTTTCTTTTTTCCTCTTTATGTCTGTCTTTCTCTATCATCTATCTATCTGTCTATCTTCTATTTTATTTTATTTTACTTTATTTTGAATTACTGAGTAATGAACCCAGAGCTTCGCACATGCTAACAAGTGCTCTACCAGTGAGCTACCTCCCCATTCCCACCTTTTACTTTATTTTAAGATTAGATATTGATAAATTGCCCAGCCTGGTCTCAAATTTGTGATCCTTCTCCCTCAGACTCCTTAGTAGTTGGAATTACAGATATATACCACTATACCAACAGTGGTCAAGTTTTTAGTACCAAGTTAGTGCTCCCATGGAAATTTGCATTTGAGATCTTTCCTTTTTTGTCATTAAGGGACTGTTCATATTCCTATGTTAATATAATTCTAAACATCAGGGATTTGAAGAGACCTTTTAGATGGTGAAGTAATACTATGTCAATTCCTTGAAGACTTCCATTTTTATTTATGCACTAAACTGGTCTTGTCTTCTACAAGTGAGAATGACCATCATCTAGTCCATGCTACTCCATTTGGAGCTGTGCTATTATTGTTAGAGCTTCCAGAGCTGTCTCTGATCTCTTGCTCAGGCATCATGAAGACCATTTTAATACACTAAGTTGTACCTGCTTCATTCTCTTGAGAAGATCTTATGCTGAGGTTGAACATGGCCATGGTGATATCAGTTTCTAATGTTTAGATCATTTTACCTGATTTCTTTCTAATTATCCTGAGGGATGACAGTGTTTTAGGTTCAGTGCAAACTTGTTTCACAACTTAGTCACCATGCAAGAAATAAAAACTTAAAATGGTCTATTTTCAAGACAAAGTGGTTAACTGTGAGTGGAAAATAACTAGTAGTTACAATTGCCTGATGGCCTGAGGATGTGACAAAGTTGATATATCTAAAAGGTCCCTAAGCAAATGGAACTTTGGGAGAGAGATAAATGAGGAAGAAAGTTCCTATTTTGAAATGTAGGCATGAGTGGGAAAGGAAGAAAATAAAACTTAGGCAACATCTGGAAAGATTGTAGTATTCCACTAATGAGGACTGAAGGGTCTGGGGATAATTTACCTACATGCCAGGAGGTAAATTGCTTGCTGTAACTATCTCATATGTGCCTGCATATCAGACACCTGACTTTGCAAGACCAATATAAAAGTCAGGATTTTGCTGTGCTTGGTGTCTCCAGGCCCATTCCTTTTGATTGGGCAAAGGGGTGACTTCTCACAATGGTGGAAATGCTCTTAGACTGCAATGCAGTATCTCATCTCTTCACTCATTAGTCAATGTTAGGTTCTGTCTTCATATAGACACATTTTTAATCTTCATTATTAGTACATTAGAAGCTTTTAGTTATTGACAGCTAACTTGTAGCTAAGATTCTGTCAAGTGAGAACAACAGAAAACTCAGACTGGCTTATAATATAAGGCATGGCGTAGAATGCTAAAGTCCAGGGTGCTTCAACTTGCAGGCTGATGGAATCAAGCAGGTGAGTGGCTCTGGCTTCCTCTCCTCACCAGGTTCTCTTTGCCCTGTTCCTTTCCTACTCACAGCTTCATTTCCTGCCTAGCAGCTGCACAGCTGCCACACTGGGTCACCCTTCTGTAGCAGCAATGTCCAGAGACGCTCTTCTCAAGAAGAACAAGAACAAGAACAAGAACATTTTTTCCAGAAGCTCCTTAAAAATCATTTCTTTTGCCTTGTTAGCAGTAGGTATCATAATTATTTCTGAACCAATCATTGACAAGAGGCTGAAAGGACTAAACAGGGCATAGTCAGGTGGGAAGCAGGGTTTTGGGCAGATTCCAGAGGCACAGGAGCTTCCTGGGGTGGGGGATGAAGGGGGTGCCCCACAGAATTAGAGCCCTTTCAGCCTTTCATGAAAAAGAAATGGAGACAGATGCTGGGAATCTTCTACTTCAGAAGTTATTTCAGTTGCTTCAGAGATGTTTTCTGTAGTTTCTAGATAATAAGACCAATCTCATAAATACCATAAAGAAGAAGTTTAAATTATGTTCAGAATCTCCTGCCTCAGGACATAAGGGAAAAGAAGGAAGGGTCAAGGAAAAAAAGAATGGAAGGAAAAAATGGAAACAAATGGAAACAAAGCTTTTGTAAATAAGGAGGGGAAGAGAGGTCAAATGGTGGGGAGGGGAATTGGAAAAAAGAGGACTCAAGCTATACCATGTACAAGTACAAATTCCCTATGATAATTATGACCATTATGTATATCTAAAGTGTACCAATAAATTTTTTTTTTTTTTTTT
>NW_004955435.1:19107735-19136370 GCF_000276665.1 Chinchilla lanigera | reverse complement strand
TCTTTCTTTCTTTCTTTCTTTCTTTCTTTCTTTCTTTCTTTCTTTCTTTCTTTCTTTCTTTCTTTCCACAGGGTCTTCCTTTGTAGTCCAGGCTGCCCTTAAACTTGCTTACTTGTTTTGTAGCCCAAGCTGACCTCCAATTCTCAATCCTCTGCCTCAGCCTCCTGGGGGCTGGGATTACAGGCAAGAGCCACCACTTATGGCAGACTCATTATTTTCTTTCTGGAGTTAAATCTCAGGTGGCCTGCAAGGTTTCAAGCAGATTTGCTAGTCTCTCTCTTTTCCTTGAGAGAAGAGGCAGAGAGTGAGTATACAGAAATCCTTAATTTTATGTAAATGACCATCCTTTCTTTCCCTGGAGTGTTATGAAAATTAGTGTTTTGTTTTACTTTTTTTGTTGTTTTGTTTTTTTTTTTCCAGTACCAGGAATCAAACTCATGACCTCGCGCTTGCCAGACAGGCACTGTGCCACTGAGCTAAATCCCCAGCCCCGAAAATTAGTGTTTTGAAAACATTTTTCAAATTGTTCCCTTGAGATGAAAAAAAAAAGTGCAATTGGCCCAGTAGACTTTCTAGAAGAGCTTTTAAATGGAAAAGGGCATGGGGAGGAAAAGCCAAACACAGACCTCTAGCGTTTTTCACACGTTTTGGAATTAAAAAAAAAAAACAACTCTAGAAATAACATTAACTTTTCACCATCAAGCAGTTCACAGACTGGGCCTGCCTTAACATTCCCTGTGCTGAGGGTTGTTGATTCACACAGGTGCCAAAAACAGTCCAGGGTCTTGTGTAAAGTGAGTGAGAGCTGCCCAGGGCACACTCCCTAGTAAGCAGCTACGTTTATTGAAGATCGCTGGGAAGGTGGCAGCAGGACCAGGGCAAAGGGAAAAGGGCACCAGGGGCTAGCACAGGTCAGCACATCAGAACAGTGTTTGTTAAAACTGACAAAAGTGATAAACTAGGTTTGTATTTACTCTACCACTACGGAGGATGGAGGGTACTTTTACAGTCCTTTCGATGTGCTAATGGTCCTTCCAGAGAAAAATTATGCAAGCAAACAAACTATTAATTAAATCAGGAGTGGCAGCCCCCACAGAGCTACACCATGCAGATTTGCTGTTCTGGGTGGACTTGAGCCAGGCAGTGGCCTTGGCAGCAAGGGACCTATCCTGGCTGCTCTGTGCACAGCTGTCTACTTCCTGGTAAGAAAAACAGGTAAGGACAGCAGGGGCCTTGTGCGCACCCACCCGCAGGGGATCACGGAGGCCTCCCTGCCTCAGGGGAGGCGCTCTGGATACTTTGCTCCCGCTCATCTGGGACAATCCCTTGCAGGTCTGGAGGACTAAACAGGCCTCAGGAAGGAATGCAGAATTTTCCAAAGTTCTTAGAAATGCCTCAAGCGTCATTAGAATTCTTACATCCTGTATAGTTTCTACAGGGACGAGAAAGACTTTATTGCATTGAAAAGCCAAAACCCATGAAGATTATGGGTGTTCTGCAACCCTAGTTTAGGCTGGCTGAGGGCACTTTGCTGTAGACTCTTTGGGGTCGTGTGAGAATGGCGTGGCCATTAACAATAATCAGTGACAGTTCTGGACCCCCCTGGGCCTGACAGTATGCATGCGGACGTGGGTCCTGTGGTGAGGGGCTGCTGTTCCTCTGTCCCAGGCACTCCAGGTTTACCCACAGCCGGAGACAGCCCTGGCTCTCCTTGACGCTTTATTGCCCTGGCAGTTTCCGTCTCGCTGGCTGCCTGCTCTTCTTGCTGGGTGACTTTCAGCGGCACAGCTGTTGACAGACATGGTGCTGCACATTGTTTTTTCTCTTTAGCTCTAGGATTTTTTTCTCTCTCCCAAGAGGAATCCCTGCTTGTGTTGTTTTTCTTTTGTCCTCCCAAGCTTTTAGTGGAGGTCAGACTTCACAGAGTGCTGTGCCTAGACTCTCCAAAATGCTTTCGCTTGCAAAACTTCCTGATTCTCAAGACTCCAGCTCAACCCCGGGCAGAGTTCTGCATTTTTCTGCTCTGTTCCCACTGTCACGTAACCATGTATGTGGATGCAAAAAGACACTCTTAAAAATAAACTTTTCCTCCTTCTAAGTTGTTTATATCAGGTGTTTTATCGCAGTAACACAAAGCTGACTAGCAGACTTTCCCTCCAGACCGAACTCGTCTTCTTAGCTCCGTGAAGCATTAAGTGACACTCCGGGGATGCCGGCCTTTGACCTGATCAGGGTGTTTTTCTTGGTCAAAATGAATTTTGCAAAGAGGGCTCATATAAGACCTGGCCTTCTCAGGAGAGGTTCTGAAGAGATATGGGATTGGAGAGAGTGCTGTCATTTACATTCTGAAGTAGCAGGGTGGGAGTTGGGCTGGAGGTGGAAAGCACATGAGGGTAGGATGAGTTCTCCATGACACCTTCATCTTCCCCCATGACAGGTTGGCTGAGGCCAGGCTGTTCTCCATACATTGATTTGCAGGACCAAGACTCAGCCAGCGGCATGGCTCACCCCCAGTTGACCCCCAACACCTGGCCTCCGAAAGACTCCTGGATTCTGCAAGAGACTTCGTTAACCCAATGAAAAAGGTCTGATCTCTCTGCTTGGGGGCTTGGAACTGAGTGAGTACGCAACTGAGCAGCTTGGCCATTTTCGTGAGGAATCACAAAGGAATAATATGATCCTTCTTATGGAGCCACAGCCTTGAGAAACCAGCCTCTCTCACGCACACGCAAGGCCCCTGGGAATATGGTGTAGTTCTAATTTTTTTTATTTACAAATAGGAATAATAGAAATTCTTACTGTGAATGATGCACATGAAGGGATTACACAGTGCCTGGCAAACATTAAACAGTTACTAAATGCTATTTTTAATATTACTATGAGGCTATTTTTAATATTATATAAGGCTGGCAGACTAGTTATTTAATGACTAATCTTTTGATAATCAGGAAGATTTAAAGCATCATCCCAAGAAGCCTAAGTGATCCCAGGAGCATGGCATCCAGGGAGAAAAGGACACATGTGCAGTATTCCGTACCCAGTTGTGTATAAAAAGGACAGGAAGAGAAAGGCCCCTCTCTGAAGCATCCTGCAAACCACTGTTGCCCATGTAGAAAACAGCCCCCACCTTGACTATGGCTTTCTGGGGGAAGGGAGAAGCACTGGGGAATTTGAGGAACTCTGAGAGTGTTTTGTTTCCACAATGCACACATAAGCTCACGGCCCCAGTGTATGTCCGTGCACGCACACACAGGCTGCACACGCATGCACACAAGTTAGAATGCTATTGCACGGGTGTATTTTTTCCTGTCTTCCTTCTCATCTTGCATCCTTTTCAGTCCATTCAGGCATAATTATTATTGCTCTGCTGGCTTGGTTCGGCAGCTCTCTAGAGTGGAGCAGATGTCGACAGCGCTGAAAGATCCCATGCTATTACACAGCAGAACAAATGAGGATGTCAAAAAAGCCTCTTCAGTCTAACAAGAAAACAGAGGAAAGAGACAAAAAGAATAAAGCCTTTGGAGACCTGCAGAGTCACTCTGATTAGATCTTATGCTAACATGATGCCCATTCTGCATCCTAACAGTGATTTAATGTGTTTAAATGATGCAGGGAAAATATGTCTTGGGGAAAAAAATTGAAAAAAGAGAATTTCTTCCCTGGCAGGCATTATTAAGTGGTGTGGGCTTCCCTGGAAAATGGGACAGGAGCTTGAGACTGCCAAGTGCAGTCCAGGCGCATTTATGTACAGTGCCCGGATCGTCTCATTACCCTGGGTAGTGTTGCTTTCTCTACCACTGGGTGAATGATAGGAGCTGCTCAGATGGGTTTGCTGGCTGGGTGCATAGCAGAATATCAGCCTTACTGACTGACATTGTTTCTTCCTCTAGTAGGGGAGACTCTAAAAGCACTTTACAATCAAGACCCCAAATAATAATTATCCAAGACAAAGATAAAATAGTCCAGAATTTTGGAAAAGGAAAGAAGGATGTCTTTAAGCAATCAAAATGGATAAACCAAAGTCTGTGTATTATGTAGATCACATAGAACAGTTTACTGATGGAAGATGCCATCTGCCCCTTGTTCTGAACCTGTTTATTCATCTTCTAATTATAATTCTAAGTATTCATATAATAGTTCCCTCTTTTGCCAGACCACAGCAAAACAGAGAAAACAATTTAGAAAGAACAACTGTAGGAGGGGGAAGATGGAGTGAAATGTTGTTGCACTGATACCAAGGATAGCAGAAAGGGATATCTGGTACACCAACAGTGAGAGGACACAAGTACTGTAGTGAGGCAGACTGCATTATATATGCTTGTTTGTATCCTCATCGGTTCCTTTGATCCTTTCATGGTGAGTCCAAAACAGTTGTTTGAGGGCTTTGGTTACATGAGTAGCGAATAGCACATACTTCCAAGATCCCTGAAAAGTAAAAGTTAAAACCCCAAACTCCCAATTTCTCACAAAAAACTCCAAAACAAAGCAAAAACAAGCAAACAAAAAACCATTTTGCTGGCTGACACAGATTATTCATTATTGAAATGTAATAAATAGAACACCACTGGGAATTTCCAGTATGTCTACAAATACCCAGACTTTATAATCCAGATGTTAGAGTCTGTCTAGAAGCATAAAACCTCTCATGGAATGAGAACCCAAAAGCTACCTCATCCAGTGTTCATGGCTGACAAATATTGAGCAGCTTGGCTAACTTAGTGACCAGGATTTCCTTCCTGGCGAGATGCCAATCTATTGTCGGGTGCTCTACTTATTAGAAAGTCCGGGCTAGTTGGAACCCAAATATACTTTGTCATTTACCCCATTGGCTATGGCTCTGCCCTCTGGGTCCCTGGGGAAGAATAATCTAAGAATGTTAGACATGTAAGGACAGGAATCACAACAATCTCTTTCTGTCTTCCCCTGTTGTTGCCTCCCTTGTATTCTGCTCTACACATCTATTACTCTCTAAACTTACAATGCACTCGTGATGTACTCTGAGCTCATAATCAGCTGAAACATCTCTATCATTTTCACCCGGCCTACCGTCAAACCACATCTTTCCCATCTGTTGCTTATTCCATCTTATTTGCTTGCTTATTTTAACCAAGTGTAAGGCTTTACATTTATCCCCATTAAGCATAATCTTGTTAGATCTGGTCCATTGTTTCAGTCTGTCACATCTTTTTTGCATTGCAGTTCTGATGTCCAGTGTATTAGCTATCCTTTCCAGCTTTGTGTCACCCACAAATTTTTATCACTGGCCATCAATGTCTTCATCTAGGACATTAACAAAAATGCTGAACAAGACAAGACCGAGGCCAGAAACCTGTGGTGCAAAAGATCCTTTCTTAAGAGGGACTTCAGTCTGTTAATTAACACTCTGTATCCGAGCAGTGGCTCATCTATCTCTCTGCTGTGGCTACCCTTAGCCCTGATCCATTGCTGCATCTCATCTCCAGGTACAGATGAGGTGCTGTCTGCCAGATGCACTGCGCAATGCAAATGCACCATGTCTGCCCACCACTGTGGAACAGGCTCTCAGCTCCCTCGGAAAGAAGTGTGGCGAGTGTGGATCGGGGCCTGGCTCTGGCTCACAGCAGGGAGCAACGTCAGCTCACTGATGTCAGTTTGAAGATCGTTCAAACTCCCTGTCTGTTACTTTTTAAAATCCTTTTTGAGCAGTAGTGGAGGTTGAACTCAGGGTCCTCACACCGAACTACATTCCGCTCCTCCCCCTTTTGTAAACATTTTATTTTGAGACAAGGTCTTGCTAAATTGCTAACTTGCCCAAGCTAATCTTTCTCCTTTAGCTTCTCATAGTGCTTGGATTTCAGGCACCCATTCATTACTTAAAGGTCAAAATTGTCCCATTTTTCTGTGGCTGGGCTTCCAGCACTTTTTCCTCAAAGTCTTGACCCCTTCCAAATTCACTTGGAATGTAACTTGTCTGGCCAGGATGTTGAGTCCCAAGGGCTCCCCTAGAGCTACCTTGTTTAGAACCTCCTTTCCTTTAGCCTTCTACTTCCTGTGCACAAGATCCACAGTCTGAAGCCACTGTCTTTGATATGGAAGGGACACAGATGATGACAGAATGTTTTCTTTCTGACATCTGTTACTATGCCAGCAACAAAGTTGACCTTAAGAAACTGACATCTATTTTCTCTGGGCTAAACATAATGAAAAACTCTCTTTTTGTTTATTCTAAAAGTCCATGTACCTTTTATTGGCCCTACAAGCAGCATCAACAGTAGGCTAGATAGACCAGTACAAGCCAGTTTGCAATGACAGTAGCTGAGCTCTGGGGATCTGCCTGACCACTGGGTTCCTGACACTTCCCATCTCATCTCTCACTCTCAGATCCTGAACTATAACATCCAACCACCAGTGGAGAGAAAGAGCATTTAATACCTTAGAATGCTAAGTCCATTGAATGCTGCCATGTACTGCTCTGTAAGACGGGACAGTAGTCACTGTCTCATACAGTGATTGTGAATGTCACCAGGTAAGTATAAAAAATGTAGGGCTGTTGGGCACATAAGCTACTTAGCATCATGTTTATTAAATAGTGTGTTTTCAATAAACATTAATTGTTCTCAGCATCAGTGCCATTGTCCTTCTGTCGTCACCTTCCCAGGTAGTATCCATTTCCTTGGAAGAATCCTTGGGTTATGCACCTCTCTTCTCTCCTTTTGTTTATGTCTGTTAAATTTCAGAACTTGGTGGTGAGGTTTCTGGAAATTTCACGGATCATTCTATATTGAGCTTTTTCTTCTTTGAGCAAAAGCCTGCCAACTACAGACTGAAGCACAGTGAAAATGAGAGTTGCTAAATCACTACAAATTCAGATAACTTTCAGTCATACTACTCAGACTCCATTTGTAGAATTTGCACGCATTCCTGTTGCACCTTCTGTGGAGCAGGGGTCCATGGGTTTGCCTATCTTCTTCATATTTCACCATGAATTACTTAAAGGCGAGTGTGTGTTTTAGCCTTAGCCTCTTTGTTCAATCTTCATAGTTAATAAATTAATTCTTATATTTACAGAAATTTTGTTATGTGACAAGAACTAGCACACAGAAATGAGTAAGATCAAATTCTTGCCTTTGAGAGACTAGATTATCTGCCCACTACATTCAAGGGTCTGGGTTTGATCTTAGGCACTGCAAAAAAAAAGACCAAGTCAGTGGGGGACGTTCTATTTCTGGTAGCAAGGAAAGAGTGTAGTAGGTATCCATTCTGTGGCAGCACTTAGAAAATCAGGCAAATCAACAAAACCATAAAGTACACATAATATAAAAATCACAAGGCATACTTTTTGGCTATATTGGAACTTAATTATAAACTACTGAGAAAAGATATAGAAAATATTAAAATACATGGAGATTAAGTCATATATGTCTAGATAAGAAATAGCATTTTTAACTGAGTAACATAAGCACATCACGTCAAAACTTTGTAAAACACAATAAAGTAATGCTAAGATTAAAATTTAGAGATTTAAATGTTTAAATTAGAAAACAGGAAGGGGTTAAGCTATCACCTTAAGAAGCCAGAAAAATAACAATAAAATATATCAAAAGTAAATAAAAGGGGGAAATAATGACAGCAAGAATGGGAAGCAGGCCAGGAGTGATGGTGCATGCTTGTAACCTCAGCACCTTGGAAGTCTGAGGTAAGAGGACAGCAAATTCAAGCCCAGCCTGGGCAACTTAGTGAGACCCTTTTAGAATAAAAAAAAGTTAAAAAGTAAAGAAGGGGTGCTTAGGGTGTAGCTCGGTGGGAAGGCCCAGGGGGGTCAACCTCCAGTTCCACCAAACAAACAAAGAAACTCCAGTGGAAATCAGTGCAATGGAGACAGACAAATGTTAGATAAAATTGATAGCTAAAAATGATATTTTTGAAAATACCAATAAAATTAGTAAGGCTTTAAACAGACTAAGTAAAAAATAAAAACAAAATGTAAGCTATCAATGTGAGAAATAAAAAAAGGATCGTTATATAAACAAAATTCCTACGCACTGATGATAGTTAGATGTTATAAACAACTTTATGCTAACATTTTTGACAATGTAAGTGAAAAGGGTAAATACTTTGAAAATCAAAATTATCCAAAACTTACAAAAGATTAAATAAATGACCTGAATATCTGTTAAAGAAATTGAATCCACAATTAAATTCTTTGCATGGAGAACTCCTTTATCGGAAAAGCTTTAATGTGGAGTTCTATCAAACATTTAAGGAAGAAAGAATACTAATCTTATGCAGTGTCTGACAGAAACAGAGAAAGAGGGTACGCCTCTCAAACTTTTCTAAGTGACATGTTCACAATATCAACACCTGATGGTCACGATACAAGAAAGCTGAAGGCCAGTATTGCTGTGTACAGAAATGCAAAACCTGGCTGGGAGTGGTGGCGCAAGCCTGTAATCCCAGCACTCAGGAGGCTGAGGCAGGAGGATCGTTGCAAGTTCGAGACCAGCCTGGGCTACAAAGTGAGCTCAAGGCCAACCTGAGCTGCATATTGAGACCCTGTCTCAAAAAGCCAAAAAAAAAAAAAAAAGAAAAAAGAAAAAAAAAGAAATGCAAAACCGTTAAAAGCAACATGTTAACAAACTGAATCCACCAATATGTAAAAAGGGTAATGCGTCAGGACCAAGCAGGTTTATCACAAGAAAATATAAACTTGTTTAGTTAAAATATAAAAAAAGAATCAGTGTAATTTATCCCACTAATTGAATGAAAGAGAATAATATAAATATCTCAGTAGATCTAGGAAAATAATTTGAAAAATCTCAACTCCATTCCATGGTAGAACTTCTCCGCAAACAAGTAGAATGGAACTTCCTCTAGTTGATAAAAGGCATCTATAAGAAACCCGCACCTCACATCAGAGTGAAGATGACAAAACACGCAACACTGTTCCTCCTCAGAACAAGGTTAGGATGTCCGTTCTTTTGCTTGTTTTCACCACTGTACTCGAATCTTGCCGCTAATTGCCCCTCAGAAAAATCATAAAGACTGGGAAAGAAGAATTAAAATAATCTTCATTTGCAGTGGTATGCTTTGGTATGTTGCAAATTCAAAAGAATTTATCCCCAAATCCTGTTAAATCTAATAAACAAATATATTGTTTTGATATAAAATAAATATAGGACGTTTTATTATATTTCTGCATACTATCATTTAACAATCAAAGAACATTAAAAATCAATTTATTTATTACAATATCAACATCATAAAATACCTCAGATAATTCTTCAAAATGTACACGATTTCTACACTTAGAAGTATAATGTATTGCTGAGAGAAATTTTAAAATACCTAATAAATGGAGAGAAATAACTGCATGTGAGAGAGTAGAGCTAAGTTTGTAAAAGTTAAATCTCACAAAATTGATGTATAGATTAAATGGAACTCCAGTAAAATTTCCAGCAGTTTTCTTTTTTTGTAGAAATTAATGAGTTGATCAAAGTAGAATACTTGGAGGACTTATATGAGCTATTTTAAAATCTCACTTTAATCTGTGTAATAATTTTTTGTTGGCACTGTGATCTTTTATCTTTCCTTACATATGTTAGTATTAATTTGTCAGTTTCTAAAGATAGTGTTTTATTCATGTGCAGATAGGCAAATAGATCGGTAGAACAGGAAAACGAAAACAAAACATAAGTACAGTCAGAGGATATTTGACAAAGATGCCAAGGCAAACCACTGGGGAAGGGACCGTGTGTTGAATGGATGGTGCTGGGATCTACTCATCAATAAAAAGTATGTATGGATGGGTCTCTGAAATAGTATATAGTAGATAGAAAAAAGCCAGACTCAAAAGAATGTATTTACATATTCAATCAGTATGGAGCCAAGAATACACAAAAGTAGTCTTTGGGTACCCAAATCAGAACTGTGGTTGCCTCAGGGTGAAGGGGATGATGACTAGGAAGGGACATACAGGAATTTTTCAGTATGGTGGTGACATTTTATATCCTCTTGGAGGTATTAGTTGAACAACTTTTCATATGTATCAGAATTCATGAAATAGTACTTAAGGTCATGCACTTCACTGACTGTTACTATATCTCTGTTAACTTTTGTTTTTCTAAACAAGGAGTGAGGTAAAAGGGAAGAAAAAGATACAGGAGGGAAGGTTCTAACACAGCGCTGTAGGTGCAACGCGAGTCATGCAGAGAGTGTTAGGGAGAACACGTAAGGGGCATAAAAGCTTGAATGTCACCAGACCAATAGCTCAGATCTAGCTATGTGGCACTTGTACTTCCCTGCCCCTTCTGCCATCCTTTGTCAATTTGGTCAGAGGGCATCTTATCTCCCTGGGGTTAACCTAGGCCATGACACTGTGAAACATTTCTGCATCTGCACTAGTCCTTGACCCTTGAACCTAATCTAAAGCAAAGAAAAATGTAAAGAAGGGGGTCTGGAGAACACCTCAGAACCATTGAATTGCTATCGAATACTTGTTTTTTCTGATAGCTTTCCTGGTACTGAACAATTCATCAGGGCTGTAAAGATGCCACAACTGTGCATGAATCCACTGAACCACCAAATCTTATCACTGCCTTTAAAAAAATTATCCAATTTGACATTAAGATTCAGCTCATCCAAATCTGTTGAAAAATCTGGCTATTTGTAAACAAAGGAAAAAATGTATCATCTCATACACTGTATATCAAAATAAATCCAGATGTATGAAAGAGCAAATTTCAAATGAGGCCAAAACTTGAAAATATTGAGATAAATATTTGTTTTAGCTCTGCATGGGAAAGGATTTTCTGAACATATAACCAATAAATGGAGTCAGAAAAGACTAGTTGGTTCTTTAATGGAAATATAAAGCTTAAATATATAAACAAAATTGTACAATATTTAAAGCCCTGACAACAACCAAGTGCAAAGCATTTGCTGCAAATATTTCAGAAGGAAAGGATTTATATCCTTAATAACTGAAGAAGTGAAGAAGAACGTGAAGGTCATGTTTTTTAAAAAGTGAGCAAAGGCAATATGAATGATTAATAACTTGGAAAAAGCATGTTATCATTGTAGATATCCAAACGATGAAAATAACCTTGAGATACCATTTAAAAACCTATTGAAATAATTGAGAGTTTGAAATATAACAACACTCAAAATCTGATAAGATCAGCCTTTTTTTCCCCCACCTTACTATGGAGGGAGTATAAACTGGTACAGTTTTTCTGGAGTGCAGTTAGGTAATTTTGATCAAAAATCTTAAAAATGTTATCACCCTTTGGTGTGTGGACTCTACCCTTAAAAAGTCAGAAATGTGAACATGCTTTTATGTGCGGAGGACCACCAGGGCAGTTCTCCCTGAAAGAAGAGGATTTGTCTCCATTTTGGCTAAACCTGGCGCTAATTTCATGTACAGAGCTGGCTAGGATATTGCTTTACCCGTTTCAGTGGCTTTAAGCAATGCAAATAAGTCTAGCTGAGGTTCTGATAGGTAGTCTTGAAAGCAATGCCAGGTCAGCGATGCCCACCTATAGCCCCCAGCCAGTGTGTGTCGGAGGAGGCTGAGGCTCTAGAAAGAACCCATGAAGTCTCAGGGCGTGAAGGCCGGACATCAAAGCTGAAGCCCTGACCCCAAAACACAAGATACTTCCTCAAACCGTGTTTCGCAGATTACTCTTTCTGCATACCTGGCGCTCTCTGCATATTGCAAAGGCCCTATCAGGGCTCCTACCTCGCCCAGCTCACGGCATTCACATCTCACATCTCATGCACCGCGCCCTTCTCACAGTCACTCATCCCCAAGCCACGCCCCTCTTCAAGAGTTTATAAAATCTGGGTTCCGGTTCCGCCCTGAGTCAACGTCTTTGTTCTGGTTAGCCATTGTTCTGACCACATTTAGGACCCCCTTGGCACTCTACCACTATAGATATGTGTTTGTCTCCTTACTGGCCTATCGGTTGCCCTGGAAGTGGTGGATTGGAATTTCAATAACTTTTTCTGAAATTACAAATGTGGACTCCTCAGGACCATGACGAGGCCTGCAGAGCGGGATCTCTGTATTTATGCACAATGGTGTGTAACAAAAAAGGAAAACTACTTAAATGTGTAATTGAATAAATTATTGCCTATCAAAATGGTGGAATATTTTATAGCCTTCAAAAGTCAGTTTTTGAAAAATAAAGACCTCCGATATGGTCAAAATATGTTAATTGAAAATACTGTAATACAAAAGGAAGTCTGCTAGGGTTTCATTATGTAATAAAACAAAATACACATATATGCATACAGAGAAATACTGAAGAAAATGTACATATTTACTGAATGCTGCTCTGAGAGACTAGAATTCCTAGTAGAAGACTCTGACCAACCCTGGGAATTAACCCTCACTGCCACAGGTATAAACAGAAAGGAAGATACTTTTCATCATGGGGCACAGAAGGTCCATAGTGGCAGCTTAGACTGCTCAGGGACAAATGTTCTTATAGATTGTCCCCTTGGTCAGATGATCCTAAAGGCATTTTTGTGCCACTCTCCTCTTTCAACATATATTGACAAGGACCTTGGTTTTTGGAGAATCTCAAGGTTCAGTTCTGCCTCTTTAGAGCCCTTGTGTTCAAGTACTACTGGTTATGCAGGAAGCTGAACTTAAATGGAGCAAGAAAATGTAAAAGCCTGAAGTTGTCAGGGTCCTGGTAGTCCAGGCTGTCTCCTGTGCTCAGACCTTCTTAGCTTTAGTAGGAAATGAGGCCTCTTTAGAGCAGAGAATCCTAGAGGAAGGTGAAAATGAAATGGCATCCCCTGGTGTCTTTGCAAAGTAGAAACTTTAAGGGAGGCAACACAGACAGATGAAGAAGGGCCGGGTGAGGCAGGGGGCTGAGAGCCACTCCCTGTGGGACTTGCTGTAGCAGTTACTCCTCCACTGCGCTGTAACTTTGGATAAGTCATTTCCTCTGCAGTTCATCTTTTTCATTCACAGCACGGGTGCAGTGAGACCTCTCTGGTTTGCTCCTGAAGACTTGGGGAAGACTAAATTAGATATGCACTGTGAAATTGCTCTTCAGTGCAAACCTTAAGTAGGTCTATTTATCCACTGTATGCTGCCTTGTGATTCTGTGAGGATTTAAACCTTGTGTGACTTTGTTTCCTCTGCTATGTGATTTTGGGGCTGTAAGGCATATCACGCTCACAAATAACGGCACTTCCTTGTTAATCACGACACTGGTTGTATGACATGTGCCACATTTAACATGCGATTAGGAAAGCCACATACGAATAAACAAAGCAGAACAACTCTCTGAGGACAAGATCAGATCCTGAGATTCACAACCCTTTCAAATCACAGATTCTTGATTATAACAGAGACAGACCCCAGTTTTTGTCCAGTTAGAGGCTGTGGCCAGTGGAGGTTGTGGCAGTAAGGCACACAATGACTGATTTGTTAAAAGTACAGTGGGGACCACACTGTAAGAGATCCCCCGTAAGACAGAAACATGTTATAGTGGTTGATGTTTACTTTGTTATTGTTATTTCCCCTTAAAGTGAGAGAGACTACTATACTTAATAAAATAGCAAAGAGTATAAACTGAAGAGTCTGAATAGTTGAGTTTAATCCTAGTTTCTCGTGGTCTAGCTGTATGCTACAGTCTTACCACACCTTGGTTTTCTAATCTGTTAGACTTAGTTTCAAGCTTATAAATCTGCACTGAATGTAAAGGAGGAAAATCTATGTAAACACTTAACATCATAAACAATGGAGTGTGTGTTCAGTAAATTACTGGTTAAAATACTGAATAAATTGTTCTTATTGTTATCATTATTTTCATCACAATATATTTTCTAATGAAAACATCCATTACACTGTTAATATAGTAGCAATTAAGAACTAGAAAATGGAATCTGGAAGAGGATACCATTTACAATTTCACAAATACACATAAGCAGCAAATACAAATGCTCAGGCACTTAACAATAAAGTAAACAAAATATCTGCAATATCTCTATGAAAAAATTGTAAAAGTTTATTGAGACAGTAAAGAACACCTAAGTAGATGGAGAGATATATTATGCATGTGAATTGGTAGCCTCAACAACACAAAGATGTTTTCTCATAAAAACTGATCTATAGATTCAAGGCAACCCCAGTTAAAAACTCAACATGTCCATTGAAATTGGAAAACTAATTTGAAAAGTTATGTTTTACGGAAGAATAAAGGGATCAAGATTTGCCAAAATGTTCAAAGAATAAGAATGTGGAGGAAGACTTATACTTTCAAGTAAGAGGAAATCTGGGAATCTGTAGTGATTGTCCCTATCACAGAGACAAAGATGAATATTCTTCTAATGTTGGAGTAAAAAGAGATTTTTAGGCAAAGAAAGTGCTAATAATAAATAAAAGCTGATAAATTTTGCTATCTTAAAAAGTTTCATTTATCAACAGATTATTTGAAGAATGTAGAAGGCAAATTACAACTTGGATTTGGAAAGGGTATTTTTTAATATGTGTACCTGAAAATGGATTATAAACAGGAGCATATAACTTGTTTGTGTCAGTCAGAAAAAAAAAACAAACATCCCCAAAGAAAAGTAGCAAAAGACATAAATAGACTCGGCCTGAGAGAAGTACTAATCTAATCCACAGCAAGATATATTTTATATCCATTTTTAAATAGCAGAAGTTAATAACACCAACTGTGCTAGGTATTGGGGAGGATATAGAACCATAGGATCTTCTGTACTTTGGTGGTCGGAATATAAATGTACACAAACCATAGAAAATGGTTATTTCAGTTCTAGGTATATACCCAAGATGGTATGAGGATGTTTAGAGTAGCAGTATTTATAATGGTAAAATCTGGAAACAAAGGATAGTCAATCATATGCCTATACTTACCTGTTCTCCTGGAATATTTATGTAAGGGGATATTATACAATAGTCAACATGTGAGTTCAGCTGCATGTATGAGTGTTGTTTGTCCAGCTTCCCTGAGAAGAAGATGGTGAGGGGGAATTGAATGTAGAAAGCTTTTCTCAGGAGATGCGCTTGAGAGACAAAATGAGGAAGAAGCCTGGAAATGGTGGGGGAGGCCCCAGACTGTTTGCAAGGGAAGAACAAGGGGAAGGAAGGCTGGACACAATGAGTTAGACTGCTGCTAGGCCTACGGGAGGGTGAGCAAGGCCACCTCGGTGTGTCCTTGCTAAAGGTTGCAGATTAGCTGAGTGAGGAACCTTTTTATGCCCAGGAGTGGGGCTGCCCTGCTGTCTCTGTCAGCCACAATCAGACACTGGCTGTGAACAGGGTCCCATGAGCAATGCAAAGCTTGGCCTTGCCGCAACTGAGCAACAGGGACACAGTGCAGAAGTGAAGACCATGGTCAATTACACTCTCAGTAGCTGGGGTCTGTGGGGCATTTTCATGGCCACCATACATGTCTTTGCAATGTAACCTTGAGTGGTACAAAACAAGAAGATTGTATTCAGGATTATGTCCTTTACATGAAGGTAAGAGCAGTTAAAACCAAAAGTCAGCAGTCAAAACCTGGAGTACCTTTTAGCAATATATATGATAAAATTACATATTAAAAATGAGGAAAATAGACTAGTACAACTACTATGGAAATCATTATGGAGATTCATCAAAAAAACTCACAAAACTATAACTGGGTGAAGTAGCACAAACCTGTTATCCTAGCCCTCATGAGGCTGAGGCAGTAGGATTGCTGGGAGTTCCAGGCCATCCTGGTCTACATAGTGAGATCAAGCCCAGCCTGAACTATATAGAAAGACCCTGTCTCAAAAATCCAACCAATCAACCACATAAACAGATAAACAAAGGAACACCCCAAAACTAAAAATTCTATTCGACCTAGCTACTCCTGTTCTAGATGTCTTCCCCAAAGAGTTAAAGTCATTACATTACAGAGATACATACATACCCATGTTTATAGCAGCCGATTCATAATACTATATCTTGGAAGTAGCTTATATATCCATCAACAGATGAACGGATAAAGAAAATGTGATATTTATACACAATGGAACATTACTCTGCCATAAAGAATAAATGAGTCATTTGTAGAAAAATGGATGCACCTTGAGACCATAATGTTAAGTAAAACAAATCAGACACATAAGCTTAAATATCATATTTTATCTTATATGAGAAACCCAAAATATAAATGAAGAGCAAAATAAAAGATAAATAATAGGAAATAGGGAGATAGACCTTTTGCAATTGAGAGGGGAAGGGAAAGGGATGAAAAAAGAACTGAGAAGTTTTATGTACATCTAACAACTCCCCACAAGGAATGTGGTCATTATGAGCTGCAAACATGTACTAATAAAAATAAAATTGAAAAAATGAGGGAATGATATAAACAGCAATCAGTAGAGTGAGTGGTGATATCAAAAAGGCAGGATATGGGAGGATAAGTGGATGTAGGCTATTAATACTTCAGTGCTGATGTTGGTAGAGCTAATGTGTTTTATTTACATTGTTTAAGAGAAATGAGTCAATAAATGCACATCACACACATGTAAACAACAAGGGCCTGGCATGGCTAAAAAGTGAGTGCATTTTGTGAAAAGGAGTATAATTAATAAAATTAGGTGATTCTAAAGCCAGCAATATTACCCATTTTATCTCCTATGAGTTTGTCTCTAATTGTTAGTGATTGAGCTACTGAAGGTCAAGAACTTGCCTACTCAGCACAGATTGAATTATAAAATTGGGAGGGTTTGTTCCAGTCAGGTAACCTGAAATTTACATCTTCAATCGTGTCCAAAGTGCAGGTGTCCAACAAGAAGACAGAGAGAGCAGATGCATGGTAGAGGCCATTGCATCTATCTGGTCTCTCCCCAAGGACTCTTGGGCTATTTCCTTCTCAGGTAAGCTACAAGGCTGAAGTTCAGTGTTAGAAGTGAGGACCCAGCATTTAAGGGGTTAGGTCCAAGGGAACAGGGTGACAGCAAAACATAGCAGGCCAGTGGGTTATCAAGAGTGGTTATGAGGTCTGGGGATTTAGCTCAGTGGCACAGTGCCTGCCTGGCAAGCACAAGGTCATGAGTTCAATTCCCGGTACCAGAAAAAAAAAAAAAAAAGAGTGATTATGAGTATGGCTTCTGACACCAAACTCTCTGGTTCTGAATCACAATTCTACTACATTTTAAATTTCTCATCTAACCTATTTGTTCCTTGTTTCCCATGTATAGAGAATAGCAATGATACCTTCTCTGTAGCACGTTTCTAAACTTTAAATGACTCAATTTACCTGTGACCCTTAAAAGAGATTGGTAGAAATTGTATCCACCAGGATAGACTGATGTGTGACTTAGTAACAGGAAACTCCAAATTATTGGCATCATTAACAAAAAGTTTTATTCTTCATGCACACAAAGTCTGGCACAAGGCAACACATCCTCCGCACAGGTTGTGGAATGACTGTGAGCTCTTGCATAGAGATCCATATAGCCAAGGGGACATAACTTAGGATCAACACCAAGAGTCTTGCCCACATGATTTTCATTGCTTGCTTAACAAAACTTTACATATCTACTCAAGGTAGGTTGCAGGTACATGGAGTTCTACTGTTTAGAAAATCATTAACTGCTATGGCATGGGAAAGAGACATGACAACATATGCCTTAGACTTGAAGATTTCCTCCCAGATATACCACATATCACTTCTCACATTTCATCAGCTGAAGCAAGTCTGTGACCATTCCTAATTTTAAGTACACAAGGAATTGCAAAGCTATACATTCCCAGAGGTGGGAAAAGCAGAATATCTATAAACAACCCAATTGACTACAATATACCTGGTACTATCTGTGCATTGGTTATTATCATTCTGGGAGATTTACAGAGCCCACTGAAATATGTTGATAGGACACCTTCATATTAATAAGACACCTGATTGAGCAAGAAAGGCAACTCAGCCTGTGCTCATGCCCCTCCTTCACCAGCCCAGATATCTCCAATGGACTATGTCTTATTAATGCTTAGATCACCAAGATCTAGAAGCACTGGTCAGCCCATAAATAACTGAGACTGACACTAGTGACCAACTGACCAAAGAATGAAAAGCAGCTTCTGGGGAATGTTCCCAAAATGACTGCCTGGACCTCACAGAGGTTTCCTAGGTATCACCAGACTATTTACCTTCTGATGTTTCAAGTGCTGGAAAGAAGAGTCATTTGGGTCACCATGGTGGTGGTATATGGACCAGTTCTTTGGGCTCTTTGCTGCTACTAGATAGTAACACTAGAAAATGCAGTATCTTCTGCTATGTAAAGAAATGCATTTGTAAAAGACAAAAGAATGAACTTCCTTTAGATCAACAAGCAAATCTATATCATAAATGATGGGGTTGTAGCCCATTATTCCATCATGAGACCTATGGTTACTATGCACTAAGTTACCACACTGCTTCAAAGCCTGCACGAATCTTTCCAGTGACTTCGCACTAATCACTCACAAGCCAATGGGTTCCATTTGTTCACTTTCAGCAAAAGCTGTGTTTATAATGGTGATCAACTATTGATGTAACCCCTGTTCTCATGGAGCTTTCAGACTAGTGCAAGGGTACGAAGAGGACTAGCATTTAAAAGGTAAATAAATGTGCTTCTGGCTAAAATTCAGTTCTGCATTTAGAAGGGAATGATTATCATTCTATGATATCATATAATAATAGAATCTGATCTAAGTGTTGGGGAGTCAGAGAGTATGAGGGGACTTGGGAAGCTTTCTAGAAGTCCTGTTAAAACTGATATCTAAGGAAAAACTCCACATAATCAAACAACTTAAACATTGCTGCACTGGAGGCTACATTTCCAACACATGAACATCTGGGGGCCATTTCAGATTCAAAGCATTAAAATATTGAAGGATTCTGGCCAAAGAACAGGTCAGAATCCCAGTGAACCTATGAGTAAATGCTCCTTTGATTCCAGAGGGTTCAGAAGAAATTGTTCAAGTGTGTGGTGAAGTTTTGTAAACTGTAAAGCTCCAACAGCATGGAATTTGACCTTCACCCTCACTGTGACCTGTATTCATAAACTGTGTTTCATGATCACAGTCTGTGGAGGTTTCAGTCTGTAACCCACTGGCTCCAAGACAGTTACTTAAATTAAAGCCCTTTTGTCATTACGTAAGCCACAAAGAAAGTGGGAGTCAAGATTCTTCTCAGAAGGGATCTGGAGTCTGTAGTTTATACAGAAGAGGGATAATCAAGAATTGCAAGATGAACCTATGGGGAACCACTCAGACAAAGAGTGGGTCATGTCAGAGTGCTTCCAGACAGCCCTGAGGACATGACCCAATTGTCAGCACAGGCACACATCAGGGCATAATTATATAACCATGACTTAGCAGCGGACAACTACGCATGAACCAATGAGGCCAGCATGTAAGAATGTAAATAGGTGATAACAACCTGTATGAAAAATATACAGTAAAACTGAAGGTGACTCTTGTACCCTGCTCTGCTCCACACTGCCTGCTGTTGTTGCTGATGTCTTTAACTTGCAGACCTGACCCAAGAAAAGTTCCCTTGGACCCTCTTGGTTCGGGTTGTGGGGGGTGGACAGAATCTTAGACGACAGGCAGAAAGCTGGAGAAGAGGGCAAATCTCATAGATCTTGGGGTAAATAATATGTAAGAAGAAGTGATTAGGTATGTCCTAGGCTGGAGGGAGGAAGCAGTGGTAACATTGGGCTTGCCAGGGATTACAGTGGTACAGTGTGAAGGACTGAAAGTTAATTTAAGAGATATAGATGTTGTCCCTTGTTTTATAGACAGAGGTTTGAGTTATTAAAGAACTTCTCCTAGTCATGAAGCCAGAGAGCAGCTGAACCAAAAGTAGAATTGTTACAGTTAATAGTCCAGGTGCTTAAAGAACTGTCAAGTGTACAGCTTCTAGTAAGTAGCTATGTTTATTGAAGATCACTGGACAGTAGAAGCAGGAATGGGCAGGAGAGCAAAGGGGAAAGGAGGAGGAAGAGGAGCAAAGGAAGCTACTGCTGGTAGTGAAGTTGAGAGACAAAGGAGTTGGTGGTGGTGGTGATGGTGTGTAAACGGGGAGGGCTCCAAGCTGCAGTGGGTCTTGGAGAAAGAAGAGGAAGCCTTAATAACTCAGGCTTCCAGTATTTAAAGAGTCAGGCACCTCTAACTCCAGTTGCCTCCCGTTGTGGTCAGAAGCCTCTGACTACAGGTATCTCCCATTCTGTCTCTCACTGATGTGGATGATCTGCCGCCTCAGGTGTCATGACCTCCTGAGCCTAAACATGGGTAATAACCAGGGTAGTGCTGTGTTACAGTTGAATGAAGGAAAGGGAGTGGCTCCCTCAGCTTCACTGGACAGGTTTTCTAACTGTACTAAAATACCATGCCTATACCCCTCATTCCATGCAGTGTGAGCCTAGTAGTAAGAGGAATGATAACTCTGGCAGTGGATATTAGTCTTTGTTTTTGTTTTTACTTTTGTTTTTTTGAGACAGGGTCTCACCATGTAGTCCAGGCTGGCCTCAAATCCATGGTGATCCTCCTGCCTCAGCCTCCCAAGTGCTTGGATTACAGCTGTGCACCACCATGCCTGGCAGTCATTTAAATAAAAAAGGAAATCAATGTCTCTGGAGCCTGAGCTACAAATAATTTTTATTCCATAGAGACTGGACAAGAGTCTAAATGTTTCACATGTGCATAGCCCTGAGAATTGAAAATGGGCAGGTCCCCAGAAGAGACAATGAGCATTTCCTCTTGTCTACTCATTCATCGAGTATTTCTATTGATTTTGGGTTCTGAACAAGGAAGAGTCACTGTCAACATTATCTCTGCTTCTAACTATGATTGAAAACCCTGGACAAAAACATATAACTCAACTCTCAGAAGACTTGGAAAAGTTGATAAAATGATAGAGTAGGTAAGTTTTACTGGACTCAAGAACTGAGATTTAGGTGATTTCTCAGAGGATTTATATTTTTTCTGCCTCCTATATATTGTGATATATGTGCTACAGCAGCCTGAAACTTGGAGTTACGGGGGGAATGGAAGGAAAAAGGCCACATGGAAAGCCAGATTCTTTGGAAGGGGAGGACTCCAGGAATCCAAAGCCTTCTGAGTTGGCTGTTCCTGGTTCAGACAGCCACCAGCCAAGAGTGGATTCTCCCTGCCCTTCATCAGGTGAGCAGGGGCAAAGAGGCTGACTTTCTCCCATCTTGCCTGTGCAGCAGACACTATGGGCAGGAAACAAGACTTTACTTTTTAACCAGAACACCAGGAACCAGAGGATACATGGCAGGACAGGAAATCATGCCTAGGACATAGTGCAAAGAGGAAGGAGCTAGTAAAAAGGATCCTTTAAAACTGTGCATAAAATTCTTGCCAGGATCAATATAGTGAAAACTGAACACTCAGCTATTGGGCAGAGAGCTCCCAGAGTTTCACACAGACAGCTGGGGGATGTAAGGCCCAATGGACTAGGGCAGCACTATAGATGCTTCAGAGAGTGGACCAGGCGATGCACCGGGAGCTGAGCCAAGTTACCTGCTTGTTGTGGTTTAGATCTAAAATGGCCCACTAAGCCTCACGTATTTGGAAGGTGACTCGATTATGGGGGCTTATAGCTGACTTGTTGTTAGGAAGTGGGGCCTGGTGGGAAGAAGAGCGTCATTGATACGTGACTGGGAAGGGCAAATTCCCTCTCTGGCTCCTTCCTTGATCTCTCTGCTTCCTGTCCACCATGAGGTGAGCACCTTCTCCTCCACATGCCTCTTCACCAGGCCCGTGCTATTTCTTTGCAGCTGGCCAGCAATGGACAGAAACATAAGCCAAAATAAGCCTCTCTTTCTCTAAGATATGGGAGTCAGGCACTGTGTCTCAGTAAAGAGAAAATGCCTAAAACACTGCCTGAATTTTTTAAAAAAGTTAATCTTTTGCTATGGTTTGTGTCTGGATGTCCCCCCAAAGCCTCATGTAGTCATGGGGACACTTTTTGGAGGCAGCTGAATCTAGAGTTTGTGATTGGTTCATTCTCTAGTGCTGGGATTGAGGGTGTGAGTGTTATACCTGCCCTAGGGTGGGTAGCCTGCATACGATATGAGAGGAAAAGAGGCTTGCCCTCCCCTTTTTCTGCTCTTGTTGCTTTTGCTGTCTTCTACCATGAACTATTGCCCTTCTGCCATGTACAACCCTGTCTTGGAGCCAGTGGGTTACAGACTGAAACCTCTACAGATTGAGCTAAATAAACTTTCCCTTCCTTAACTTTGGGTGTTGGATATTTTGCTTTAGCAAAGAGAGAAAAGTAACTAAGACACTTCTTATAGAAGATTTAAATAAGGCTCAGTTTTACAGCATAATCAAGATATTCAAGATACAACCTAAAATTACTTTACATATAAAAGGCCAGAGAAACCTAAACAACTCTCAGCAGAAAGGGCAGAGTTCCTCCTTTGTATATAACCTCTAACAATAGAAAGATGACCAAATGCATTTTTGTGGCATGGAGACCAAGCCCAGGTTCCCATGCATGCTAGGCAAGTGGTCTACCACTGAGCAACACTTCCAGCCCCAATTCAATGTCTTGAATTGAACTGCAAAGTACAAAATATAGTTTTTGAGATTTCTTCAAAATAGTTTTCATTCCCAAACTGCCATGTGTTCTAATCAATTCAATCTATTCTGAAACTTCCTCCATCTGCTGGCCTGTTGTAGGCAAGGAGAAAGGAAGATGTTACTTGAAGTGCTCACAGAGTACATAGTGTGTGAGATCTCAGAGAAAAAAATTTAAAATTTTTGAAATTTCCCTGAAACTCATGCAGATGCTGCTAGCGGGGGAACAGCCAGGGGTGCACCTAGCCTCCTGTCCCAGAACAGCAGAGACAGGGTTTCAGTTAACCTGTGGTCTTTACCTTCCCTAGACACAGGTCCAGCTGGCCTTTAAAATGGAGAGTGGAGAGGGCGGTGTTATGGTTGATACACTGTGTCAACTTGGGGAGTCTAGAGGTTTGGCTAAGTGACTCAGCAGGAAGCCAGGGTGCTTACTTTGTATACATCCTGAGCCTGTGGAAGAGGAGGGCATGGAGATTATGTGAGAGCTACACGCCCCTTAGGTGGGGGTAGCCTGTTTACAAAGTAAGGCAGGGAAAGAAGCTGCCTGCTGCCATTCCTCCAGGTTTGCTCTGGCTGTTTGCTGTTCGGCTGCCATTCCCCGCTTTGCTATTGTTGCTTTTGCTACATTCTGCCTCGGAGCCAGCCAAGTATGGACTGAAACCTCCACAAACTGTAAGCTAAACAAACCTTTCCTTCCTTCATTTTGGGCATTGGGTATTTTGTCTCAGCAATGAGAGAAAAGTAACCAAGACAGGCTGGAATGGTGGAAATGAAAATTTATATTCAAATATACTATGTCAAAATGATACAGCCTTTTGATATCTAAAATGGCCAAAAGGTAACAATTGGGTGGTATTAACCAACTGTAAGAGAGTAAGACAGAGGATGTAAAAGAACTGGGTAATAACAATGTTATCAAATTTAATACCCTAGGATATATTCCTGTCTCTCAAAAATGTTCAGGCTCCATGGAGGAAGTTCTTGAAGAAAAGGAGTTCACTGCACAGAAGTCCAAATGAGTCTGAGCTGGAAACAGAATAATTTCATTTTCACTTACTGTGATCAACTCATTCATCAGGAAAAATGAGCTTGGAAAGTGCAGGTGTGCTCCCCAAAGGACACCCGAGCAGCCCCTCCCTCCTGCAATTAGGGGACTAAAAGTCCCAACTGACCAAGGAGATTAACACTGCTGTGATTATTTTCATTTCAAAAAGGGTCCACTTGAAATATTTACTCTGCTAGTTCCTTCAAGTGTGGACCACCTCTAGGGCATTCAGATTTCTTTCATAAATCATTAACCACCGTGTCAAGGGCGCACAGCGAGGGAGACTTCGGAGTCCTCACCAATGGAAGATCAATAGCAGGGAAGGTAAATCATCTCTGAAGGGAGGTGAGTCAAGGGGAGAGACGTGGCTGTGCCTTACACCCCAGGCTTCAGGAAATGTGACACAAAGGAAGGAGCGAGTGCTTTGTGATGTGGAGGTGGGAGACAGCTCTTCCCAAAGTGAGCTGCTGGGTGCCACCGAGAATTGGGACTGTGTCCTGTCACCTCTGCCTATTTATCCTCTTTCCACTCAAAGGACCTGTGACTGGTTATGACAGGTATTGTTGAAGCTCAATCCATTCTGCCTTCTGGGCCCCACTTGCTCATTATAGAAGGCTGCAATTTCATTTCAGATAGGCAGTGTAAAACCTGTTGTCATATTTTATGTCATGATGTTAACTCTGCTATGAAATTATACTCTGAGAATACCCCAGAGCTGGCTCAGTACATATAAATAGCCATTTATCAGATGCAACCCATAATCTCCTTGTTGCTATGACCCATTCTGTAATTTTCCCTTAGCTGACAAGCTACAAATGAAGAGTGTACTTAGATTTCAGTTATGAGGTTGAAAATATGGATGTGGATATAAAAAGCTGAGCCCTTCAAGAAGAAACCAGGGAATTTTCTCATTAAATTCTAAGGACTTTGGTCCATCTGCTTTGTAACCACGTAAGAATCCTGTACTCCCTTCCCTGGCTTCCCACACAACGTTTTACTCAGTGATTCTCTGTCATGCCTCTGTCAGCTCCCTTCTTCATCCACATCTGTGCCCAGTCTTTCTTCTTGCCCAAGACATGCACTTTCTCATCCTTGCTTATAAGATGTCTCTGTCAGCTGAGAACTCATTGTGTTCATGGACAAAATAATGAAAACTTTAGCCACTGAATCTTTTTTCCCACAAATGCCAACATGTCATGGACTATCACGATACCCCAAGTACTGTGTCCTAGAGACCTCACACAGAGGCTCCATTTCATATATGAAGAAACTGAGGTTCAGAGCACAGTGTCTAAGACTATACACAGCTAAGTAACACTCGGGGTTGGCACCAACACACTCTGTTAGTTTCCTGCAGGCTGCTATAACAAATAATTATAAACTGGGTGGCTTAAAAAAAGTAGAGATGTATTTTCTCAGTTCTGGAGGCCAGAGATCCTAGATCAAGCTGTCAATATGGCTGCAATCCTTCAGGGTATTCAGGGGAAAGTCCTTTCCTTGTGTCTTCCAAATTCTGGTGGCTGCAATTTGTGTTTCTCAGTTTGTGGCTGCGTCTCTCTGGTTCATGTTCACGTCAGCTCCTCTGTATCTTTCTCAAAACTCTGGACCTCTCTCTTACAGGACTGGATGCTATTGTGTTTAGGGCCCATGAAGATAATATGGGCTCACTCTTCCTCCCAGGATCCCTAACTTATTCACATCATAGACTATGGAAGACAACATTCACAGGTTGCAAGTATTTGATGTGGATGTCCTTAGGGGGACTCCAAAAGCTATTGAAGTCTCAATAGACTGGAGTCCTCAAACCTACTTATGCCTCGGGGGCTGGAGTCAGGTGCTGCCAGGCTGTAAAGGGAAAGTTGCTCTTCCATCCACCTCTCCTGACATGAAAGTTCCAAGGACCCAAAATTCACAAATTCCTTTAGATTCAAAGACAAATGTGTCATAAAGAAAATAAGATATCTTCGAAGAGTAATAATCACTTTCATACCGATCAGTTTATTAGATTAACCTTAGACACTCCCACCCCTGTGGAGGGAGGCATAAACCAGGTCACACCTCACGGCCAAGATGGGCTATTCATATTTTTTCAGGTACCACATTATGCTGACATAGACAATGGCTTTGAAGTGCCCCTTGAACTTTCTTTTTATGGCTCTATCTGCTGGGCACTGGAACACTGAACAGGAAAATGCAGCACTTAATTATGTGTATATTTTATTCACATAATAACTTCGATATGCTTGATTATTCACAGAAGTTAGCTGTCCAGCCATCCTCGTGTAAGTTGAAATTGTTTGTCAAATTGGCATGTCTTGATCAATTTGTTTGCTGTCCCTATTCCCCCATGGCTGGGAACTGTCCAAAATATTTTGTTCTTCTTCCTTGGTAAAGATGTTTCTGTAACCCCTTTAAAATGCTTATTTTCCAAACGATTTTATGCCAACATTAAAGAGCATTTTTGGAAGGATTAAAAAAACATCATCTATAACCCTCCAACCTAGCAATCCATAATCTTAGGGTTCTAACCTTACTGAATATCACTGAATATCCTGGAGCTCTCTCATCAATAGCTTGAAACTGTATGTAGAGAGAAACAGGAAAATATTTAATTTGCAATTGTAAGGCATAGATCTATTTCATGATTTGACTAAGACACTTAGGTACCCTGGGAATAGTCTTATGAGTAAATCAGTTCTTATGCCCCAGCACCTGAGCGTGTTAACAGATGCGATAAAGTAAGATAGCAATAGCCTAGAAAATTCCAAGATACTAGAAATTTTCACTGTGACTCATTGGAGGACCACTGCTAGAACTTTGTCAAAGAAGTCAAACTGGTTCTCAGGGTGGCTTTGGATTTTCCAATACAAAATGATCAAAGATTCACCTAAATTTTCAGGCTATCTCTTCCCTCCCAGGAAGTGGCCTGTTATGGTTGATACATTGTGTCAATTTGAGGAGTCTAGAGGTTTGGCTAAGTGACTCAGCAAGAAGCCAGGGTGCTTACTATGTACACATCCTGAGCCTGTGCAAGAGGAGGGCATGGAGACTATGTGAGAGCTACATGCCCCTTAGGTGGGGGTAGCCTGTTTACGATGTAAGGCAGGGAAAGAAGGTGCTTGCCGCCGTTCCTCCCTTTTGCTCTGGCTGCTTTGCTGTTCCTCCCTTTTGCTCTGGCTACTTTGCTGTTCTGCCACCATGAACTGTTGCCCTGTGCCATGTGCCACTCTGCCTTGGATCTAGACAGGTATGGACTGAAACCTCCACAAACTGTAAGCTAAATAAATCTTTCCTTCCTCCATTTTGGGTGTTGGGTATTTTGTCTCAGCAAGGAGAGAAAAGTAACCAAGACTTGGCTGCTTTGGGATTGCCAGGAAGTACTGGAGGAACAACCCCCCAGGGTGGGAGTGGGAGGGGCACTAGCATATGGACTATAGCTCAAAGCTGATGCTTGTTCAACGTTTTACTGAGAATTATCATGAAAACATAAATGAAGATAATCATGAGTTAACTATGGGGAAAAATTGTAACGTTCTAAGCCTGCTATGCTGGAACACTGAACTGAACACTGTACACTGAACTATGCTGACCTTGATCTTTTGTCCTTTTTACTTCTGAAACAGAGCCCCTAAACAACTCTTGAGGGGTGTCAGAGAGCACATAGCTGAGAAGACTTGTGGCCCATTGTTCCACCTGAATCATGAAGGTTTCAAAGCAGAGTACATCCCTGAACTCTAAGGAGCCTGGAGGAGGCAGCAGGGGTTGGTTCTTGAAGTAGACACTGAGTCTCATGACAAATGAAGGGAGTGGGACAGAAGGGTGGCAATTTTCCTGGAGTACCTAAGCCCTCAGATAGCACCAAAGGAATGATTCCTTCCTGTGCTAGATGTCTTCCTTCCTCCTTGAGATCGTTGTGTGTGTGTGTGTGTGTGTGTGTGTGTGTGTGTGTGTGTGTGTACCATGCAAAAAGCCTGAGAAGTAGAGGGTAAGTTAGTGCACATGTAATTATACTGAGGAAAATCACCATCAAGTGAGTTGTGCAGCAACTACAATGAAAAGGTATTTGTTTTCATTTTACTGGGTTTGCTTCTTGAAGCTGAAAGTCCCTGGAAAATAGCCTGCCTGAAATGCAGCTGCAGGTCTGTGTCACTGTGGCCAGATGGCAAGCCCCTCTGCATGCAGGTTTCCTCACCAGAAACAGGTGCTGTATCTACTGGCTGAAAGGTGGTTTTCAGGGCTCAGTCTCTGACATAATTGGTTTATAAGGTCAGAATTTCTTAAAACGAGGTTGTGCTCTGAAATAAATCTGCAAAGTAGTAAAAATTGGATTCTACCCACAAGTACCACTCGCATACCAACTTCAAGTTAGAGTCTGTGCTGACCAGCATGCCGCGGCTAACACACAGCGAGGTCGGGTTATGCTGCGTTGCATTTCTGTTCTCAGCTGATAGTTTGTTTTCAGAGCATCAAAGGCCCATCCGGAACGGACTTTGGAGATTTGGCCAAGACACCCATGTAGAGCGAGACCATCCTGCTGGTAGGATGACACTTATCATGGATGCCTTTACCCACTCATTTTCCCATCGTTAGGTCTAATTTAGAAATCGTTTCTTTATAATTAAAAGAGTTAAATCTTCTAACATCTCTACAAATAAACTACTCATTTTCTTTTCCTCCAGCTCTGTTCAAGATTTGAAATTCATTGAACTGCAAATATCTGTTAAAAAAGGAAGAGAAATCACAATGATTATGCTTCACTTGTCTATTACAGCAACTGCTGATTTGCCCTCTACATTAATCGCCTCTGGGCCAGACAATCCATCTCTATTAATAAACTTGTTGAGCTCAGACATCATTTCTTCCCATTTTTCAGTCTCTCACATCACAAAGCTCAGTTCCTTTCACATGCAAGTACTGTACATTTCTTGATTATAGGAATAGTAGTCCTTTAAATATTTGAAGGCGGCCAGACGAGCAGGCTCCCCCAGCCCCCCGCGCCTTG
>NW_004955435.1:19067955-19101825 GCF_000276665.1 Chinchilla lanigera | reverse complement strand
GCTTGTGATATGTTGTAAAATGTTGTATGTCTGTTAATGTTTCCCTCCTTTTATCTTTAAAATAAATAAAAAAAAATAAATATTTGAAGGCTCCTTAGCTAAAAATACTGAATTTTCTCAACTGTTGTATGTACAATAAACACTTTTTTTTGAATTCTTTCCATATGCCAGAGTGTTGCTCCAAGCACTGTCATGGGGTCGCCCAGGCAGAGCCCAGGGGTTGGGGTGAGCTAAGGAAACATTGTCATGTTCCTCGTCCCCTTAGTCACCTCACCACACATGGACTCAAGAAAGCTAGTGACAGGAACTTCAGGTAAGTCAGATCTCTTTCATCCTACCCTTGTGTGAATTGAATGTTTGAAGCTAATTCCAGAGTTTCACATTTATTTCTGTTTAGATTCATTTTGTCATAGTTTTAGCCCACTTCTCCCAAACTGTACAATCCTTCTGAATCACAATTTTGTCCCTTATCTTAGTTATTAATTCCAGTTATATGTCATCTGAAAGCAGTTCCGCAAGCACTATGGACTCCAAGTAGGTATTAAAGAAAATATCATGCAAGAGAGGAGTGGTAGCATGGAACATATAAACTGCCATTTTTATGGGGCAAAAGTACTCAGATATGGTCCGTGTTTAATGGTGCAATCAGGTGCATCATTCCAGCACCTTCTGGGATGGAGGTGGATTCCGTCAAACATCTCCTACCGAAGCTCCTTAACTGCCTGCTGCTCTGCCTCATTGTAGTCCAGTGGCCTGTGTTTCCTGGTGCTATTCTGAAGGACACAGAGACACTTGCGACCAATGGCTTTGATGAAGGCTCCATGGAGCAGATCACCAGCAGAGGCCCCAGTGCCAACCTACCTTGTTGAGTCCTAGCTCTGCAACCTCTGCCACATTCATTCAGCTCTCTACCTCAGTTTCCTCATGTGAAACACGGAGATGTCAATAATACCAGCCGCCCAGAGTTCTCTGAAGTCTGGATAAACGGTGAGCCTGGATCACATTGGGGTGCTCCATAAGTGATGAGTATCATTACAGCACCTTTCCTTGGGAATTGATGTTGAGTCAATTGATTCTACTCCTTTATTTCACCAAATGATCATAATCAGATCAGCTGAGCATTTTACCAGGGACCAGCATCACACCCTAGATAGTAGTTTCTGAATATTATTCTTCCCTTTAAAATAAGTGCATTTATCCTTCTTAAGTCTTTGGGATAGGTCTTTCTGCCATCGGCCTCAAGGCTTATGGGAGGGTTTCCCACGTCCAGCTTCAGATCTGAGCCCATTTAAAGTAAGGGAGCTCTTATTACTCATTCATCTAGACCGTGGTCTAATCTCCTCCTAACCGATGCCATGCTATCCATTATCGTGTCAAGATCATTTTCCTGGATAGAGATGATTAAGGAAAATTATGAAATGAATTGTTCTGCCTTCTTTATTCCAACACTAAAATAACAATAACCATATGTCCTTTTTGCAGCTCCAAACACACCTAAAAAGTGTTTTCAAGAGTCCTTAGCCTGGCTCACAAGCCTTCCTTAATTCTGTCCCCTTGTGCAGGCACAGCACCCACTCGCACTGTTCTTTGTGTTAGCCCTCAGCTGGTGCTCCTCATTCATCCTGTGCGGGTCTCTTAAAGACCGGACGCCACCAAAGGCTCCTCTTGAATCTGCTGCCCTCTTGTCTTACGAGCCACCTACTTCTCTCCCTGAGTATGATGATTTATGACTGGAGAGCTAGCATTTGCTTAGATCCTACCCTGCCTCTCAAGTCACATTTTTGAATTCACACGATGGGATCTATTTTTCCCCAGACTGTTTGAATTCTGTTCTCTTCAAATCTAGAGCAGATGTCAGAACCTTGACAAACATTTTCCTTCCACAGTATTGTGTGATAGTCCTTGGGTATGGAAAGGTTATTTTGAGTGTGGGTCAGAGAGAGAAGAGTGACCATGGCTTTCATCGCAGCTATCATCCATCTCCTGAGATTGAATTACTAATGAAGTGAAGAATTTATAGTATTAGATACTATCAGGTTTGTTTGTTTGTTTGTTTAAGACAGGGTCTCGCTATATAGTTCAGGCTGCCCTGAACTCACTGTGTAGCTTAGGCTGACCTCGAACTTGCAGCAACCCTCCTGCCTCAGCCTCCCAAGTGCTGGGATTACAGGCATGCGCCACCACACCTGGCTGTTACTGTCAGTTTTAAGAGGGAGATTAGTGAGATTTTCACTTATTATTTTAAGTAAACTTTTCACTGGATTGTACCATATGGGAGGTTCCTAAGCCATTTTCATAGAGAATTTTCACATGTGAACAAACCTATCTACATACCTAATTACTAAACCTATCAGCCTGTTACCTAATAAATAAGTTTTAATGGAGTTATAATTTATATAAGGAAAGTGGCAGTTGCTATAATAGCAGGAAACACTTGTTTAGAACTTAACTACCTGGGTAGTACTGTACTAAATGACACACACACACGTTTGTACGATGCCAATTTTAGTCTTCACAATAGCTCTATTGAGGTAGGTCTTACTATTATCTCCAGTTTAAATATAAGAAACTGTAGTTCTGGACCCCAAGATCACTAGCTGGAGTCCAAACCCAGGTCTAGGTACTTATAGACTGTTCTATTAGACTCTTGGTTCCCAGCTTCCTCCCAGCTGGCACTCACCAGATCTTCGTAGCACTACTGACATTTGAGGCTGGTTACTTCTTTTATAAGTGTGTCTTTTGCATTTTAGGATGCTTATAAGCATCCCTACCAATTATATGCCCAAAGCACCTCCCACCATGCATAATAATAAAAAAAATATCATCAGACTTTGCCACATGATTTGTAGGAGGTAACATTGCCTCTCACTGAGAGCCACTGCTGTGGATGGATAGCTCCAAAACTTTTGGGCCACCTCTCTTCTCACCCACCAGCTCTCTGCTATGAGTGAGTCCTCAGACACATAGATGCTCACACAGGTGTGCACCTTCCTCGTGGGCGGTGTTATTCTAAACCTTGACTGGTGTCTTCTGAACTACTGCCCTGCTACCAGTAGTTCCTCCTATTTTCATAAGTTTCATTTCTTGGGTTGCATTTAATCATTTCAATCCAGAGTTTTGCTTCACTTACCATCCAAATACATTCCTTACTATGCAGTTTCCTGGAGCCTCACACATCATTGCTCCTGGCACAATCATCATAGCTCTCCTCCTTTTCCCCTTTCCACAGAAAATCACTGGGCACTTCTTTCCATGTTCTCTCTTTTTCTCCCTTGTACCTATTTTCCTCCATATAGAACAATTTGTCAAAGTCACTGAAGGAACAGCTGGTATACTCAAAGGGTATAACTTCTCAAAGTTTGAGAAGTTACTAAATGTCTCGCAAAGAGGAGAGCATGGTGTGGGGAAACAGGGTGGATCATGTAGCAACCTGAATCTGGCACCCTCATGGAGTTGTTACCTCTCCAAGGTCTGAAGGGGTAAGAGCAAGGTGTGGTTACTCCAGGTGTGGAGGACCACCTGGATGACTCCCTTGAACGAAGAGCAGTTATCTCCATTTTTAGCTAAACCTGGCCCTATTTCCATGTATTGATATGTGCAGAGCTGACTAGGACTTTTCCTTATCCTTTCAATTGGCTTTAAGCAATGTAGATCAGTCCAGCCGAGGTGCTGATGTGTAGTCTTTGAAGCAAGGGGACAGGTCAGTGTTACCCCACTCCTGTAGCTCCCCAAAACTGTGTGTGAGCCAGGTGGGAGGGAGAGCCGTGCTGTACGCTGTCAGTTGGGATGGAGCCTCAAGATAAGAGGCTATGACTTCCCAGGGCATAAAAGATTGCACATCAGAGCTGAAGCACCAACCCCAAAACATTAGATACTACCTCAGTTGTGTTATGCAGCTTACTCTTCTGCATATCCTTCTCTCTGCATATTGCAGAGGTGATTTCAGGCCTCCTACTTAGCTCAGCTCACAGCACTCACATACTTCCCACCATCCTCACAGTCACTCATCCTCAAGCCACCCCTTTCTTCATGAATTAATAAAACCCGGGTAGAGGCCTTCGTTCCAGTTAACCATCTTACTAGCTGGACTTAGGACCCCTTGGCTCCCCATAGCTACAAATATGCCTTAGTGTCTTTACTTTCTCCATGGGTTGCCCTGGAAGTGGTAGATTGGAATTAACTCACTAGAATTACAAGAACTTTTCCATGGGATTACAAATATAAACTTCTCAGACTGTGACAAGGACAGGGCAGGACTTGCTATAGTTACTGAACCCAGAAAGAGTGCTGCATGACAACCCTTACTAGGACAAGCCAGAGACAAGTTCTGGGAGTTCAATGGTGCTGCCCACAGGACCAGCTTCCTGGACACCGACAAGGGCAGAGAGCGTCTGGAGGGCAGGCAGAGGATGTGCAGTACAGTATCTGTACAGTTTTACCTCAGCCCAGTTCCTGCTCCTGTTCCTAAATTTCACTTTGAAATGCTCTTTATCAGCTCACAGATCTTGCCAAACATATTCACCCTAATTATTGAGAGGGGCCTTCTTCTTGCCAGAAGCTTATCAGTCTAGGATCATCAGCTCTCTTTAGAAAACCAAAGCCTGCTTTGGAGATCATCTATATAGCCAGCTGTTCTTTTCTGTCCTCCTCCTGTCTCTTCCAAAATTATAAAGCTCAGCTGGAAGAAGAAACGGGAAAATCTGATTTGCCTTGTGAGATTTGGGTGGGTTTCTCCATCAGTGTCAGGAAGATGGGAAGCACATTTTAGTCCTTTGTCTGCTGGATCTCCAGGTCTGGAGTTTTCAGACCCAGCACCCTGGCTGCTCTCTTAATTATTCTTGAGGGCAAGCAATGCCTTTTCCTAGGGTCTGGATTCATCTGGAGCAGGAAGTTATAGGGCTGCAGACAGATACCTGGCTGGAAAGCCTCTCTTCTTGTTCTTGTGTTTCTGCATTTGTTGTGCTGCCTCCCTGCCTTCTTAAAAATTTCCTCCCATTTTTACTACATTCTGGGTTATTTTTTCACTTAGTCTAGGTACTCTTTGTTGTCTCTGCTAGAGAAGCAGGAAATCTTTCCTCAAGCTCTTTAACCTTCTCCAGGGAGACCAATGACATTTATGGCACATCTGAGAGAGGGGGAGGAAGACAGAAAGGGAGGGAGAGGGAAAAGGAGGGAGAGAGAGGGAGGGAGGGAGAGAGAGAGAGGGAGGGAGAGAGGGAGAAAGGGAGAGAGAGAGAGAGGATTCCCAGGATGCTTCCTTTGATGTTCCTACCCCTGAGACTCAAGTTGAAAACAACTGTGTAATTCCTTCCAATTTCTGCTGCTGGCTTCTGAGCTCCTGGGCTCTTGGGGATTCAAGGTAACAGTGCCATTAAGTTGATGTGGCTGTTTTCCTCCCTGTCTCATCTAACTTTGGATAACCTGCAAGCTATTGATAATTAGCAGTTAACTGCAGTAGCAATGCATCGAGTTCAGATCCTTTCAGTAAATGTGGCCAGGTAGCAATACTGTCAATGTCCACACAATTCACCATGGCAGTACTTGGTTCCTATCTTCCAGTTTCTTGCCTTACGGACTATTTTGCTCTTTGTCTTAATTGTAGATTACATGATACCTATGTTAAGATTTCTCTTTTCGAAGTAATAGTAAGTTTAACTAGTGGAGATACATAAGCTCACAGATACACACACACATTTAGATTAAGGCTGCAAAGCACTTTAAAAAAACACTTAAAATAACTATGCTTATGAGCAATCACCTAACACATACAAACAATAAAATTGATAGAAAATGATTATGACAAAGTTGAATTTATGTGACCTTTTTATTTTGCCACAGACTTTCAACATTTTCTAAATGTATATGACATTTTTTGTATAAAGGAGTTAGTTTTCATATTATACATGAGATAAGTCAGGTAGTGACATTTGGTTTATTCTTACCTTTGACTTCATCACTTTTACGTTTATTATCTGATCAGACTAAGTCAACATCTTTAAATTCTGCTGTTAATATCAACATTAATTTCCTGCTCTAACAACTATTCAGTGAGTACACCCATGTTCTTAGGAAATATATATAAAGAAGGTTTTAGGAACAAAAGAATACAACCTGCTACATATCCTGAAATGATTAAAAAAAAGACTATATATTTATGTGCTGTGTGTGCATGTGCAGACAGGCAGATTGAACGCTAGTCTATTATTCTAAAAATTGGGAAATAAAAGTAAACAATTTTAAGAGTCTATTAATCATCTATTATGAGTTAAAGCTTACTATATAAAAGGTTAAACATATTTATAGTGCTAAATATACACTTTAGAAGCTCTTATCTAAACATATTGATCACAATTAGTTAAAAATTGTTTGAACACACTGTCTCAGCACATGCGTGTTTATGTATAATTCTCACAGAAGTACTAATACACTGAGACAGTATATGCATTATATAGCATCCACATTCCCCCAGAAGGAATATGTAAATAGTCAAGAAATTATATTTTAAATCATATTTTTAAAAAATTAATAGTGGAAAACATCTTTTTAATCTTACTGGAATCAATTTAACAAATACTGTATAGAGAAAGTGATATGACTGAATATGCTTAAATTTTATTGGTATATTTTTGTGACATATATTTACATTCATTCTGGAGAACTGGCACATGTATGTTACCGCAGTCATTCTCCTTCCTCTTCCCCCATCTTCCTTTCCCCTTCCTCTGATCCCCTTCCCCATTTCCAAAAATTTGCCTCCCTGTTACCTGCCACGTCTCTTTTATTTCACTCTTTCATTTATTTATATTTTGGGTTTTTCAAATAAGAGACATGATTTAATTTATTAAAATCTTAGCTTAACACTTTGTGACTTGGCAATTCAACATCTGGTGTCCAAATCATTTTGTCCAGATTCTTTTCTGTTGCTGTTGTTTGGTACTGAAGACTGAACACAGGGCAGCCTGTGTGATCTGCATGAGTTCTGCCCCTGCGCTGCACCCCACCCATGACTTTTGTTTTTAATCTTACTGAATGCAGTAAGTGAGATGGTATCTTACAATACGCGCAGATGCAAGTGGAAGAGGTGTGCTGTTGCTGACACATGCAGGTTTCATTGAAATTTGGCCAGTAAAGTTCCACTTCCTCTGCATAAACCATTTCTCTTGCAAAGTAATCAGAAAGCATTGGATTTTAATATTTGAAACATCTGGATTTAAAGTCATTGAAAGTCCTTGTTTTGGAAAATTTTTGAATGGACTAAAAACTATTTCCAAATTGTTTTTAGGGTTACGGATATAAGGGCTTTTGTTACAGACAACATGCTTACTTTTTTTTTCTTCCTCTTTTCCGGCAATGAAATCACATTCTCAGCTTCCAAAGTGACTTTTCAAAGGCACCGATTTTTTAAGAAACATTGTTGGTTTCTCATTCTTCATTACTTGGAACAAGCAGATTTTGTTTCTCTTTCTTTTTTAAAATATAAAATATATGCTTGGTCACAAATCACTTAAAAATGTTGTTGTCCAAGAAAGATCAATAACTTCGAGAACTTCTATTTTATAAAAGAAAAATGTTAAATTCCATATCAAAGATCACTCTCTTCAAAGTAATTTTTCATAAGTTCACTAACGAATTTCTCTGGGTGCAAGAGGTTTTCGTAGTCACTCTTCCTCTCATTAAAGACACACAGCAAAGATTCCTCTATGCTTTGAAGATCTGGCTCTACTGCTCCTGGCCAGTCAGGGATGTCCTGCAGCACTCAGAATGCAATGCATTGCCAGGCCCAGAGCAGAGTGACCAGCAAGGATCACACTGCGGGTCCACCTGGCTGCAGAGGACCCACAGGGCTTCTGACCCACAGAGACTGTGCGCTGAGCTTATCACTGCCAGTCTGTATTTATAATAGTAACACTTATTTCCATATGAGCTAAAATTTAAAATAAGGTTTGAATAGTTTTCTTCTATACCCCAAGGGACCAGCTTGCACTTCCCTTGGGGTACATTCATATCTCTTTGGGGACCATTGGGGTTACAGAATACATGCTAACTCATCTACCCTGTCTTCCATTGCTGTGGGGTGGTATCATTTTCCCATGTTGTACAGCTTTTCCATCACTAAATTTTTTTCTGAAACAGGATCTCACTAAGTCACTAAGTTGCCAAGGATGGGCTAGAGTTTGTGACCTTCCTGACTCAGCCTGTCAGAGTGCTGCAGCTATAGGGGCACAACACCAAGTCTGACTTTCCATCTCTGAGTCTGCACTGCATCCTGCTGCCCACTCCTTAATGTTTTCCACATGTCAACATCTTCTCTCTCTGGACCTCAAGATTTGCAGATTTACTGAGAAAAGTATAAGATGAAAACACCATTTTAATTTTTTAAAAAGATAGTATTTAACATACAAGGATAACTATTGCTTATAACTGCAGGATACTGGAAAACAGCTTAAATACCTCTAAGTATTCAGGATATGAAATAATCTATGGACATCCACACAATGAAGTACTTTGCAATTTAAAAGAAAGAATATGCTGAATGAACACTTTGGGAGGCTGATGCAGGACTAGCTTAGCCTAGCCTGGGCACTTTAATGGCTTAGTGAGACCTTGTGTCAAAATTTTAAAAAAACATTTTCTTAAGGGCTGATGATGTAGCTAGCTCAGTGCAGAAGCTGTGGGTTCAGTAAAAGAAAGAAAGGAAGAAAAGAATGTGCAAGGGAGGGAGAAGTGGGGAGGGAGGATCTCTGTGAACTGAGGTAGAATGATTTCATAACACATTTTTAAAGGAAAAGATAAGGTGCAAAATCTTCAATATGCCCTTTTATGTAGGGACTGAGGAACTATGTATAAGGAAATGCACATGTATCTTTTCATTTTTGTTTTAAAAAATGCAGCATGTATCAGAAACTACTGGGGCTGGTTGTGGTGGATGCTTCACTCAGCTCCCAGCCACGGTCTGGTGATGGGTTGGGAAGGGAGAGAGGGGTCAGGGTAGGGGGAATCCCACAAGGATGAGACGACTTCCCACCAGTAAGCTAAGACCTGCCTCTCTCAGCTCCCACCACTTCCTGGGAGGATCACACTGGGAACCAACCCTTTAACATACGGGCCTTCGGGGACCTTTAAGATCCAAATAGCAGCGCTGAGCACCACAGATATGAATAGCTAAAGAAAGAAAGAGTTCTATGCAAGTGCTGTAGCCTAGTCAAGAAGTCATTTCACGGGGGTATGGCTTGGTAATTTTGAAACTGCTATAAGTGTATCCTAAGACTAAAGAAATAAGTAAGCTTATGGCATAGATGTGAGCCATGTTTCTCACTGTGAAAGAAATAAGGAAAAATAGGAGGTTGGGATGAGCCCAGAGGACATTGGTTTTCTATTTTTAATATAGAAATAGAGATGTACCACGTGTACATTCATACTTATAGTTTATAGCTCTCTGCTGATATGGCCAAGAAATAATGCAACCCTCATGGTAATGAGCACAACTGGATCCGAGACTTGGTTTCTAAAACTTATTCTCCAAAAAATAAACCAAGTCTTCTTGGAAAAGTGACTGACTCCAGAACAGGGGCAGGGAAAGTACAAGATGAGTCTGGAACAGCTTATGGTTAGATAAAGGTGTTGGCCCACTCTGGGGGCCCAAAGGAGATTTTTGAGGGTGAGGTCTGCAGGTTAAAGATTGCACATGTACAAGACATCAGCAACAACAGCAGGCAGCATGGAGCTGAGCAGAACACCAAGAGCACAACAGCGCAAGAGAGCAAGAGCCCAACAGCAGCCTGCGTCTTCATTGTATAATTCTTATACAGGTTGTTATCCCATATTTACGTTCTTACATAGTACTCTAACCAGCACATGCATGTTTACCTGTGCTAAGTCACGGTAATATAACTGTATCCCACTGTGTGTCTGCGCTAGACAAGAGGGGTCATGTCCTCAGGTGTCCTTAGACGCTCCTGAGTTTTGAAGCTGTCTGAGTGGTTTCCCACAAGAAGAATGTTCAAAAAATGATAAGAACATGTTGAAAAGGAATGGGGACCAACTTGAGGCAGTCCTCAATGACCAAATCTGGAAATTTAATCAATAAGCCATAAAGATAAAATGGAGTATAACTAACACAGAATAAGGTATCCTTGAATGTATACTCCTATAAATATACAATTGAATAAATAAATAAGATGGCAGGGCTCTGTCATACAGAACTCCAATTAATAAAAGTACAGGAAATTATGAAATAGAAAATCCCTGTTAGACCTTTGAAGATTTTCTATTTGGCAACTCAAGCTAAATTAACTTTAAGACATACACACCTCCCATAGTAGTAATTGTTGCAGATGTAAGTCAGTGCATACACAAAGTCCAAAGGGAAAAGTTTGAAGAAAGAAAGCATATTTGCATAATCACACAGTAACTCACCACAAGATACTCACTACAAAAAGCAAAGGAGCAACTGTGCAATGGAGAAAACTGCAGGTGCCATTTTAATCATATGACTTAGTTAATATCACCAGTAATATGACAGCTAATGATTCTGGGATTCTTGATATAAGGCACTGAAAGGGCCTGGTATCATTCTTCTAGTATTCTTGGCAAATATAACCATTAGGAATAAAAGATAAGCCCAAACTGAGCATCAGTGAACAGAATATCTGGTCAGTATTCTTCCAGTTGTGGAGATCATAAAAAACAAAGACACAAGAACTGCTGCAAATCAGAACGATGAAGATGTCCTGATCATGTGCAAACCTGGATTATATGCTACATGAGAAAAACAGCACACTGAGAGCATATGAATAAGGACTGTACTTAAGTATTAGTAATGTTCTTAGATTTGATAATCGTGATTATGGAAGATGTTAATGTTCACGGGATGTTGTACAAAGGGCTTGAAGAAATTATTTTTGCTACTTTTATTTTCTTCCTAAGTCTGAAACTATTTCTTTTTTTTTTTTTAAGTCTGAAACTATTTCACCATGAAAAATTGAAAGTAGATCAGCAACAACTCTTTATTAATGCCTAATACTTCCATTACTCACTGTCATCTCTTAGAGCACCATAACAGCCATTGCCTGACCTCTTTGCCTTCACTCCTCCCTTCTTACCTATTTACTTTGCAGTCATTGTATTGGCCTGGTAAATGAAACCAAATCACGGGGCTCCCATGCTTGTAGCTCTTTAGTGACTTCCAACGGAACTCAGAATTAAACCCAAGCTTCTAGCAGTACATGCTTGGCTCTAGCACCCGGGAATGCCTGCCCCAACCTATTACCATTCCGTTTTGGTATCTCCTTTCCCCTCACAGACTCACTGAGTTCCAGACAGACTGTTTTTCTTTCCGTTCATCATAAGCACCAAGGCATTCCCACCTTGGGGACTTTGCACATGAAATCTTTTTGCTGGAGTAATTCCTGGTTCAACTCTGCCTGGCAGACTCTCCTCACCCCTTGGAACTGATCATCAGTATCACTTTGGAAAGAGGCCTGTATGGCAGACAGTCTGAACTAAGCCCTATCCTACCACACACGCTCTAAAGAAAGATTGATCTCTAATTCATCATTCTGTTTACTTTCTTCATTTATTTTTTTCTCAACTTCTAGGTTTTGATCATTGGTTTACTGTCTGTTTGGCCTTTAAACTATGAACTTCATGGTGGCAGAGACTCTCTTTTCTTATTTTCCTTCAGCTCTTACTTCATAGCCTGGCAGGTACGAAGTAGTCAACAACTATATTTTTTGAAATAGTAAATAAAATCAGCAATAACAGTCCTAATTCTGGAAGGACACACAAGGTTCTCTGCCCAGCTAGTAGCAGACACAATGGCCAAGTGGATGATCCCTTTGGGAAGCCAATTGCCCTCATGACTTCCCCTAAACAATGCAGTGATGAACGAGGCAGCTGATTGGGAGAAGCAAGGCATGCCAGACACAGAGGGGGCGGGAGAGTAAAAGGAAGACATAACAATGGGCACAACCATGACGGTGGACCAGGATGTGTTAGAGTGGTGTTTGGGGGGCCATTTAGCAATACAGCACAGCAGCTGCTACTAGTCTATCTCAGGAGTCCCTTGAGCATCAACTTATTATGACATGACATGTAATTGATGTCGTTAGTGAAGACTCTCATCACTATCATTCATTTATTTATGTGCTTCCTCTTCTCAAAACAGACAGGAGCCTTCCTAGGCATTATTTAAAAGTTAAATCCTATTTAAAATAATTCCTTAAACAGGAAATTTTCATTAAAAAGTTTTAAAAATCAGAATTGGTAATAAAAATCTTGGCTGATTTCTGCTAAGGAATTGTAAGATGTAACTGTAAGATGTAAAATTGTCTCTCAAAGGAATAAGTTCCTGTTATCTGGAAAAGAGACTTCTGTGGGAATCTTTTTTCCCTTGAGAGTATTTGTGTCATAAGGTGCCATGGCCCCATACTGGGAAGATGTGGGGATTGGTAATCAGCCAGGAGAAACCCAGGGCAAGCAGGTAGAGGCTGATTCATGCATCTCTGTGGAAGCTGAGAAACTTAGGAGCTGGGACAAGAATGAGGAGCCACCCGACTAGCTCAGCCCAGGGAAGAAGCCCATAGAAGCCCCTGGGCTCCAGTTGAAGCCCGTGCTCAGAGGACAGAGCTTCCCAGCCACAAGCTCTTATTCTGTGGAGGACCTTAGATCACCTCCTCATAGAAGGAGCTCTGTCCAGCCAGGCCTCCTTGTATTAGCACTGGCACTTTTGTCCTCTACTCCAGCTCCAGGCATCCCAAACCAGCCCATTCTCAGCCCCCAGTGTTCTGTGATATGAGTTCATCTCTGAGTTGACCTTCGCTGTGCCCTCCTCTCGAACCTCTTCCCAATTCTAAGTGTTACAGGAAACCTTTCTCTAAAGGTTAACTACAGCAGCTTAACTACAGTGCTAAAGCTAAAAATCCCTTATGATAGTTGCAGATTTGATCCCCCCTGATCCTAAAGACACTTGTCATGAATTTTTAGGAGAGGCTTTGGTTTGTGCTCCTTTTTCAGCTTATATCAAAGTTACATGAATTGATAAAATAGCAGAGGGTGTTGCAGCAAAATTGTTAGAGGATTAATGAGTCATCATGGTACACAGCTCAGGTGGAGGAGTCCACTAATGTTGACAACAAGGCAACAATGCTTGTATCAGCCTGCTCAGGGTAGGGGCAAGGGGGATTTTTAGGGTGAGGTCCCAAGATTAAAGAATGCATGTGTGTAAGACATCAGCAACAGCAGCAGGCATCATGGAACAGCAGCAGAGCACAGGAGAACAAGAGCCCAACAGCAAGAGCTGCCTATATCTTTATTGTATAATTCTTATACAGGTTGTTACCTCATATTTACATTCTTACATAGTACCGTGACCAGTGCATGTGTGCCTACATGTGCCAAGTCACGGTACATAACTGTGTGCCTGCACGAGACAAGTGGGGTCATGTCCTCTGGTGTCCTTAGATGCTCCTGACCTTTGAAGCTTAATAAGCAACACCTTTCAGGTATTGGTGTTTCCCATCACCCCCCAAATGGGACTATGGAGTTGTGGGAAAATAAATTAGGGCTCCCACTAATTCTGCATTATGATGAGTTGTGTAAGTTTTTCATTGTATATTACAGTGTAATAATAGAAATAAATTATACAGTCAATGTAATGTGCTTGAATCATTTTGAAATGATCTTTCCTCTTCCAAGTCTTAGAAAAATCATCTCTTGTAAAACTGGTTGCTGCTGCCAAAAGGTTGGGGACTGCTGCTGTACAGCCTCACTAGCTTTCCCTGACCACCTTTGCCATGGAAGTGAGTGACCTTATCAGAACAACTCTGCTCTCTGGCCACAGCATCTCTCTTTCTCACCTTTCTGCTAAACCTTTATAATCTCAGAGCAACCTCCAATCCTAGATTCCTCTAGTTTCCCTCTCTCTCTCTCAGGATTTTTTTTTTCTTTTCTTTTCTTTTTCTTTTCTTTTCTTTCTTTTTTTTTTTTTTTTTTGCCTTTCTTCACAGTAGCTTGGATGTGGAAGAATCTGGCACATGTTTCCACCCCGACATTTCTGTAGTAAGAGTACTGCTGTAATTCCAAAACTCTGGGAGGGTGAGGTAGGAGGATAACAAGTCTGAGCCCAACCTAGCAACTAACTACTTAGTGAGATTTTGTCTTAAAGTAAAGATAATTTAAAAGGGGTGGGGATATCACTCAGTTTGAAGGCCATCAGTTAAATTCCCAGTACCATGCACACACAAGAAAAGACTGCCAGGAACTCTGATCTTGCTAAATCTAAAGAACATTTTTCATTCTCTCTTTTACTGGAATTCTCTCTTACACTTGATGCTAGGATCACGGCTTCCTCCTTACAATGCTCTTTCCCTTTGACTTCTATGATCTGACCCTCTTCCATGCCTGTTTGCACGTTTTGGAGTGTTCTTTAGTGGCTTCTCTTTTCATTTCTCTCCTCTGTGCCTGTTTGAAATGTTGCTCAGCCTTCAGGGGTTTATTGTTGGCTCTTGGCAGGATCTGTGGGTTATTCACTGGAGTGTGACCCATTGTGCATGCTTACCATGTGGAAAGTACTATGATCATGCCTTTCTTCTCTCTTTCTTAGATTTATGCTCCAAGCTCAATTGCTGATATTCTGCAGAATCTTGTTCATGCCTCACTGTTCTGTAAACTTTCACACCATTCTCTTGGTCATCACATCCACAGTTTGGGCTCAACTATCACACGTGTGCTGAGGACTACCACCAGCTCACCTTGCTACCCAGACATCCACACTCTGCAGTTCTACGGCCTGATGGATGTCCCACCTGCCTTTCGAACTTGTTATCTGCTTCTAACTCTTTTTTTCTTTTAATTCTCTCCCCACTTCAATATAGAGATTGTGGGTCCATCTGTCACAATACAGCCAGTGAAACAAATCCTGCTGTCATCATTGTTCTATTCTTTAAATCTATTCCTTGTGGTCCATTCTAACTCAAGTAAGTATCATTTCTCAGCCAGATCACTATAGTTGTTTCTGAATAAGTCTTTCCTCTAGTCTGCTTTAGTATTGACAACATGACATATGATTTATACCCTGCCACCTGTTTAATGCGTGTTTTAACATGTTGTTTAAGACTGAATGAACAAGTCTCTGCATAAATCTCTAGACTAATCTACCTGTACAACCTATCTATAGAAGCCAACTTGTTTTACTATAATAAAATAACTAAAGCAAAGTATTTATGAAGCAAGCAGGTGTATTTAACTTACCATTTAGGAGACTGAAAGTCCGAACAATATCTCTCAGGCAATATATCTCAGGCTATGACAAGGGCTCCATCCCTAGTTACATCACCTTATGGAATACAGATATGGTAGAGCACATGCACAGGAAGTGATCACATCTTCAATGGAAAACTGTAGGTGTGGCGGGAAGAGACTTGCTCCTTTTACAATCACCTTTCCTGAGAGCTACCAAGGAGTCTCAGGAGAACTACTTCAATCCTTTTCAAAGTAATTTGTTTTTGGTTACCTTGCCCCATCCAGAAAACCTCCCATTACAGCCCACTTAGAAGTTTTACCACTTCGCTGAAGTTTCACCTGGGGAACCAAGACATTAATTCATAGATTCTGGGGAATATTCAAACCTTATCCAAGCCATAACATTGCCTTACAGTTTTCAGTGTAGTAGTATTTGTTCTTCTGATGCATGAATTAGCTCTTTTTTTCACTCCTTACTTAAATAACTTCCACTCATCCTTCAAAACTCAGCTATGTTGTCCCTTTCTCTGGGAACTATCTCTGACACATATCATCCTTCTTCATCTTATTTTAGACAAGAACTGGATTAGTTGTCCCTTCTCTGATTTTCCATAATGTCTTGTACAAAATCCATATCAGCCCTTATTGCATGACATTTTAAATATTTGCCTAAATGTCTGTCTTTCCCAAAGACTATGCTCCTTAAGGTCAGGAGTTATCTCTTATTCTTCTTTAACTCAGGCACTGTGTATGGCACTGGCCTTGTTTCAATCACTAAATATTTGTCTAGAGATTTATGTAGGAACCTATTCATTCAGAGTCTTAAACAGCATGTTGAAACACATATTAAATAGGTGGCAGTGTATAAATCATATGTCATACAGTCAGATGTCATATATAATATGAAAGGATCCTCAGAGCACAATGGGAGTTCACAAATATAGAGGAACTGACAACAGAAACCCTATCATTTAATCACATCTATTCAGAGGCTGTGATGTATTTCAATGAATGTATTCAATTAAGAACATTTTCATCTGGGTATGGTGGCTCACACCTGTAATCTAAGCACTTGGGAGGCTGAGGCAGGAGGATCACAAGTTCGACACCAGCCTGGGCTACATAGTGAGTTCAGTGCCAGCCTGGACTACATAGTGAGACTCTGTCTCAAAAAAAGTGAACATTTTCAATTTTATTATGTAGTTTTAAGATAATTACCCTCAGAAAGAGACAAATGACCTAAAAATAACTTATCATCACTGAATTATAATATTAATAATGTAAGTACACAAACAAAACAAGAAAGTGGCAGCAGAAATTTTTTTCTATTCCTAATATAAACATTTCACAAGCCATATTTAAGTTTTAAAAAGTTAGTCTAAGTGGATCTAATAAGAACTTATCCAAAAATTTAAAATTATAAAAAATATTGATTAACAATAAAACTCTACTTAGTGTCTTTTATCTTGAGAGATATCTAGTAATAGCTCAGTATCATAATACCAATTTTTAACAGTTAACCATGAGTTTTTATTTAGGATATACAAAGCTGCAAAAAATATTGCTTCTATTCTAATAATTGGAAAAGTCCAGATAAAATAAAACCATAACTTCTATTGAACTATCAGAGAGCTGAGGCCAAAAAATAATGGAATAACCTGAATTCCACAGACAGACAAGCTCTTCCAAGGGGAAATAGAGGATATAAACTCTCGCCAGTGGTGGCCCACTTGAGAGGAAAGCACAGACCACAACAGTGCAGAGAAGAAATCAGCTATGTTTTTTACACTGTACCATGGGCTCAGTGTGGATTAGTGTGCTGGTTCAGATTAGTGAGGTCTCTAACCAGGGAAGTTCATCATCATAAGAAACTCCCATCCATGGACCTCTACTGAGTGCTCATGGAAAAAACTGGATAGAAAAGGTATACAGGAGGTAACTGAAAAGTGGCTCACTCCAAAATATCATGTATTTCCCCAGACCTTTCTTTCATGTAAAGCAAAAGTGCTAAGTTTCTGTGGGAGAGGCAGGAATAACTGTTTCCCAAAGAACAGAAAAAGATCCACCATGAAAAGGAGGGAAGGGTGTAAGAGAAGACCCACTAAGGTGAATTACAAAACCATCTCAGGTGTAAGAGCTTGTACTAATATATAGCAATTTCCTCTCAGTGGAGCGGGGCAAGAAAATCCCTGCCCAAGATCAATTACAAATACAAAGTAGAATTTGGTTGTCACAAGAAGACACAAGAATGCTAAGACAGCCCTGAGTTCACCAGCTGTCATCAAGACGTAATCTAGAGGAAAACAACAGAGAAATCCCCTTATGTCCAACACAAAGAAACAGCAATGGCGGGCTGAGGCTGAGAAGTGGAAAAGCCCATGAAGAGAGAGCTTCTTTGTGGTACAGGCATAGAGGAAAGCTGAGAACTGAAGACAGGGCAATAAACCTGAGGAAGGCATGTGGTATACTACCTCTGGCATCACCACATAAGTATTAGGCAAAGGCAGCCTTCCAGTAGAATTTGAAGCCTTGTTATTAATCACAGCAACAACAAAACCCAAAGCCAGTTCAACTCCTGGCTAGGGTAAGTAAATTCTCCACCTTAACCACCTTAAACAGGAAAGGTTATGCTCATTTCCCAATATTAATAATATTTACCTAGTCTCCATTGGCTATGTTGGAGTATCCCCCACCAGGAATTTATTGTGATTAAAGGCTTTATTCACAGGGTGGCACTGCTGGGGAAGTGAGGCTCAATAAGAGGTCCTCATGTCATTAAGAGCATGCTCTTGGAAGGGACTGTGCCACTCTAGTCCTTTTTCTTGTGCTTCTATTAACAATGTAACTATTTGCTCCTGTACGTGCTCCCACCATGACATGGTGCCATCTGCTACCTTTGCATGCCTTTGCCAGAGGCCAAATTAAGGGGGCTGCCTAATCTCAGACATTGAATCTCTAAGACAGTGAGTGATATAAACCTCACCTTTATAAGTTAGCTTCCTCAGATATCTTATTATAGTGAGGGAAAGATAATACACTGTTCCACATGTAATATCTGTCATTCCCTCAAAAAATGCATGACACACACACACATATACACACATACAGCCCTCTGTCAAGAGACAAAGCAATCAGCAGAAGTAAAGTCATCTAATACCTGGATATTAGAACAAGCATACAGCAACTTACAGTAAGGAAGCTTAACTTGTGAAAAAAGACCTAGTAGAAAAGGTAGACAACATACATACATACATAAATAAATAAATAGGGAATTTCAGAAGAAAGATGGAAATGGCAGAAATAAACAATCTGATTGGATGTGAAAATTGCTTTCAACAATCTTGCAAGTAGACTGAACCCAGCAGAAGGCATCATTAAACTGGAGACTGTCCATGAAATTATTCAAACAAAAATAAAAGAATAAAGGACTGAACAAGAACAGACCATCCAAGAAATGTGTGACAGTATCAAATATAATAACATACATGCAACCAGAGCTCCAGAAGAATAAGAGAAAGAGATTAGGGCAGAACAGACATTTGAAGATGTAATGGTCAAGAATTTTCCAAAAATAATGAATGACAGCAAACCACAGATCCAAGCTCAGACAACCCCAAGAAGATGCACCAACTGAAGAAAAACTTTATACATACATAGATATGTCACAGTTAACCTTCTAAAAATCTAAAATTAAAAATTTGAAGACAGCTGGGAGAGAAGGAAGAAAGAATGTTATACACAAAGAACAAAAGAAAGAATTACAGCAGATTTTGCACCAGAAATGATACATACCAAAGGAAATGGAGCAACATCTTTTAAACATTGGAAGAAAATGTAAAACAAAAAAAATCTGTCAGCATAGAATTTTATTCCCAGAGCAAATCTTTTAAAAAATGAAAGCAAAGACATTTTCAGAGCAAAAAGAGGTGAGAAAATTCAATGACAGCTAACTTACTCTGTAGTAATTATTAAAAGAAGTTCTTCAGGTAGAGAAAATACATTGTTAAATAGACACTTGGATCTACAAAATAAAATGAAAAGCTCTGGCAAGAAAAAATAATTGTCAGAAATAAAAATTAACAGGCTGCTGCTACACAAGAATATGGATGAATCTCAGAATTATGACTGATTAAAAGAAGGCAGACCAAGGAAAAAAAACAGAATATGACTCTACCTACAGAGAATTCTAAAAGCACAAAATGATTTCTAGTGACAGGAAGTAGATCAGGCATTGCTGTGGGTGAGGAGGGTGGGAAATGAGAGGGATGGACCACAGAGTGTTGTGATATATTTACTATCGGGGTGTGGCAATGATTGCAAGATTGTATGCATATGTCAAAGCTTATTACATTTTGTACTTTAATTAATGTCATTTTGTATAACTGGAGAAGGGACTAAAAACAAAACCACAACGAAATGCCACTAAATGCCTATTAAAAGGGCTTAAAATAATTCTTTAATGTGGCTAGTAATAACAACTGCTAGTGAAAAATTACAGCAACTCAGAGTTGTAGGTGGGAATGTGAGATGGTACAGCTACTTTATAAAGCAATCTGGCAGTCTCTTATAAAGTTAAACAAACACGCACCATACAACCCAGCAATCTCACTCCGTATATATACTTGTATGTGCATAGTCGTATCAGGTTTATTACCTGTATTCTTAATTACTAGGAACCATCTGAATGTCTACTAATTTGTGAGTGGATAAAATTTGCTACATTTATATAAGGGAACACTACTTGATAATAAAAATGAGCTAGTGATATATCCAACAAAACGGATGAACTGAAGTACACAGAACCCGTAAGATAACAAGCTAAACTATTTTCACATATTGGCAAATTTCATAGATATATGCTAGGGAAACATTGCCAAATATTTAAAGAAATAAATATTAAACTCATTTATGTAGCACTGGATCATGTATATTTGTTATTTGGATAAAACAATAGCAGCTGTTTGAAGTATGTTTCTGCTCAAGTTACTGTATAGATTCTGCTTCAGTAATGAAATATACAAATAATTTCTTTTAAAGGGGCATTAATGAGAAAATATACGGGGAGAAGACATATTCACAATTGAAATTATCTTTAACAAAAAATGAATTATGAAAACTTGATGTGCAACCACTGAGAAAACATCTGCTTTAGTTCAAATAAGTATAAACAGTCTGTGGTGATAGCTACCATCACAAACAAAATTTACTCACTAAATGATTTCTGTCAAGAATTTTTATAAAGAATTTGGGAGCCATTTTGGTTGTTCTTCAACTTTGGTGCATGGGAAGACCACGTTTTTGGAGCCCATTGCCAAAAGGCATTGACAAGGTCAAAAGGCCACAGTTCAGAAGAAAGGGAATAAAGCTAAGTAATAGAGAAAATACCTTCTTTTCATACTGTTGTACCAGTCTACAGCAATCTTCTAGAAGGTATTGACCATCTTATAAGTGAGTTCATTACCCAGGTGGACTTAATGTAAAGCAGGTAGTATGGCCACATGAAAGAGTATATAGCCTTCCATTTAAAGGAAGCACAAAAGAAGGGTCAGTTACAAAATAGAATTCCTTGAGTAAACGGAGAACAAGAGAAATTCTCACAGACTGTAGAGGAAAAGTCCAAAGAAATTAAGATGAACAAAAGACATGTACAGGGCCTGTCCAGGAGATACAATCTATGTGTAATAGGAATATCTGAAACAGAGGACAGGGCAAATGAAGCTGAAATAATAATTATGGAAATAATCAAAGAAAACTTTCCAGAGTTGAGGAACTAAGGAGGTCTGCAAATGAAGAAGGCTCACAGGGTACCTTTAAAATTTAATGAGAAGAAAGCAAAACCTAGACATAGGTTCATGACATTTTTTTAAAATTTCAAGTATAAAGAAAAAAATGTTGCAAGTATCCACACAAACAGAGCAGGTTACCTATAAACAGGCAAAAGTTAGACTGACCTCAGATTGTTCTCTTACCGTTCTAAATGTCAGAAGACAGTAGAACAGCATCTATAGTGTTTTAAGGGAAAATAATTTTGAACCAAGAATTATATGCCCAGCCAAGTTAATATTTGTGTATGAAGGCAACTGGAAGACATTCTCAGATACCATGGGGCTAAGAAGGTATATTGACCAAGAGCCTGCTCTGAAAATTTTGCCAAATGATTCACTGCAGCCAACAGAAAAATGGAGTAGGGAGATAGTTTCATGAAGGATTTAATCATCAAAACTAGTTAAGAACATGAAGTCTAAAATTGTTAAGAGTAATAAATATAAATGCAAAGTTGATTTGTAAGCTGTCTAAAATTTTCAGTTTATGTAGTTTTAAACTGTCAAAGCACGTACTATATATTTCATGTAAATAAATAGTTTATTTTTGCCATGTAATATTATAAAGATGGATGTTGTTAAGCCAAATGTATGCTAACTAAAAGTGCTTTGTCACTGTAAGCAGGACAAGTACAGAAGAGACATTCTAAATTTTCATCTGAAAAAACTAGAAAATAAACTGGGCATGGTGGTACACACCTGTAATCCTAGCACTTGGGAGTCTGAGACAGGAGAATCACCATGAGTTCCAGCCCAGCCTGGGCTACCTAGTGTGTTCAAGGCCAACATGAATTACATAGTGCGACCCTGTCTCAAAAAAACACCTGAAAATGGTACAGTTTCAAGTTTTAATTCTTTTTTTAAAAATTCAAAAGTTCATAATGTTAATACTAATAATATAAGGAGAAAATTTCCAGAACACTGGTTGAAGAGGGGTGGATATGTTTGAAATACTGACTGGAAAAACCAGTAATTGCTACACCACGTGGTATAAGCCGATTTGTCACTGGATTGTGGACAAAAATAGATTTTATACATTCCAAGTTTCTGGAATGAAAAACAAGGAAACCCAAGAAAAAGCAATAAAAGAAAAATCCCAAGGGACTTTTATGCAAATTAAAATTTGCATAAAAGATACTCATAGACATAGAGGTGAGTTATACTCTCAAATTTGTTAAATTCCCAATTAATAAGCTCCAAACTGAGTAATAAATCTCGGATTTGAGATACTCACATTTGTATAAAACAAAAGGTTAAAAGGGTTTAAAAATAATAGAAACTCTTTAGGTCATAGAAGTGGAGAGTAAGGTTTTTATTAGGTAGAAATAAGGACGTTACAAGAAATGTCACATTTGAGAGATTATGTGCACTCATATGCAAGACTTTTGTTCCAATGGGGATGGTAGTTTTACTGTTTTAAATTGATACAGATACATATATTTTAAAACATTCAAAATTAATGATTTTATGTACTTAAAACACTTGAATAGTTCTTCAGTTAAAGAGAATACACATAGAAAAAAAAAGGAATTTGAAACAGAACTGTCAGGCTGTACCGGTACAATTGATTTTAGAAATATAGATCTTTTAAATTAAATACACTGTTTGCAATAAACTAAATGGGAATTTGTGCTATTCCACAAAGAAAAATGCTGGTTAGCAAGTCAAACAGTACTTAAAGAGCTGTTTCAATGTTTCAAATTTTATTATTACTATTTACTGACAATGTCAACACCAGTAGATTTTCTAAAAGACAAGCACACGCTCTGTCATGGTTTGTGTCTGGATGTCCCCGCAAAGCCTCATGCAGTCAGGGGATGGGCTTCTAGAGTTTATGATTGATTCATACTCCAGTGCTAGGATTATGGGTGTGAGCGCTGCACCCACTCTGGGGCAGTAGCTTGCATGCAATGTAAGACAGGAAAAGAGGCTTGCTGTCCCCGTGCCTTGTGCTCTTGCTGCTTTTGCTGTCTTCTGCCACCTTAGACTGTTGCTCCTGTATGCCACTCTGCCTTGGAGCCGGCTGATTGTAGACTGAAACCTCCACAAACTGTGAGCTAAGTAACCCTTTCCTTCCCTATTTTTGGTAATTGGGTATTTTGTCTCAGCAATGAGAGAAAAGTAACCAAGACACACCCAATGTGTGTACTTAACTTTATTTTTAAAATGGTTTAAATGGCAACTTTGTAAAAAGAAATTTATGCTATAATAAAGGCATTTTGAAAAGAGATATTTGGAAATTATTCTACTGTTACTTGACTTTTATTACCTCACATAATGGAAATGTGCTATGTATTAGCATCTCCTACATCTGAACACTGAAAACACTTAGACACATAAATTTATAAATTGTTGAAAAAAAAAATTGGCCTGCCAGCCGATTGTGATGATACCAGCCAAGTGTGGTGGTGCACAGCTTAATCTTGGCACTTTGGGTGGCTAGGGCAGGAGGATGACAAGTTTAAGCTCAGCCTGGATGATTTAGCAATTTAGGAAGAACTTATCTCAAAACTTTAAAAATAATAAAGAACGGGGGCTGTAGCATAGTAAGAAGATCTGGCTTCAATTCCCAGTATTAAAAAGGAAAAGTTTCCAAATCAAATTGCAAGGTTTTACCACCACTTGTAGAAAAATAGATCATTCATATTAGAAGGAAACTTGCTACCTAAATTCAACAAAAGTTTGGCGTATTTGTGACTAAGCTAAGAAAAATGAGAATCGTGATGTAGTTAACATAATCAACAATATATTTCTGTTGGTACCTTTAAACTTTGGGCTTATATAAAATAAATTGGAATTTTTCTATGGCTTTTTAAAAATTGGGAATGATTACCTACCTTATAGATCTCAGCCTGTGTGCACAAGGAATGGACCACAGAGAGGTATAGAATGAACTAAGAGATTGTACTGTATACACCTTCACACTTCACTTGTATTGCTCCCTGCACTAGTCAAGTTACATGGACAGCTAGTTTTCAAAGTTATCCTAATAGTAATCAATTCCTTTAATGAAAGCAAACCTGAAAAAAGAAAGAATCAAGCCAATAAGAAACAAAATGTAAACTCCTTAACATTTAAAACCAAGTTTAGTAAAATCAAGAAAATATTTAATAGGTAAAAATGTAGAGTATTTGGAAAAATAGATTGTGGTATAAATATGACATGCTTAGTTTTCTGGCTTTTTGTACCAACTTCATGGAGACATAATAATACGACATAGTTAAAGTATGTAAGTCAGTTATTTTTAAGTATATTTAGAGAGTTATGACATCACCAAAGTCCAGTTGTAGGATATTTCATTAGTGATAACATTTGATTTTTTGCAATACATCTTTCTCTGCTATCTTAGCCATGAAAACCAGATTCTAAATAAACTTGGCTTAAAACCAGGCCATCAAATCATGTTATTACAAAGGGTTAAATAATGACTAATAAAATGATACCCATAGTCAAAAAATATACATTACCAATAATATCCTGTGCTGGTAATAAGTTGTTATATTGTTAATAAACAAAATTAATTTCATAAATATTAGTTTTATGTTTATCATCACTTTAAAATGGCTTGTGTTTATAACTGTATAGTAGGCAAGCATAGCAGTACATATATAAAGTTTATTAATAACTAATATATACATTGACAGGATATGAATACTCAAACTTGCACTGATAGGGTGGGAAATTTAAGAAAATATATTGGAAATAACTGTCTAAGGGAGCTATCTATAATTATGAAGACAGTCCAACTGTCTGGCACAGTACTAGATACACAGGAAGTATTTAAAACTCACTGACCACCCCTCAACACAAAAATGGTGATGAATCTAAGTTTTTTGTGTGCGTACATCTCTCCCTCTAAATAACCACTTGGTGAGTAATTCTTCTGCATGAATGTAATTGTGTAGGCACAATGATCACAGAGCAGTGCACAGTGGTGGAGAGTATAATTTCAAAATTTAGATTATTTGAGTCTAAATCTTGGCCCTGTGATTTATTAGCTATGTGACCTTCAATCACCAGCATCTTTTCCGTGCCCCAGTTTCCTCATATGCAAAATAGGGTCAACAGCAGAACCTACCACTGTAGGTTTTCGATAAAGATTAAATGAATTCAGAGGTGAAAAGTTCCTACATTTATTGCCTAACACCCGTACGGTACTCGCTGTAGGGTAGTTACCAGCACTGTGGATGTGGTAGTTACCACACACAATCTAGGTGGTAGATGTGTATATTTGGATATGTTTATATTTCTTTGTAAGTATATATCAGCTTCTCATTATCATTTATATTGAATAATAACAATATTCAATATTTGTAGCCAATGTTTGTGATTTCTAGGCATTTATTTAAGTGCCATGTATATGCCATTATATAGATATATATCTTTGTTCAGTTTTAGTAAATCATATAGTATACCATATTTTTTTATTCTCATTTTAGAGATTAGAAAACTGAGGTCCAGAAAAGCTAAGTAATATGGCTAGTCTAAGTTCATACAGGTAGTAAGTGAGACAGGAAGGCTAGCTTTTTAAATTACTGCATATCACCACTGTGTTGTTGATTTAATAACATTATTTAACATTACTCCTGTATTCCATGATATCTTACTTTGTATGATGCTTAGCATTTTGTCAAATACTTTCACATCCATTGAGCCTCAAAGCAAGCTTGCGGTGAGAGGTCAGTGTTATTATCATCAATTTTATAGGAGAGATAATACATCCAGATGTAATTGTGGGTGTCATTTGTCGAAGTATTTCTTTATTACAAATATTCTGGGTACCTCTAATGTACAGAATCAGTCAACATAAATGAACCAAATGCTTATATGTCAAGCTCAGATCTCAGAACTGGGGATATAAGCTACAGACTTTTCCTAGAAGTGTCACAGCCTAATGAGAGAGACAGATACGGAAACCAAGAATCACAGATCACAATATGGTCTTGAAAGCAGATGGGAGAGGGCTGCTTATGGAGGGCCATCTGTGCCAGGGATGTCTTAGAAAAGGCAAGGGTGGCAGGAGAGAGGGAGGCTTTTCTGGAAGATAGAACATGTGTGTGAATCCAGGTTTGTGCCTAGGATGGTGTGTTAGGCATGGCTATGTATGGACTTAAATGAGGATGTACATGGGCTTACTCATGTAATATGTAACTGTCAGCATGCAATGTGTAAGTCTGACAGAAAAGAGAGTTTCTCTGGGTTCACAGACACCACAGCAAAATTGGGCTGGCCCTGATATGCCTGTTCCTCCCCACCAATTCCCCTACACTGGTTCCTTCCTGCCGTAGTAGCTGCCCCCTCTCGAGCTAAGATGATTAGATCTACCCGGGTGTTCAATCCATCAGTGTGAACGTGTAGCAGTTTGCTAGAGCCAGCCAGCTTCTGTGAGTACAGAAGGGTAAGGATGTGCAGGTATCTGTGCGCCTACATCTGTGGGCACATTTCCGGCCGAGTGTTAATGCTTCATGTTGGCTGCTCCTAGCCACACCGGGAAACCTCCCTTCTCCCTGCATCTTCACCATCTTAGGGAGTCTGTCCTCTCACCTGTTCCCATTGCCACCTGTGTAAGTATGGCTTCTGCCTGCACTGCACTGGCCTGGGGATATCTAAAATACGTGCTTGTGTTGGGGCTCCAGAGAAGCAAGGCTAAGCAGTTTTGGTGCTCTTTTTTCCTTGAAGGCACTCTCTCCTCTCTCCTATCTCTGTCCCATTCTGGTCTACAAATGTGGAGGAAAAAGTGTGTGCAAAGCCAGTGCTTCAAGCGGCCATGAGGATCCCAGAGGGTCAGTCTCAGGGGCAGACAAAACTCATAAAGCAGGGAAAGTGAAAACTTTTCTATAAATGTATTTTTACAGTTTGGAGAGGTGGAGAGTAAGACTGTAATACTCTTACTTCATTTAAGCTTGACCAGCGGAAAAAGCTAAAATGGTCACAAACTGATAAATCGATGAAAGTGAGAACTCTTCCATAAATGTTCTTTCAGGGGTTGGAGAGGTGGGGAATAAGGCTGTCACATGTCTGAGCAATGTAGAAAGCTAAAATGATCACAAATAATAAATGGTGTAATTGATGATATGTAATTGACAGCAAATACTGTGAAATTGATAGTGACTAACAGTATTTCTATTAAGGGGCAAAATAACCAAATTCAAGTTTGCTATTTGTTTTGAAGCATATAAATTCAGGGGCCATGAGGGTGTATAAGGTATAGACATTACGTACTGATACAGACATTATGGGCCAGAAGACACTGGAGATTTTCATGTGTTTACATCCTAGCCCAGAGCACTGCCACATCACCAAATGTATTCACGTGTTAAGATGGGCAGGAATAAACTGCAGTAATTAACACATGTAGTCTGTCAGATTTTAAGTTGAATGAATGAATAGTGAAGAGAAAAACAGACACAGTCAGAAAAGTAAAACTGTCTCATTTAATGGCCCCTGAATACCTGGGTTTTGTTCCTGGTTCCACCAATGACTTTAATTATTCTTTTGAAAAGTGTCTTTTTAAAAATGATCGATTGAGAAGTTAGTCTCATAGCAGAATATTTTTCAAAAATATCAGTATGATTAATCAACCTTGGTGAAATACATTTTTAAAAATGTAAATGATTTCTAACGATGTTGCATATCTAAATACTTTATACTGTAGCATCCATCCAATATATATTTCCATGCGCTGGACACAAACATTTCCTAAATATTAAGGAAAGATGCTGATTTTGTAATATGCCAGAGAAATTGTTCCATAGTCAATATATTGTTATTTGCATTTAAATATTGCATCAATAATCTGAAAACAAGAAATAGCCTGATTACGTCTACAGACTGTTTAGAAGCTATGATTTCCATCATGGACTGCATTCAACTGTTATATTTTATGGCACAGATTCAGTGGGAATCTGATCTACTAAAATATTTGGGCTGTGAAAACTCCCACACTGTGACAGATGTCAAGTCCAATTAAGTGACTCATGTCCAGGTTTCTGTCCAATAGGATTTCCCATTAAATATCAATTTAGAGGGAAAAATTCCATCCCCCTTCTTAAGCCTTTATCTCTTCCACCATCTCCAGGCTGCATCAGTTGGTACCAGGAGAGCCAAGAAGCCACACACAGCTCTCCATCTATGCTCTGGCTCTGCCACCCTCTTCCAGTCTTTCTCTGCTTCCCTGTCACTGTTACTCCAGGAGACGTTCCCTTTCCACCACCCTTTCTCCAAGCATCTCCAAGCCACTGACTGTACATATTTTGCTACAAGGTAAAGAGAGAGGGGATGGGGTGGGAGGTGTGATCAAACCTTTAAAGACTTTGAAGCTGGAAAACAGGTGCCTGTTTATAAAACATACAAGTAAATAAGGGACCAAGAAGAGGCAACCTTAGCTCCGAGTTACAGTATTGTGTTCCTGGGAGCTGGGGAGACATCAGCTAAACAAAGCCTTATCTCGGGAAAAAAATCACTTCTGAGCAAGATCGCATCTCTGTCCTGCACTTCTCAGCTTCTGTTCAGCCCTCATAAGGGAGGAAAGGAACCCTGCAGGAGCGGAATCTTATCTTAACCATCTTTCTTATTGATTATTCCGCTATTAGAAAGTGGAGGAATCAGCTCTTTGATGTGATTGTGTCTATCTCTGCATCTCTTTTGTTATTTATAGAGCCATAGGAAGCGGGGAAAAAGCAGGAGACTTTTCAACACATCATTTTGAAAAAACGAATTTTTCAAAATGTTTGAGAACAATTAAAAGGAAAAGGCGTTTTTGATCTACCAGCGAAGCGAACAATCACCCTCATCCTGAGATACCGTCCTTTTCTGTGGGCACCGGCGCGATGACAGCTGCTTTTTCATTTTTGAATGTAATAAACAGTTGCTGCTTTTAATATTTTTCCGGAATTTTCCCCTCGCTATTCTCTGGAATTTTAACTCTAAAAGATTGGAGAAAAGATTGTCGAAAGGGCTTTTGCAAGGTAAGATTCCTTTAAATCATTTGTTCGGCTTGAAACTAAGTTGATTCATATTACATTTATAGATTCATTGCACTCTATAGTTAAAGAAATAAAATGCATATACAGCATGCTATTTATGAATGCTTTTAAAGATATCTGGAAGAGAATTTAACATGCTTGGAGGGGAACCCAGGAAGTTTTGTACAAACTATAACTATGTCGTGGCTTTTGTGATTTTCCATATCTCCTCTATATGTCTGTTCCCTTTCAAGCCGACTGTGTAGGTGCAAGTTGGTTTACTTCTAGGCGTACCAGAGAAAAGCCCACAGGGAGTCACATGTAGTTCACCTGAAGCGTCTGTTTTTATTTCGCTTTAGAGGACCTGTTTTCCTTGCCCGAAAGGAAAGCTGTTTTGCAGCCCAGTTTGCTCAGAAGCGATGCTGGGACCCGATCCCAGGCATCCCAGGCTTTTGTTTCTCTAGGAGCAAACCCACCTACTGGACAAGTCTCCTACGTGGGTTTCTCCAGCGCCGGGCGTCGCCTGGGAGAGACCCACTGGGCCAGGAGTTCGCAGCCCGGCGGTCCCTCCCGGGGCTCGCAGTCTGGCCAGTGCCTTTCCTCCCTTCCTGGCCCCTTTCGTGAAACCCGAATTCCCTCGAAGCCCGGCGGTTCCGACAGTCACCCTCCCAGAAGGCGCGCAACAGGGGACCGCGGGAAGCCGGAGAGATGGCCTTTCCAGGAGGGAATGGCCGGAGGAAAGCCCGGCACAGACGCGGCCTTGGCGAGGCCTCCTGGGAACAGCTGCGCGCTGCAGAGCCGGGTCCCGGGAGCGCCCGAACTTTGCTGCGGGGCCTCAGCTTGCGTCGGGGCATCCAGCAAGGCGCCCGCTCCTGCCTTCCCTGCCCTCTCCCTGTCCTCCCGCAGCGACCTGGCCGCCAGCAATATCTTGTGAGCGGTCGGCAGGCTGCGGGGCATTGTGTATTCCACATCTCCGCGTCCCTAGGTCCCCGAGGCGTGTGGCTGTGTGCGTGACAGATGGTGCTCCGGGAGCGTGCGAGGGCGCAGGAGTCAATTTTCTTTTGAAAAGTGTCTGCACGTTTGTTCAGTCATTATTTCGGAGAACAGTGAGGGGAACGAGGAAACCTTCCTGCCCCCGGCCGCCTGCGCTCAGGGATGGGCCGGTCTGCCCGCACCCCAGCGCAGGGCTGCCCCAGCGCAGCCCCAGGCTCCCCGACTGCTGCGTCCCAGGCGCCTGGGCCCGGAAGCACACACGGCGTCTCCCCGGCCCAGCAGAACTCTTTTGTGTTCGTCTTTTGGGTTCATTCGTCAGTCTAGGAAAGGGACCAAGGGAGGCAACTGGAAAAGCGCGCTTGATGTTTGCCTAGAGGAGGCACAGAAATCTGCAGGCCTGAGCTGGTTTCCCAGGCCCAGGGCCACCGGCCCTCTGGTTCTCTTGCAGGCAGAAGCGTGGGCGACCTCGCCAGCTCCCGCGCCGTGGGGATGCGGAGGCGCGGGCTTCGCGCCCTCCCTCGAGACGCGTGGGGCTGGGCTGGGGAGGGGCGCGGGGCGCACGGCCGTGCCTGGGGGCCGTGTGGCAGACCCTGGCCTGCCAGCCTTGCAGGAAAAGAAGACCCTCGCGCTTTTTATTGACTGATTTTCTGATTCCCTCTCAGCCTCCAAAATGATGCTGAGTCCGGACCAAGCCGCGGACTCGGACCACCCCAGCTCGGCGCACTCGGACCCGGAGTCGCTGGGCGGCGCGGAAGCCAAGGTTCTGGGCAGCGTGTCGGACCTGGAGCCGGTGGAGGAAGCCGAGGGCGACGGCAAGGGCGGCAGCCGCGCCGCGCTCTACCCGCACCCGCAGCAGCTGAGCCGCGAGGAGAAGCGGCGCCGCCGGCGCGCCACGGCCAAGTACCGCTCTGCGCACGCCACCCGCGAGCGCATCCGCGTGGAGGCCTTCAACCTGGCCTTCGCCGAGCTCCGCAAACTGCTGCCCACGCTGCCCCCGGACAAGAAGCTCTCCAAGATCGAGATCCTGCGCCTGGCCATCTGCTACATCTCCTATCTCAACCACGTCCTGGACGTGTAGGCGGGAGGGGCGGGGCCGCGCGGGGCCGCCCGTCCGGTGTCCCGGAGACGCCAGCGACCCGGGCGGCTGCCGCGGAGGGGGCCAAGGCGGCGGCGGCCGGCGGGACGGCCGCCCCCGGACTCTGGGACCAGCAAGAAGCTCGCAGCCTGTTCTCTCTGGTCAGCGGGGCGACAGGGAAAGGTTTCAGAGGCCGGGAGGTGGGGTTGGCTGGGAGCCCAGGGGCTCCAAGAGGGGTGTTTTCCAGGCCAGAAGAGCCTTCTGGGGGCACCCAACCGAGGCGACCTGGTGCGTCCCCCAGGCGTATTAGGATCCTCACAAGGGTTGTTGCTTTAACCCCCTGGAGACCGGGTTCTCCTATATTTATCTCCCACACATCTTCATTTTTGAAAGAATTGAGGGCAGAAGATTCAGAGTACAGATTCATAACTCTAGACTATCTGGAATTTCTCTAATTGACAGATCAGCAAACATTGGGAAAGGGGAGAGGAAGAACTCCTTCCGGAGATTAAGGCGCAGAACGATGGAACAGGAAACTTTGTGTTTCTTTGTCAGAAGAAAGATTGTATATTAGAGTCCAAACAAAACAAACCCTGAATATTTGGTAAGGTTTAAAAGATATTGAGAATAGACACATTGTGGGAGGATTTGAGCTGGGTGAGATTTTAACCCCAAGATAGGACACTGATCTAGACAGATAAAAGCATATTTAAGTGGAAAATTTAATATCTGATTGCTCTTTCAGGTGAAGTGCCCCTTTATATATCCAAAAACATCTATTTGTGACCTTAAACATGTGGACCCATAGGTGCAGTTAGAAGAAGACCTATTTTATTTATTTTAGAAGGAGTAGAGTATTTTTTTCAAGACATTTATTTTTCAGAGTGGTGATAATTTTACTTTGGATACTCTGTGCCAATTTATTTATAGTCAAGTGTTTACACTTTTCCTGTGGAATAATTATGTCTAAATCTTTATGTGTTTGTTGAGATTATACTGTGGTCTTTCTTTTTGCTCTAATTATATTGCACTTGTATAAGAAATTTCCTGCTTCTCTGTTTCTAAACATATTTTATATATTAAGATGTTTGTTCCTGAAAGGTTCTTTTGTTGTGAGATCAGCAACACTAGCACTTCACTATTATAGTTTTTTAAAAAAATAAGTGTTGTTATTCTTATCTGTAGTTATGTCTAAAAAGTACTTTACAAATTGTTTATAAGGAGAGTAGCTTCTTTGTATGTGTGTGTGTGTGATGTTTGTGCGTGGGATGATTTTAGGAAATTAAGTTATTTTCCTAAAAAAAAAAGAAAAAAAGAATTCAGAACTACTTTCCTCTGTGACAACCAAAAAGAAAAGTCTATAACCTGAAAATGTTTCATGTTCTCAGCTATGAAACTCTTCAAGCAAGGAGTGTATTTTAGAAACAAGGGGGGAAAAAAAAAAAAACCACATCTGCTATCCAAAGATTTTAGTCTTTTTCAGGGTTTTTTTGTGTCTCTGTTGCTTTATATAATGCAATATTTTGTAGTGAAAATAGATATAATCTGGTTTCTATCTGACGAGTTTTTCATATCTCATGAATGGTGCGCTGTTTTGCATATAAATAAAGGTATCAAATAAAGTCCTCTTCTTTAAGTATCTGTCTAAAAGAATGAACATGCTCGTTGAGCATGACATATCTTAATGGACTAAATTCCTTAAAAGGGAACAAGTAAAAGAAAACAAAAACAAACCTTAACACAGACATATTCTTGTATTGAGATCCTTGACATTCTTCTCAACTTGGACATGAATCAGTCTATAAATACATACCCCAGATATGCTGATGACACACATCATGCTATCCCTAATGAGGAAAAGCAGTATAGTGTTTATGTAAAAAAAAAAAAAAAAAAAAAACAACAAACTTACTTGAATCATAGATTCCTTTGCTTTAAAAGAAAACTTTATAACCCTCTAACCAACCTCTACAAATCAAGTTAAAAGTCAGGCCCAAGAGGAGACCCGTGTGCAGTCACATAGCTTCTTTACTGGCAGTAAGAAGACTTGTTATGACAACTCTCCCTCTGGGCACTTATTGAGAACAAGGTATGTTTTACTCTTGTAATGCTCAAGCATCTAATCAGTACACAGATTCAGGATGTGATACCAACAAACAGCAACAGCAAATAAAAAGGCCTGGACTAACCTGGAGATACGAAGAACTTACCTCCAAAAGCTTACAGCTGGCATAAAAATGTGAGATGCTCTATCTTCAAGGAAATACATGAATAACTAGAAAACTGTGTGTCTGTATGCACACACACACACATAGTATGTTACAAATTGTGAGTCCTTATCATACCAAATCTCTGGTTTCAGTATAAAAACGTAATCATGTGGATGCTTGAATTTCTAAACAATCTGTGGGGTTATGAGCACTTTGCACTTTTCTCTCAGGCTTCTTGTAGTCAGGTCCACAGATACCTAGAAAATGGAACTTCATTCTCTTTGTATGGAGGTGCTTAGGAGGAAAGCATTCCCTATCTATGTGTGAAAAGGAACAGCATCTTGTATGTGGACCGTGCTTTGGCCACCACAGCCAAGACTAGTTTCTCTCTAACTTGCACAGACCCATGCTTCCTGTGACCCTGAATATCTGTAGGTCACTCACCTCCAGGTGGTAGAGAGAGAGGACCACATTCAGGCCTTACAGACATATTAAATAACAGAAAGCCTGCTCCTGCTCCTCAGCCAAGGAAATGAAGTCAACATCTAATTCTGGAAGCCTTCTGA
>NW_004955435.1:19040258-19066203 GCF_000276665.1 Chinchilla lanigera | reverse complement strand
CAGCTCCCTCAACACAGTCTTCTTGTTCATCTCCCTGGATAAAAGTCCCTTGCCCACGGAGCTGGACAACATCCCTTCCCAGATGCACAATCCATTTGATCCACGGAGATCTTTGCCAAGTCATTTCAAATCCAAAGCTCTTGAACACCCTCCAGAGAGAAATGAAGCACTGTGATACTCTGCTAGACCAGGAAGTAACTGACCTAACCCTTGAAGGTATCACAGACTGTCATTGTTCAGCCATAGGTGAGAGTGAAATGGCTCTCTGAATAACGATGGTGGTGCCATTCATACTCACACTTAACCTGTTTTATTGAGGACCCACCTACTGTGTGCCAGGCAATATTCCAGATGCTAGAAACAGGACAACAAAAGAATGTCACACCTGTAGACCAAAGTCACTGACCATAAATAAACAATATTTAATTTTAGAGAATGATAAATACTATGAAGAGAAGTGAAAGAGACTAAGGAAATGGAGACTAGCAGTAGGAAGTGCTGGTGGTAAGTCGTGTTTTAGGTAGGGCTAGGAGAGAAGGCCTGTCTGAAGAAGTAAATAGCCAACTTCCACAGTTGCTGCCACTGGTGTTACCGTTTCTCCTCATAGCCTGTTAATATGTCCTGAGGCTCATGCCACAAAGACAGTCCCTACAGACGACCACTTTTCCCAACTGGCCCAGCCTTGTCCTTACCTGCTTGGCCTTTCCCTGGACAGACCTAGACCCATGGCTCCTCCTGCTTCTCCTTGGACCTTCTCTGCCTCCTGTTGCCCAGAAATTTTCCCCCAAGCGCTGTTGCTCCCCAGAAACCCTAGTAGAAAAGTCACCAGGTCCAGTGGACAGAGCCACCTGTGCTGAACTTGTGCCCAGATGTCTTCTCCCTACCTCAGCTACTGTCCAGAGACTTTCAGAGTGCAAGGGACAAAAGCTCAGGGACAAAAGCTCAGGGAAAGGCAAAGATGGCAGCCGGGGAGGGCAGTACGGGGGTGGATGGAGTGGGAAAGGAAGAGCTACTGAGAAGAGAGGGAGAGGATATGGAGAGGAGTCCAACCGCTTGGGGTTGGGAGACCGGGGAGGGAACCTAGTCTGGAGCAATGCCTGGAGCATGGATGAAAAGTAATGAGGACTAGAGATGGACCTTTGAGTGGCAAGGGGTGAGCAGCGCAGGGTGGAGCTTGGCTGTGGGAGACATGCCTTTGTGCAGGGGTCAGTCTTTTCGGTCCTGGGTGGGCAAAAAAAAAATCAATCATCATAAACTTAAAGCAAGTACAAAGCCAAGACAATAGTGAAATGGATTCTAATCTATCCAAAATCCACTTTCACTAATACATTTCATTTATAGTCTTTTTCTCCCTCCCACCACTCCTTTGGACTTTTAAGTTCTATCATCTATAAATATTAAAATACAAAGAATGTAAAGATAGAAATGTTCAATTAATAAACACGTTTGACCTGATGTTTTTAGAATTTTGTGTAAGTTGATTAACTCACAACATGTTGAATCAGTTTTAGAAAAAATAAAAGATTTTTAAATGGCTATGAAGAAATATTATAATAATTTAAAGATAGTTTTCAATTTCTTCATTGTCTGCATCTTTTAATGTTAATAAAAAGCAAAAAAATAAAAACCAGTGTCATCAAGTCACTTTCATTCTTAATATTTTGTTTATTTATTATTTATGTATTTATTTCCATACTGGAGATTGAACCCGGGGTCTTTGTAATGGGCTACATTTCCACCCAACCACTGTTTTTTTGGAAACAGGGCCTTGCTAGGTTGTCCAGGCTGACCTGGAACTTGGGATTTTCCTGCTTCAGCCTCCCAAAGATCTGGCACAATTATGTCCTACCCCATCTAGCTTCAGTCTTAATAGTTTGAAGAGCAATGTGTTAGTATATACTAAACCTATTAATAGTGTGAAATATTTTACATGGAAAATTTCACTTCAAAGACTTAAAAGTGTTTTTTTTAATAAAAACATCACAATAAATTATCATATATGTGATCATTTCTGAATTAGGACCAAAATAATTCTGAATATGGCAACCAAGAAAGCTAACCTTAAACCCAACAAATGTACATTAAACACTTAAAAATGAAATGTAAATTTTTTTTTTTTTTTTTTTTTTTTTTTTGTGGAGACAAGATCTCACTACACAGTTCAGGCTGGCCTTGAGCTCACTTTGTAGCCTAGGATGGTCCCGAACTCACAATAATCCTCCTGCCTCCGCCTCCTGAGTGCTGGGATTACAGGTGTGAGCCATCCACACCCAGCTTTGAAATGCAAATTTCTAAAGCAGTATATGAACCCATTTACTTCAGATCCAGCTGTCATAAAACGTTGTTTATAAGAGACAGTCATGTGCCATTACGTCTCTTCCCCTTGAAAGTCATATTTCTGGGAACTCATTCATTATCTAGTAAGCTTGTGTTCAACCAAAAAAAAAAAAAAAAAAAAGTTAAAGGAGTGGCTCTGAATGCCTTTGGAGATTCTATGTTCAACTTTTTCTGTGTCAAGTTATAAGGCATAAATGATGGCATGTTAAAACAATTTGTTTTTTGAGGCAAATCCAAACACAGCATTATTTCACTCATAGAAACAGTAATATGTATCTCTAAAGATAAGACTTCATTTTTGACATAACAAAATCCATCATTGCAGTGAAACAAATTCACGTCATTTCCTGAACATCCTTCATGAGCACCATGTCTGAGAGGAACTTCGCAGCTGCTTTAATCTTCCTGAGTCTGTTTGCAGCCATTTGGAGCCTCTAGCTGGTGAACTTTTAAAGGTCATCCCCTGACCGCTAACTTTGGCACTTTCTCTCACACACGTGTGGAACTTGAGCCCCTGGCCCCCACCCCACCTTCCTGCCTGGTCAGAGGTGGCGCACCTGAAAACCAGTATCTGAGCACACAGGCCACACCACAGTCCATGGCTAGCCTGCAGGACAGCTGATGGGTTAGCATCTAAGGACAGGAGAGCAAAGTGGAGAGGGTCAGGGATCACTACAGCATGCTGGAGTGAACACACTGCCAGGGCCTACTTTGGGCAGCTTTTAGTGACTTAAAAGAAACAACCCTAAGGTGGAGTTTCTTAGGCACTGATCACTGGGCAGCCACTGGGGTCAAACAGTGACCTGGAGTAGGAGGCTCTCTGGGGCCTTAGCAGAGGGGAGCCTGTCTGTCTTCCTTGGCAGCCCAGCCTGTGGCTGTGGATGCCTGAGTGTCATTGACAGGCGTGTCCCGTGCATGGGCCTTTCGGCTCACCAGGCCCTTCTGTCACACTTGCTACCTCTATGAGTCACCCAGGGCCCTCGCTCGGAGGGCACCACTGACAGTGAGTGTCGCAGCCCCACACCCTGCAGGGCAGTCCCACGTAGAAGCCTTTTACACCAATCCTGTGCTCAATCCACATGTAGACCCCACATGCTACCCTAGGGACTAATAAGATCTGCAAAAACACAGGCATAACCTCCACGCTGTGCCAGGGACTCTCCCTTATTCTCACTTCATCCTCTCCACCCCCAGTAAGAGGTATTAATTCCTAAATCAGAAACGAAGACACCTAGACAGAGAAAAGTGGATAGCATGCCCAAGGTCACATTGCTAGTAAGAATTTATTTAAGTGGAAAAGTAAAAATGAAGAACAATAAGATTCAAAAGTTTATATTTTGAGAAAAACGAGAAAAGAAATTTCCCTTTTTTAATTTTGTGGGAACAAATAAGCAAGAAACAGCAGTAATTGAAAGATACAACAATTTTCTCTGAGACAGCCCGCAACCTGGTCTAGACTTTAGTCTGGTCCTTGGACTTGTATTCTCCTGCCACCTGGAGAGAATCCAGCTCACTAAGAAATGGCATGGATGGAGAAAGCGAACTAAGCGCGGGAGGATCTAGAATGAGTGACCAGTACTGGTTGACCCTCACAACATTTAGACTTTAGGAAACGCACGGAAGTCTCAGTGGTTAGCGTCATAGATGCTTTTAGTTAAATGGAAACACAAACGAGTGTTGTTCAGGATAGCAGGGGCATGCGGGGCACCCAAGGCCTTACCCCCAGCAGATGACAACCCCGTACCCCGTTGTACATCCATTGCGTGTTGCAGATAAGGAAATATTGCTTATTGCAACAATAGCTTACAGATCTGGTTTTTTTTTAACAGTGAAAACTTAAAAGTCCAGGTTGCCAGCGGCGCAGCGTTCAGCAGTTGAACTTCAGTAGCGGCTGGTGTTTCTGAGTTTTGCAGCAGTGAGGGCGGGGTATGCACACTGTGGGCCTTTGCCTCTCCATCCTCGTCCTATTTGCCTGTGGGCCCGGATTTGTCTTTGGCTTCTTGTGTGTTTGGGATGAGACCCTGGGGTCCCAGGGGAGGGGGGCAGGTGTTGCTCCAGTCGAGCGAATGGAACCAAATTACAGGCCCGTCTGTCACCTCCTCTGGGAGAAGGGGGAGGGAGGGAGGCAGCGAGGGAGGGAGAGAGAGGGAGCCGGGGACGGGAGGAAGGGGGAGGGACGCGGCCAGTCGGGGACGGGACGAGGGCGGCCGCCGTCTCTGCCTCGCCGAGGATCGCCCTGCGCCACCCGCCCTCCCCCCGCCAGGGCCCGCGGGCACCGCCGGCGACCTCGGGCTCGTCCCTGACCCGCGGTCTGCGCGGCGCCGGCCGGCCAGTCACGCTGGAATAGGCTTTCACTAAATTGACTGATATATTTCCTGACTGCACTGACTTAGGGGCTGTATCTCTATTCCGCGGAAAACAGAAACATCTAATAGATCGTTTCCCTTGTCTTTCAGTCTGGAATAACTGCTCGGGCTCTGGCACACTCACACCAGTGTGCACGTGTGGACACCGTGCACCAAGGCGACCCGAGCCGGCCGGCGGCGCACAGGCCTCTGCTCCTCCGAGGGCGTCGCCCTTCCCGGGTGCACGCTGCTGATGCCGCCGGGGCTGTCCCGCGGTAACTGGAAAGTTACTTTGCAGGCGCAGCTACAAGGCAAGAGAACGACGAACGCTTTTGCTGTCTGGGCTGTCTCCAGAGACAGTCTCTCTCCTCAAGGTCCCAGTGGGGCAGGACGATGTTATTCTAAGCTCCTCCAGAAAAATACAAACAGCTAATGCAGTCCTCTGTGGGAAACGGTGGACAGGAATAATAAATTGGCATCGTTTTGCTTTCTCTGGCAGATGCAGCGCTACAAAGTGGGGAGCGGGGGGCAGGTCTCACACCAGACAGAAAGGTCTTCTAATAAGAAGCAAGATCTCCTCTGCCTCTGGGGTGGGAAAGGTTAAAGAAATTGTCAGTTCTTAGTAGCTCTTTCAATAAGAAAAGAGCTGAGAAACAGCGTGATGATGTACTGCAGGTCCAAGCAGAGGTGCATGTCTTCTCCCTCTCTTTGACAATAAAATGATTGACAGAGATAATTCCCCCATGTGAAAGGAAAGGAAGAATTGCCAGCAGATAATGGGCCCTGCTTAGATGGTGGCTGATAAGACTCTGTCCATCTGATGTCAAGCGATGACTGAGAAGTGAAAAATTAATTCCATTATCCAGCTGTTATTGCTATGAGGTGCCCAAATACCCAGATGTTTCCAAACATCTGTGTGTTTGACAGCATGTTTTTACTTGTGTATCCAGATGTCTGGTATTGTGTAGACAAAGACCAAACCTAGGCATGGCAAAGCAAAATCAGACTAGAAAGAAGATGCCAGGGGCTGGTTACAACGACAGCAAAAAGGGGGGATTGGGAAGAGTAGGGAAGAATAGGAGAAATTAAATAAAAAATATACGGAGAGGTAAAAAATAGTAATAGCAAGAATGTTTAAAAAAAGTTGTGTTTTTTTTTTTTTCTTAATAGCCAACAGCTTGGCTGGATGTTTGCCTGTATCCATGAAAAGCATTTTTGCTCATCCAGGTCTGGGTGACAGAAGAAAGGGTGTGAGAGAGTAACCAGGAAGAGAAACCCAGGAGGAAAACGAGAGAAACATCCTTGGCCAGGCGGGCATTATGTTTCTGTGTGTGTCTTTGAAGAGGTGAGATCACACAGCGGAAAAGTGATTAACATTCTGGGGGAGGAGAGTCCTCACACACACCCCTGTGAAAAGTCAAATTCCAGTCAAGGATACCCACATTAAGCAAAGCACCGAAATATCTTGATTAGTCAACTTTGTTTCCAGTTATTCATCAGGATATGGAGCCTGGTATAGACTTAGCCAATGATGGTATAACTTTCAGAAGGAAAAGGGTAATTGAGTGGGGGAGAGTTGTGCAGCTCAGTGACAGATTTAGGGGAGGGGACATGATCTGATTGAGGTGATGGTGGGAGTAAGTGTTAGGCTTTCAGAACAGCTCACAAAGGTTCCTGTAATTCCCAAGCTGTCTGTTATCTATGAAATGCAAATCAGGAGGGGAGTGACATCATGTCACATTATGGCCACAGGGAGTAATTATTTAGACATTAAAAGCTATTGAAGGGAGTGGTTGACAATATTAATGATGTACAGATGGACAGAGTGTGATGCTAAAATTATTTTTTAGTACAAAGAACAAGGGAATTTTTATCAGGTTTATTCTGCGATAGGACAGTTTATCTCTTGGAGGTTTGCTCTGGAAAGAGATGGTGACACTGAGAGATGATTTCTGGAATCAAAGGGTGAGGTCGGCAGGCAGAAGCAGCCACATTCGCCAGCTCCTCTGATGTAAGGCACAATCAATATGCAAAACATGCACACAATAATTAGGATGATAAAAACGAAATCATCACAGGAAGGTGCATGTAACAAGCTCATGGTTGGAAACCCTTCTCCAATAATCTCCCAGCCAGTTTTGCCTTTCTTACCTCAACAGAGCAGCACACAGCAACTTGTTGGTTTTAGGGCCCTCTCCCCTCTCCGCCCCTGCTGTACACACACTAAGGCAGACACCTTGGCCCTTACTGCTAGTATAGGCTGAGTCCTCACAGATAACAACATTCTCAGCCATTGATAAACAGTCTACACCAAAAGAAATGTAGCCTGGCCAAGAACACAGCACAAAGAACAAAAGCAGGAAGCCATGTCCTGCGGTGATCCAGACTGGGAGATTCTCGAGTAATGGCCGATTATGGAAAAGCAGTTTCAGGAAGAGGATCTGGAGGCCAGATGTGCTGATGTAGAGTGTTCACCTGATAGTTCCACCAGGGGCTCTGCTGTCCTCAGAGAAGGACCCAGGATTTGGGTGGGAATTCCCTGGGCCTGTAGATCTGCTGCTGATCTCTCTTACCTGCTTGAGAGAACAGAGCAAGGAGAAACCAAAATGTTTCTCTGACATCTATGTGGATTTCCAGTGCAAAATGAGAGGGATCGGGGCACAAGTAAAATTTCAACATTTTATACTTGAAAGCTGTTAAATTGCAAAGAAAGGATACTCCAGACAGTAAATAGGTAACTCCAAAAATAGTTTTTGGAGAGTTCCCCTCTCTGCTTTTGTGAGATTAGGGTTTATAATACCAATATGCAAGACTCAAGGTCAGGGTTATTTTTTTCAGGGGGTACTGGGAACTGAACTCAGGACCTTCTGCTTTCCAGGTAGGCACTTGTGCTGCTGAGCTATATCCCTGGACCCATGGGTTATTTTAATAGACTGTTATTCCCCTAAACTAGGAAGCTTCTAAATGTTCCCATAACCCTGTACGAGCTTCTATCACAACAGTAATATCACTGCACAGTACCGCTCTATTTATTTTGCTGACGTCTCTCCTAGATTGTAAGGTTTCTGCAGGCAGGCAACCTCACTTACTAGCTAGCCATCAAATCATCAGCACTGTGTACATGAGCCCACAATTAATGTTTGAATAATGAACTGGAGGAGCATCATGGCAAACTGGGCAAACTGTTCACGGTGATTTAACATGGAAACCTAACAGAGGGAAAGACAAATGTGGATGAAAGCATTAAATCTATTATTACGGAGGACAAGAGCCACGGCATATAAAGAACAACCATAATGCAGAAGGTATTTGGTCATTATTAAGAGAAGAGTGTTGGGAAACCTAAAGGATAGAATGTGTAATTGTGTCCATACATCAGTTCAATTCTTTTTGTTGAAATCAATTCAACTCTATTTACATAGAACCTATATCCCATTGTGGACCATGTGCAATATGAGTAACTAGAAAAGAAATATAATTTTAAGAGAAGTCAATAAATACTTTAAGAAACTATTTAAAACCTTGGTGTTTGGAAACATGAATGGGAATTTTAAATAGTTCATAGAAAGAGCAGTATAGAATCATGGTTTAGATTAAAGGTTGACAATAGTCATGATGTGAAAATTATACAAAATTCAAAATTCAATGTACATAAAGTTTTATTTGAATATAGCCACATGCACTTATCTTTTGTATTGTTTTTAATTATTCTTGAAATACAGTTTCAGAGTTGTACAGTTGCAACAGAGATTTATGGCCCACAAAACTTAAAATTGTTACTCTCTGGCCCCTTACAGGACATAGGCCAAGCCTGACCTGGAACAAGAGCTCGAGAAACAGAGTGCCATGCCTAGTTTAAGATCCCGGGGTCATTATTACTTGCTAGCTGTGACATTTGAAGTTATTTACCTATTCTGTACCTTGATTTCATCAGATATAAAATGCGTACAGTAATAGTACCTTCTTTAAGAGATTTTTGAAAGAAAAATGTACAGAACATTGTTTAGAAAGTATCTAGGAAAAGGGTCCCCAACTCCTAGGCCATGAGCTTGTGGCCTGTTAGGAACTGGTTGCACAGCAGGAGGTGAACAGTGGGCTACAGAGCAAAACTTCTGTATTTACATCCCCTCCATGAGGCCTGTGTTGCTACCTGAGCTCTGCCTCCTGTCAGATTAGTGGCAGCGTCAGATTCTCATAGGAAGGAGCTCCAGCCCTCCCAACTGTGAACTATACATGCCAGGAGTCTAGGTTGCCAGCTCCACTGAATCATCCCGGATCCTCCTTTGCCCTCAACTTCCACCCCATCAACCCCTGTCCTTGGAAAAATTGTCTTCTAGGAATTGGTCCTCTGTGCCGAAAAGGTTAAGGACTGCTGATCTAGAATACTCAAGGTCCTCAAAACTCAACTGTAATATTCAATCTGATTACAAACCAAACAAAATGTTTAAACAGCCACTTCATTAAAAAAGAGATATGGATAGGAAACAGCATGTGCTACTCACTACTACTGGTTATTAGAGAAATGCAAATTAAATCTATGATGAAATATTGCTATACAGCTATCAGAATACTTAAAATTTGAAAACTTACTTTATGAAGTGCTGCTCTGGATGCCGAACAACTGGAACTTTCCTACACTGCTGGTAGGAATGTGAAATTTGTATGGCCACTTTGGAAAGCAGTTTGGCAGGACCCTTCCCGGTGCTATAATCACTCACCTGCATTCGGGGCATGGATGGTTCCTCAGATGGACGGTTTTGTGAGAGGTGAGCACAGGGAAGTCATATTCTGCTACATTGCTGATATCACTCTCAAGATAAGTAGATCTGATGTTAGAATTAAGAAAGATCAATCAGGAAAATAGGTGATAACATTTAAAATAACTCTCAGTGGTATCCTTGACAGATTGCTCTATGTTAATAATACTATTTTTATTAAAAGGTCAAAAAAAGGTAAGAAAAAGGAAAATCAGAGCTCATCATAACTTTGGAGTAAAATGGTATCATTTATGAAGGAAAAATAAGAAGTGATAGAAAAGACAGAGAAATCTTTCATGACAGTTTCAAAAATATGGAAAATATAAGACAAGTCACATGGGGATTCATGTCAGGAGACAAAAAATTAAAATTCTAAAAAGAGAAAATGAAATAATAGAGGGGATAAAATTATAAAGAAGTAATACATTAAAATTTTCCATAGATAAAAGGGTATACTGTTATTGAGGTAGGTAGGACATTGCTATATATCCTCCCTCTGCTTCAATTTCCTCATTTGTATAATGGGGGAAATAACTGCTTCACAAGTCTGTTTTGTGTAGAGAACAAAGAGCTTAGTGCATTTTATTTTATTTTTGTCACCATGTCACTGTTTCAACAAGATGAATGCAGAAGCAGCAACACATAACCACATTCCTGGGAAAATCTAGATGTTCAAGGATAAAAAGAAAAGCTTAAGAGTGTCTAGGAGAAACAAATCTGTAGAAGAACATGATTTGTGTTGGTATCAGTGCCATATTATATCAAAAGAAAATAAAGTAGTACCTTCAAAGTCTTGAGTGGAAAATGATTTTGAGATTAAATTTATTTATGTTTATTTACCGATTGATTGATACTAAAGATTAGTGCTCTATCACTGCATCTTGATTTTTTTTTTTTTAATTTTGAGACAGGATCTCCTTAAGATACCTGGGAAGACCTGGAACTTTCGATCCTCATGCAGTACAACCCTATGCCCAGCTGAAACTAGAATTTGGTGGCCATCAGAATTATTGATCAAGTGGGAAAACAAAAATAAAATCTTTTAAAACTTGCAAGGCCTCAGAAACTTCGTATTTCACCTCCCCTTTCCTTGTAAACTATTTGAATACATACTGCTGAAAAAATGAGGGTTCAAACAAAACACTAAACTAACAGAAAAGGCAAAAAGAATCCCACAAAACATCACATTTAAGAGAAAAAGGAAGCAAGACTCAGGATAATAATGATACAACCAAATTAGAAAGTAAACAGTCCAGTTTGGAGAATAAAGAAGGCTTCACGGCCAGGGATGTAGCTCAGCTGTACAGCGCCTGCCTGGAGGGCACAAGGCTCTGAGTTTGATTCCCAGTACCAAAAATAAATTAATACATAAATAAATAAATAAATAAATAAATAAATAAATAAATAAAGGCAGCAGGATGAAAGTCTGATTTTAAAAGGGATTCTATATATGTGAGAGCTGGAAGAAAATAAACTTGCAGGAATGTTAAAGCAATGTGAAAAGTCATCAGGAAAAATACAAAGCTTTAAAAAAGTCAAACTTCAAACATGAAACAGCCAGTTTAAACAGAGACTAACAAGAGGCTAGAGAACTTCCAAAAGAAAACTGGAATCTGTTCTGAAAGTTGAAATATGTTTAAATAAAAAGCATGGGTCACTTATGAAACATGAAAATGTGATAAAAGATTTTGCAGTTAGTATAGTGAAAAAAGGAGTGTCTATTTAAATTTGCTGTTAGAAACATTTTCTTTGAGAGGTGTGGAGACTGGGACTTTGGAAGCATAGTATACTGCTCAGCTTTGTTGTAATGTGTGCATGGTCTTGAGATGTAAATGTTGCTTTCGTTTTTTATTTGGAAATATTTGGAACACTTACAAAAGTATTGTACAGTGCAGTGAATCTCTGTTCTCATCATCTGTTCTCAACCATAAGTTATTTCATAGCCAATTTTGTTTCATTTATACTTTCCACTTACACTCTCCACTTCCTGTATTATTTGGAAATCTTTCTAAGCCATTATATCATTACATCCATAAATAACTCAGTATTTAGCTCTGACGGTCCTTCAGATAAACTCTGCGCGTTGGTTGGTATGTGCTGTTTGGATCTAGAGTATTCCCAAAGGCCACATGTGAAAGGTTTGGTCACTAGCCTGTGGAACTTTTGGCACATGGTGGAGCCTTTGGGAGGTGAAGCCTAATGGAAGGAAGTTAGGTCTTTGGGGGCATGTCCTTGAAGGGTATACAGGAACTCTAAATTCTCTCTCTCTCTCTCTTTCTCTGTCTGTCTCTCTCTGTCTCTCTCTCTCTCCCTCTTCCTTCCCCTCTTGTTGTAGTCAGGGTTTGCAAGGGAAACAATTTACTACAGGACACATCAATTATAGGGTTATTTTATAATAGTCACCCAAAGAGTCAAATAAAAAAGAGTATAGGAAATCTGTCCACACAGTAGAGACCCAAAGAACCCAGCTGAGGGCCTGGATCCCATAGTAGTGTCCTGCATGAGTCCAGCTGAAGACCTAGCCCATGATAGTAACCCCCCACAAGTCCAACTGGAGGCCAAGAGCCCACAACAATGTGTCATGCAGGCCTGTTTCAGGTACCTGCATTGAGAAGACCCAAAGGTCAGTGATGGAAGCTAGAAAGTCTCTGCCAACAGGATGAAGGATCTGTGCCAGTAGGCTGAGTGATGTTTACAGTAAAAACCAGAGTGTCCCTGAAAAGTACCACAGCCATCCTCAGCAACAGCGATGTCCCAAGCTTCTCCAAGGATGAGAACAGCCAAATTCATATCAGGAAATCCAGCATGACAAGCTTCCCCAGAAGACTGAACAGTGCACCATCTTCCCCTCTGAATCCAGGAGGCAATGCTCAAAGTAAGAACTAGAGCTCTCCCCAAGTGAACCGCAGACTGTCTCAGTGACAACAAGGTCCCAAGCTCCTCCAACCAGAGAACAGCTGAGTTCATATCAGGAAAGTCAGTATGACAAGCTTCTCCAGGAGAACCAACAACCCCCATCTTCCTCTCCAGTTCTCCTTTTTCTGCTGCTGGCAACAATCCTCAGGTGGGCTTTCCACACCCAGCACCATGCTGCTTCAGTTCAGTTGAGTGTTACAAGTTGACCACGAGTTGGGGATCCACCACACTTTCCCTTCTCCTCCTTCTCCTTTTTGTCACCTTGAGATGAACACGCTTTCTCCACAGCATGCTCCACCATGATATATATGTGCCACCACAGTCACAAAGCAATGGAGGCAAGCAGCCATGGACTGAAACCTCTGAAACTGTGAGCCAAAATAAACCTTTCTTCCTTTTATCTCAGGTATTTTGTCATGGCAATGGAGAACTGTCTAATACAGGATGACACTTAAGTCTTTCACTGTAAGATCATTCTCTATCCTTGCACCTCACTTGACTACTTTTATCTATTTTTGTAGAACTCAAATTGTTGGTCTCATTGAGGTTCTCATAGTCTGGATTTTTCTAACTAACTTTCCATTCCTGTTCTTTGTTCTTTGCATTTTCTTTAGATTGGTAAACAGGTCTAGACATTTGACCAGACTCCAAATTTGAATTTTTGGCAAGTCATCTTCATAGGCAGTGCCACTTACTACTTTCAGGGGGCTCATAATGTCAAGCTCATTCTCTTTTTTTGATAATGGTGGCTACTGATGACCATTACATAGGTTCAGTAATCCACTACCAATTGAAACTTGTTTTTTTCTAATTCCATAATTTATTCTTCATTTATTATAAGAGACACTTCTATAAAGATAAACTTTTTGTCACCACCAATTTTGTTAGCCTTATGTGCAACTCAGATGAGGAAGACAAGATAACTATATTTACCAGTTTTAATGAGTTGATTCTCTAGCAGTCTCCAAAAGGGATTTAAAAGATTTTTAATGTGGTTTTTATATGTTCATAAAATCGTGGATACAATATGTTTTCACTCATTGCAGATGTTATTTTATTAATGCTCAGATTGTCCCATCGTTGACCAGTGAAAGTCTTTTTAAATTGACTTCTAGATCTCTTTGACATGATCCTAATAGTGTTTCATAATATTCTTGCTTTTGATATGACAAAATGTTCCCAAATCATCTCGTACATTTCCTTCTCCGGGTCTAAAATTAGTCATTTCTCTGAGTTATTCTGGTTCTTTTTATTGCACAGTGGTGCTTAATGACTGAAATCTGGGTAAGGGTCCGCTGTGCTACAGCCTTGACCATTGTTACAGAGGGATCCTCCTTGTTAACCGTGTTGGCCATTATTATTAAATCTTTTCAATGTAAATAGGAAATATTTTTGTTTGCCTGTTTTGCTTTAGGATAAACCATTACTTCCAATTTAAATTCAAGACTCAAGGCTTCTGCTTGGTCCTTTTTGATAGTATCTCTGCCTCCTTTCTTCCATGCTGAGTATGCCAGTTCTCGACTGGCAAAATAATTATACATTTGTCTCATCCTAAATAAAGACACAATACAAACCTAAGAATAATGGAATCCAAATTACTGTGAAAAATATGATAACTGAGTATAAGATTTTTTTCTGCCAGTTCTCCACTGGAGTTACGCAGTTATAGTTACTGTACTGTGAGGTTACCTGAAATAATCTCTCTGTGAGTAGTAATGCCACTGACTGGATTACTGTTGGGATTATTTCCTTTTGCTTTCAGTTTTTTAGAACTGTTTTTTAAAATTTAACTTTGCTTTGGAATTATGTAGCCTGTCCACATGGTTCAAAAGCTGTTAAAGAATTTATTATGTATTCCCATCACCACTTCCACTTTATCTCCTCTCTCTCCCTACAGAAGCTTGTTTTTATTTTATTTTATTTTATTTTATTTATTTATTTATTTTTTTCTGGTACCGGGAATCGAACTCACAACCTTGTGCTTACCAGGCAGGCACTGTGCCACTGAGCTGAATCCCCAGCGACCAGAAGCTTGTTTTTATAGTTTGTCCTTCATAGTTTTATGCAAGCAAGTGTATGTGTGCAATGCTCTCCACATATAGAATATTTTTTACAAATTGAAGACTTGTGGCAACTGTCACACAATTTATCAGTGCCATTTTCTAACAGTACAAGTCACCATTAGCTTTCTTAGCAGTAAAGTATTTTTTTAATTAAGGTATTGTGTCACTTTTCAGACATAATACTATTGCACCCTCAGTACATGGCAGCACTGTATAAACATAACTTATTTTGGTGGCAGTGGGGATTGAACCTAGGGCCTTTACACTGAGCTGTATTCCCAGTCCTTTTTTATTTATTTATTTTTTATTTTGAGACAGAGTTTCACTAATTGTTAAACTGCCTGGGCTGAGGTGGTTCTTATGATCTTTCTGCCTTAGCCTCCCATAAACATAACTTCTATATGCACTGGGAAGCCAAAAGATTCATGTGACTCACATTATTGTGATATCTGTTTTATTGTAGTGGTCTGAAACCAAACCCACAATATTCCAGTGTATGTCTGTACAGGTACCTAAACATATACATGTATTTGTGTGTGACCACAACATATGTGTATTCATATGTCTCATTTTATAAGCTAAATGGTGTCATATAATGTCTTCATACTGTTTTCATTTAATATAGCCTGGCAATCATTTCATCGCAACATATAGAAATATTCACCAACCTCTTTAAAATATTTTCTTTATGTCTAATGAAGTGTGCAACTGAAAGACAAAAATAAAATATTTAAAATATGCAATTTGACTCTTTTTAATGTATGTAAACCACAGATAATAAATATCTGCATTTCTCCAGAAATTTTTTTTATGCTTCTTTGTACTTATCCCTCCAGCTGCCCTGTCCCTCTGGTCCACTATCTGTCATTAATAATAAAATTTCACTTTCCAAAACTGTATACAACACACTCCTTTCTCTTTGTCTTTTCATTAAGCACAGTAACATTATATTCATTCATGTGTTGGTAGTTTATACTTCTTTATTGCTGAGTAGTAGTCCATTGAATGGGTATATCAAAATTACTCATTAATTGATGATATTTAGATTGTCTCTGGTTTTTGACTCATACAGGTAAAGCTGCTATGAGCATTCATGTGTCAGAATTTGTGTGGAGGCATCTTGTCAGTTTCTTCAAAAGTTAAACATACCTTTAAAACAAAACCCAATCATTCCACTCCTGGGTAGTTACTTTTTGTAGCAGTAAGGTGTGTAGACGTACTACATTTTGTAGGACAAGTTCCCTAATAGTAGACATTTAGCTTGTCATTAGTCTTCTGTAAATGGTACTTCATTATATAATCCATTGAATAGAGCTTTTGGAATATTGGTTATAAGTGAGTTGTTATCAAAAGAGCAAACTGGGGTTTTGAATCTCTCTGGCTTTTAGTCTTACTATTTGATCTCTTCCTCTGTCATATACCCCCAACATGATGCTATCAGCCATGTGGTGTTGTAACCAAAAAGCTCTTGCCATGGCCAGGTAGATGCTTATAATATGCTCTTGAATCTTCAGAATTGTGAGTGAAATGAACTTCTTTTCTTTGTAAAATTTCCATCCTTAGATATTTTGTTATAGCAATGGAAAAGAGACTAAGACACTTTAAAATCTCAATAGATTAAATGGCTAGAAAAAGATGCAAAATGCAAGCAATAACCATAGGTATGGTTGTGATAGTCTCATAATATCCTCACCTTATGGAATAAGAAATTGAAGTTGACCAAATAAGAAAGAGAGGTTTATGTATTTTTACTGAAGTTAGAGAAATTAAAAACCAGTTATGTTACTCTATTGTGAGAAGCAAGAAGGGCTGGGAAGGTGTATGGAGCTAAAGCATAGTCCATTTTAACAGGAGTAAATAGGTGATGCCCAATAGTGATAATCCTACCACTGGTATTAGAGATATATAAAGAAGCCCTCTAGGAATCAAGCACAGAAAAAAGGTGGCTGCCTCTTAGAAAGCAGGCATGACAGTTGGTCATGGTGGCACATGCCTCTTGTCTTAGTCACTTTCTTTGTTGCTAGGACAAAATACCCTACATCCCAAATGAAAGGAAAAGAAGTTTATTCTGGCTCACATTTCAGTCCATAGTTGGCTGGCTCCAAGGCAGGACACCAGGCAGAGGAGCATATGGAAGAGAGGAAGTAAGGCAAGTGAAAGGAAGAGCCTGGGAGGGAGATTTGTCCTTCCAGGTCATCACCTCCAGTGACCCATCCCTTCTGACCAGACCTCACCACCTAACAAGTCAGCTATACCATGCCCATAACCCAATCATCTTCCACAGCCCTGCCTCTGAGCTGAGTCCCATGAGGCTTTGGAGGAACACCAAGATATAAACCATAACACCTATAGTCCTAGCTCTCTGGGAGCCTGAGGCAGGAGGATTGTGAGTTCAAGCCCAGCCTGGGAAACTTAGAGACTTAGAGAGATTCTGTCTGCCCCAGGGTTCCTATGTTGGACACTTAGTCCCCATGGTGCTGTGGACTTGTCACAGGAACAGGCTGGAGGCTTGTTGGGAGTTACCTGGGTCACTGAAATAGGGGGGCACCCCTGGGACCCCGAGTTCTTATAAATATCTCTTCCTTACTCTCTGGCTTCCAGTCTCTCCCTGTGATCTCTCTGGTTCATACTGCTGTTACTGTGAAGCTATTGACAGGAAGTCCTTGGAATATCTGGGCCGATGCCAGTGCCATATGATTGAACCACCAGAACAGGGAACTAAATAAATCTCTTCTTTATAGCTACCAAGCCTCAGGTATTTCATTATAGTAATGGAAAACAGACTAACAGAACTTATTACCTTAAGTAGGAGAAAACTGGAGTCAGTAGGAATTAGACAACAGGCTAAGATCTTTAGAGCTCACTCTTCTTTTTGGAAGAGTTTTCTGTTGAATAGCAAAGATGGGAAGTTGCGGTCACTTCATGTGAAATGACCGTGGGAGCATGTTACAGCTGGGGTGAAGGAAATACTGCAAGAACTAGGTAGTAGGTGTTTTACCTTTTCTATCTCTATACCTCAAGAGTGACTTCTATTAATTAAGTTCCAGTAGTTAATTTGGTTATTCATGTATACTATAGAAAAGTAAGTAGGCTATAAATTACTGAAATGAGTTTACTGAATTCAGTCTATAATCTCAGGCAAGGATGTGTGGAAATAGAGAATAATGTCAGAGAATCAAACTCCATCAGTTAGGCCCAAGGCTCAATTACACAACAGTCCCTAAATCTTTCCCTGCCCCTCAGCAAATCCTCTCCCCACTTCCACCTGCACCCACATCCCTGACCTTAGCCAGGCCTTTTATACCTTTTATTTATATCACTGGTGGTATCAATTTATTCATCTAGATAAGCAAGTGTATGGCAATACACAGAGGCTGGGCCCAGGGAATGTGTAGGAGGGAAGAGAGTGCTGTTTCCAGTCTCAATGCCACTTCCCCCTTTTTCTACCAAGTCACACTTCAAGTTTTAAACTCATGAGACAGTTGACTATTAAGTAGCCTGGATTCTCAAGTCATGGACCACCAGATCTTCTCTCTGAAGTAGTCTGCAGGATGAAGTAAGTTACAATCTGACAAATCCTTGGTGACCACGAAATAAAAGCAAAGAAACCTGGAAATGCAGAAGGGCAAACTCCTCTACAGATAGAGAAAAACTTCACTGACACATACCTCCATTGCTTTAGCCCTTGATCCCACCCTTATGGAGAATCTAAGGTGGGAGCTTTTCAAGAACTTCATCCACAAAGGCTAATTAAATGAAACTGAGTGCCCATTTCTTTTACAGTGTTCAAAGCCAAATTAATAAGGTAGTAAATGTCTACATCTCTAACGTGCCCACGAAGGTTGGATGTAGAAGAAGTCAATACACGGTACTGAAGCCACAAAGCCCTTATTCCTGAATCCTGTGCCCTGGAAAGCACTCCACCCAACATGATTTTCCTGACATTTGGCATTACAAAGGACCATGTACTTATTCTAGGAAAATAAATTATGTTTGTAAAAATTAACCTGGAACAAAGAAGCTGTTGGTCTGGACATTCAAACAGTTATAAAGAGAAAATGAACGAAGGTGACCCAGGTATGGCTGGAAAGGAAAATGACAGAGAGGAGAAAAAATTAATCAGAAAAAGGGAGAAAAATGTCCAGTCAGAATGAAGGGAAAGCTAGGTAGTTTTGTGTCTAAGAAGGAATCATGACAGAATGTTAACTGGATGGTATATTTGCCTTTGGCCTGAGCCTACCTTCTCTTGCCCTTCACTGGCCAAAGGGTAGGAGTACACTAGGAGCTATCTGCAAAAGAAATCCCATTGCCTCCGCACCAGGCTGCCCATGTATGGCTAGGAGGCTTCCTTCTAACCCTTCTTCTACCCAACACAGGGCAACGCAGGGATCTGGAGCCTGTGCTCAGGTCTACTAACTACAGGAGAGGGGAGAGAGGCACGAGTAGAAACTGCTTGCATTACTTGAGCCCTTGAGGCAGCGGGCCTCTTCAAGTGCTGGAAACAGTTAATCTTAGAACAGTCTCTCCTCAAAGTCCACACCCTGTGTGAAGAGCATTCACCTCGCCTGAACTATCAACTACTAGAAATCTCTGGCCCTTAGCGGCTTAAGGCTGGTTACCCTGATTCTGATAAGCTTTTCTTCATCAGCGTACCCTCACAAACCATTTCTCTACTCTCAGGACCTTTCCTTTCTGGCTCTGTCTTGAAGGTGTGGTCAGCCCCACCTACATATTTTATATTGCTGATGCCAGCATCCCTGGACTCAGCCAATATTTGTTTGCATGGAGGGATTATTTTCTAGTTGAGAGGAGGTAGAAAGTGTGGTAAGAGAATTAGCTAATACAAACAGGCCAAAAGGAAGTAGAATGGAAATATAAATTAAACCCAATGGGAGCCCATGAGAAAAGGTGATTAATTATGATTAAGTGAATCAGGAAATGCTTCATGGAAATTGTATTTGTGCTGGGCCTCAGTGGGCAGGTTTTAACAGGCAGTGTGGGGAACGGGCATTCCAAGGGAAAAGAGTGATATGAGACAGGAACAGAGCTGGAGAATTCGGGACAAGTGGATTTCTGGTCATTTGGAGGGCCTTGAATGCTGCCTTCAGTAACTTGGACTTTATTCTGTGAACAGAGGTGGCCAGTGAAAGCTACAAGGCGGCAGAATAATGTCACATCTGACAATAATGAACATTTATTTAGTACTCACTTCACTTAAAGCTTCACACTGACCACATGAAGATGATGAACTTGGATGGAGGATAGCCAGAGGCAGAATGGCAGGGGGTAGGACGGACGAAGAGGCTGTGATTTCAATGATCTAGGGCCTGTTTCCGTGCCCTAAAGTCTATTGCAAGGGCAACAAGAACTGGGTTACAGTTCTGAGGAAGGACACGGTGGCCAGTTAGCCTCTGGGGCCAAGGGGGGCAAATGTTCTGGGGATCTAGAAGGAAACTGCCAAGTAAACAAGGCCAGTAGGCCCCAGTCTTGGGCTCAGCTCCACACCTCCACCAAATACCCAGTTTCAGGAGAACGGGGTATTTGGGCATCAACTGAATAAGACTTAGAGATTCTATGAGTCATAGCAATGAGGGTTTTTCCATTTGATCCAGGTGGGAGATTCAGATAGGATACAGAAGCAAATGAATTCTGAGTGAGAAAAGTACTTTTCTATGTGAAACACTAACTGTATGGCAGGCACTGTGCTAGATATTTCGTAGACCTCGTCTCACTCAGTGCTAACACTAACCCTGTGCTTGTGGTCCCTGCTTTACTCTCAGAAAACTAAGATTCAGAGGGATTAGGTAACTGGCCCGAGCTCACATAGCAACTGAGTTACACATTCAGAGTCTTTGCTGACTGGTACAAGAAAGGACCTAAGAGAAAGATAAATTTCTCAAAAAGCAGGCAAGACAAGTTTGGCTTAAGTTGGATTCATTTTCACATCTGGTTCTGCATTTAATTTACTCACTCATTCACACAAACGTCGAGCGATGCTGAGCACCTATCATGCGCAGCAGTTGTGCTAGGTGTTTGGCATGCAGCAGTGAAGGACATCATCTCCCTCCTCACTGAGAATATTCTAGCAGTGGAGGCACACAAGTGAACAGATAGTAATGCCTGGAGGAGGGGAGCTAACCTGGCTGTGGGGTGACGAGGCAGCTGGAGGCTTTCTGAGGGGGCACGTGGGCTCTGACCAGGAGTGGAGGTGGCCAGCTATGGTGAGGGAATAGGAAGAGGGAATATTCCAGGCAGGAGGACGGAGCCAAGGCATAGTTCATACAGAGAAGACACGAGCTCTGCATTTTGGGTCCTGGGCAATTTAGGTTCTGGGCAAGGATGAGAGGCCAGAGAGGCAGAGGGAGGAATAGAGTCAGAGAAGTTTCCATTCAGAGTCATGGGCCGTGGATTTCATCCTGCAGGCCACAGAGGGCCACTGAAGGGCAGGCGTGCATTGAGCGCAGCTCACTGTGGCTGCTGGCAGGGAGAAGCAGGAGCAGCCTGGAGACCAGGAAGGACGCTGCCACAGCAGTTCCGTAAGGGAGGACGGTGACTAGCGAATGGTGGCAGAGAGTCAGAGGAAGGACATATCTGAGAAGTGTTTAAGGGACAATGTACAACTCTTAGTGAGTTATACTGGACAGGGACAAGGGGCTGAGGGCCCCTGGAGGATGACTCTTGTCCTCAGACACACCTCCTGCAGGTGCTCCACACTCAGCAACGCTGAGCCACACACAGTTTGGACACAGATCAATCCTTAGGCTCTGTACAGAGTCTGACTAAATGTCTGTGGCTACCAAGACATTGCCGTCATGGGGTGTTGGGGAGCACTGCAGTCCTGGGGCCACTGACCAGGAAGGGTAACCCCTAACTCTTCCTCCTTCCAGGGAAGGAAAGGATTAACCTCAGCAGGTTTAGGTTTCTCAAATCCTGCACATTCCCAAGAAAGAGTCCTGGGAGATAAGCTCTGAGTCCTGGCAATTTTCTGACAGATAAGAGATTTTTGCATGCTTGAGGCCTTGGGGACATTGTACCAATTTAATCAGTAAGCTTATGCTAACAACATGGTTTATGGTAACTCCAGGCTTTGCTCTGAGGGGCTGGAGTCTGAGTAGCTGAAGTCAGACATAAGGTAACATGCATGTAGACAGATGCCCCAACAAAATGGTTGACCCCAAGGCTTGCAGGTAGCATGTGTTCCCTGGTGGCATTCATTGTATGCGCTCTCATGCTCTGCAGCTGAGAGAGCTAAACATATCAGAAGCAACAGTTCTGGAAAGGGAACCTGGACACTTGCATCTGGTTTTCTTGGACTTTGCCCCATGAGTCTTTTCTTGTTGCCAATTTTAATCTTTATCCTTTTGCTATAATAACCTGAAACCATGAGTAGAGCAGCTTTTCTAAGAACTGGGATCTCCATGTTTTATCAAACCTGAGGATGATCTTGGGTCCTTTAACACATACCCTACCCTGGGTGACAGAGGGGCAGTTGGGAAAGCATGTGTTGTGGATTGACAGCTGGTGGTCAACTTGTAACACCAAGCTTAACTGAAGCAGCATGGTGCTGGGTGTGGAAGGCCCAACTGAGAATTGTTGTCAACAGCATAAAAAGGAGAACTGGAGAGGAAGACAGGAGCTGTTGGTTCTCCTGGAGGAGCTTGTCATGCTGGCTTTCCTGATATGAACTCGGCTGTTCTCATGGTTGGAGGAGCTCCAGAACTCATTGTCACTGAGAAACTGCAGTTCACTTTGGGGGAGCTCTGGTCCTTACTTTGATTATTGCTTCCTGCCTCCAGTGCAGACCCCTCAGCCTGCTGGGACAGATCCTTTATCCCGCTGGCACAGACTTTCTAGCTTCCATCATTGACTTTTGGGCCTTCCCAGTGCAGATCCCTGAAACAGGCCTGCATGAGACATTGTTGTGGGCTCTTGGCCTCCAGCTGGACTTATAGGGGGCATTATTATGGCCTCTAGATCATTACCTACACTTGTGCAGGACATTGCTGTGGGAGACAGGCCCTCAGGTCGATTCTTTGGGTCTCTACTGTGTGGACAAATTTCCTGCACTCTTTTGTATTTGACTTTTTGCATGATTATTAAAAAAAATCCTATACATGATGTGTCCTGTAGTAAATTGTTTCCCTTGCAAGGCCTAACTACAACAACATGCAACTGAAACCTGGCATTTCACTCCCAGAGGATGTCCCCCCTCCACACTATTAGTGGAGCACCCTGTGTACTTCCTAAAACAGGTGGGCTCCAGGCAACATCGCAGAGAATACCTGGAGGGGTCCTCCGCAGAGAGCAAGGCCATGCTGTGTTAGGAGTCCTGCTTTGGCTTTGACCTTATTATCCAACAGAACACTTCACCTTTTCACATTCAGCTTTTCCAAAATTTTTAATTGCCCTGCCTCCACTATTCCAAATTTTGCCAAACAATTGTGCTGAAATTGGGCTGGTAACTGAAGGCAACTTCCAGATATTGTAAAACAGAGTTTACCCTGAACAACAGACATGAGAATTACAGTACACCCCAGAAATGCAGTACATTGATGTGCTGGAAATTCATGTTATTGAAAAACATGCCATGATACAACAGGGAAATTAAACTCCTCAGCAATGGGTATAATTCACAGCCAGAAAACCTAAGATTTGATTTTACATGAATACAAGCTTCTTGTGCACAATCTTACCCCTCACTTTTAACACTTCATCATCATACTTACAGAGCATGACATATATGTAACAAGTGGTACCTAGGTCTCTTCATATTGATCTAGAAAAGGAAGAACAGGACATAATTGGTCTGTATTTCTGCCCATGATGGCATCTAAGCCCATCCTTGTTTCCAACACCAAGCCTAGGCATAAGGAATATTTTACAATATTCCAGACAACTAAGGGGACATCCTTGTACATATCTGAGAAGCTTTTCAGAGGTCTCTCCCACAATGAGTCTGACACACCTGTCCGCTGCCCTGTCCTGACTTAGTGTTTTTTCATCTTTTCATCCCCTGGGTGCTCTCAGTTCTGCGTTTACACTGATGACAAGTAAAATAGGAGTTTCTTTATTGTTTATGACCATCTATGAGGCAAGGTTCAATACAATGACAGAAATTTGCTTATTTTTAGCAGAAAAGAGTTTAATATGAGAAATGAGGTAGTGGAAAGTTACTGGAAGGGTTAGAGAAGTGGGTTCTCAGCTGGACCTCCAGAAAGCCACCACTGGAAGCGTTGAGCTCAGTTACACACTGCTATACCTGTGATTCAAGAATCTTCACCCTCAGCTGCCTTCACCTCTATGGCTTCTTGACACCAGGAAGCTGGGGGAATATGCTGCTCTTCCTTGACCTTGCACACCAGCAACAGCAGTCAGTGAAACAAGAAAATGACCCCTTATCGCACTGCCAATACTCACATCTTGCTCAGTTGTGTGACAGAAAAAATTGCATACAATGCTCTGGTGACAAGTAAAGCATGGAAAATGAAATGTTGAGCTCTCAGTGCCCATGGCACAGGAAGCACACTAGAAAGTGAGGGTGGAGTTGGAGTCAGGCAAGTTGCTGCCTCAAGGTCTGACATTCTATGTATGTCAGGCATCTTGATTGTGAAAGGCAGCAATTTCTAGTGAAGGACACGGAAGAGGAAGGTGTGTCTCTTGTTACCATCTCCTTAGGAAGAATTGACTTCCAGTCATGTGCTAGAGAAGCTCAAAGACTTGAATCTGAGTTCTGAAAAATGTTTTGCCATAATAGTTTGGAGGCCTTCACGGAAAGAGTACATAGGTTTTAAAACTACAGCTTAAGGGATTTTATGTCTTAGAAGAAGTGGGAATCGAATACACACATATATAACTTTTAAGCTTGGAAACACCCTAGAATAGACATTTAGATGTATAAATGTAGTAGAGCCTACAATCGGCAATTGAGATGCTTAAGATACCTTAGCTGGAAGGAGAGAAATGTGAAGAATAGAAACAACTGATCCAGGTTTCAAATAGAGTTGCATCTCTGCCTACTCTATTTATTTTGGAAAAAATATTTACTTTCCAAAAAGAGATTCTTTTTGATTGTTTTTATTTTAAGAAATAAAAGAAGGAAAACATATTAACAGACATCCATTTACAAAATAGCAGAAGAACAATACAAACAAAACAGAGTTACAGACAAAGTTGTAGGAAATTAACAATGGTTGTTGTATTACCTATGGATATCTTCAGAGTAGTTTCTCAGGAAAACAAGTAGAGACATACAGGATTGATGAAACAAGTAATCATTAACTGTTCCTTTCTGTAGAGCAATAGAAGACAGTAGTACAACTATGTTAGCTATCCTGTATATACATACTTACATAATTTCCCCTTCTTTCCCTTCTCTTTTCCCACATCCCAGTTGCCCTTTACTTTTGAGCATTTTCCTCTCATTTCACAATGTCTATCAGACCTCCTAGTTCTTATTCACTCTTTCAGGTATTACACTAGTGAGACAATACGATGCTTACAGATGCAGGTTTGATTTATATCACTTATGAGTATGATCTTTAGTTGTGACCATTTACCTATAAAAACCTCAAGTTTATCTTTCTTTATAGCTGAGTAATATTCCATTACATAAAAGTGCCACAATTTTTTTTATTCAATCCTCAGTGGATGGACATTTGGTTTCATTGAAGAGATCTTTGACTTCTTTTGTTAGATGGATTCCTAAATAGTTCAATTTTTTGGATGCTATTGTGAAAGGTATAGTTTCCTTAATTTCCCTGTCAGTTTGTTGTTTGTATATAGGAATGCTATTGATTTTTGGGTGTTGACTTTGTATCCAGCTACACTACTGAATTTGTCTATTAATTCAAGGAGTCTTCTTGTGGAGTTTTTGGGGTCTTCTATGTAAATTATCACGTCATCTGCAAATAGTGATGGTTTTACTTCTTCCTTTCCTATCCTTATTCCTTTTATTTCTCTCTCTTGTCTAATTGCTTGGCTAGTGGTTCCAGAACTATGTTGAACAGGAGTAGTGACAGTGGATATCCTTGTCTTGTTCCTGATTTTAAAGTAAAACCTTTCAGTTTTTGTCCATTTAGTATGATGTTGGCTGTTGGTTTATCATACATGGCTTTGATCAGGTGAGGTAAAGACCATCTATTCCTATTTTCTGTAGAGTTTTGATCATGAATGCATGTTGGACTCTGTCAAAAGCTTTTTCTGCATCTATTGAGATGATCATATGGTTTTTGTCCTTGCCTCTATTGATATGGTGTATAATATTTATTGATTTGCAAATATTGAACCATCCCTGCATTCCTGGAATGAATCTGGCTTGGTCATGATGTATGATTTTCTTGAGGATTTGCTGCATTCTATTTGCCAGTATTTTATGGAGTATCTTTGCATCTGTATTCATTAGGGAGATTGAGTTGTAGTTCTCTTTCTTGGTTGGGTCTTTCTCTGGTTTTGGTATCAGTATGATACTTGCCTCCAGAAATGAGTTAAGAACTGCTTCCTTTTCAGTTTCGTTGAAGAGTTTGAGGAG
>NW_004955435.1:18994660-19038431 GCF_000276665.1 Chinchilla lanigera | reverse complement strand
TGTTCTTTGTCATGGAAATATTTTATTTCTCTGTTGAAGGAAAGTTTGGTAGAGTACATCAGTCTTGGTTGGAAGTTGTTTTGTCTCAGGACCTGTAATAGTTCACTCCAAGTTCTTCTCAACTGGATGGTTTATGTTGAGAAGTCTGCCATGATTCTGATGGGCTTTCCTTTATAGGTCATCTATTTCTTCTCTCTAGCAGCTTTTAATATTCCCTTTTTTTGCTGGAGATCCGGGATCTTGACTATTACATATCTGGGTGTAGTTTTACTTTGATTATGGTTAGTTGGAGTTCTATATGCCTCATTTACTGTATGTCAGGTTCTGTTTCCATGCTTGGGAAATTTTCTGCTATTATTTCTGTAAATACTCATTTTATGTCTTTTGTGTTGCCTCCTGTTGTTTCATTGACTCCTTTCAGTCATAGATTATTCCTCTTTGCCTTATCTTGCAGCTGTTGAATTGATTTATCCTGGTTCCCTGTTGATTTTAAGAGATCCTTTCTTTCACTATCACTAGCTGCCATGCTGTCTTCAGATCTAAAATTCTACCTTTGGCTTCATTCAAATGGTTTTGGCAGCTTTCAGTGGAAGCTTTCATTTCCTGGATATCTCTTTGAATCTGCTTCATGCATTCTAATTAATTTCTATATTTTTTGTTTAACATTTCCATCCATTGCTTATGTTCATCTACTTTTTTATAAGTTTCTTCTTTAGATGTGCTGAGCAGTTCTTTCATTATTATTGTCATTTCATTTTTTGCCTGAGAGATTATTTCTGATCTCATCTCTTCTATGACCTGATGGAGCTGTTTCTTCACTTCCATTGCAATCATATCAGCAATTTCAGGAGTGTGTTTACCAAGTTCTCCTATGTTGATGTCTCCTGGACTTGTTCTGAGAGGGATGGAGTTCTGAGATTGCATTTTAGTCCTTTGTCTTGTCATGTTTGATGTTGGTGGTGAAGTGCTCAGTCCTCTTCCTCCCTGTCAGCTCAGCAAAGGTCACTAACCTCACTAATTTTCCTGGTGGTCAAACTTGCCCTTCAGTGGCCACTGGGGTGTGCTGTTTAGTCTGTTTTCTTCCAGCAGATGGTGAAGCTTACCTAGTTTTCCCAGGTCTCAGATGCCAATCACGATGTCCTCAGGTCACAGACAATTTGATCCAGTGTCCCCTATCAGCTCAGGGCATGAGTATGAACAAAAATGGTCTGCACTGGTGGCATGAGCATGGACCACTTGGTCCTGTGACTCCAGGGAGTTCAGGACAAAGGCAGAGCCCAGACACGGACTGGAGGGTCTGCAGTTCATGGACTGCTTGATTCGGTGTCTGCAGGGCTTTCAACACAAGCACAGGAGCCAGAGGTGGGCTGCACTGGCAGTGATCACAGACCGCTTGTTTCCACACTCCCGCCCAGACGTGAACCCTGGAACCCAGACTCGAATCGTGGCTTCAGCAGTTTCCTGGGCCTGCTCTGGGGCTTCACGTGTCACTGGGTATGCGTGGAGTTGCCCCTCACAAACCCCGTTGTTAGGGGGTTTGTGGGTCCCTTGAGATAGTCTCCTGTGTGTCCCAGACCCACGGAGGGCAGAGACAGACTGCAATGGCGGCAGCATTTTGGGATGCCTGCTCTGTTCCTGGGAAGTAGATGGTGGCGCTACCTGGTTCTCACAGCGTTCAGCTGCAAACCGTGGTGTGAGCGGATAGTGGGCCTCCTGACGTTGTGCCTGCAGGCCACTCACGGTGCACACAGGACCCACACACGGGCTGTGCTGTCAGAGATCAGGAACCCCCAAAAAGAGATTCTAACTTTGCTCTCACTAGTTTGCATAAGCTTGTGGGGAAGGGAGAAAGAGACAGTTTTCTTGGTCTAATGGCTGTATCAGAAGCAGGCATTGTTTTCCTGAAGGCACAGCACAAGAGAGATGCGTACATTGTTATGGTTTGCTCTGGATGTTCCCTGAAAGCCTCATGCAGTCATGTGGTGGGGTTCTAGAGTTTTTGATTGATCCACAGTCTAATGCTGGCATTATGACTGTGAGTGCTACACCCGCCCTGGGGCAGGTAGCCTACATATAATATAAAGGAGGGAAAGAGCCTTGCTCCCCCTGCTCTTCCCTTTTTGCTCTTATTGCTTTTGCTGTCTTCCATGGCCATAAACTGTTGCCCTCTGCCATGTGCCATTATGCCTTGGAGCCAGCCAAATATGAACTGAAACCTCCACAAACTGTGAGCTAAATACATCTTTCCTTTCTTAATTTTTAGTGTTGGGTATTTTGTCTCAGCAACAAGATAAAAGTAACTGAAACATACACGTATATATATTTGAGGATGGGGCCAGGATAAGAGTAAAATGGAGAGAAGAGAACTTCTGACCTAGAAAAAACTAGTCCTATGTCCTTGAGTGGTCAAAGAGATGGACCTGACCAGCTGGCAAGCCCAGTGTCACTGCCAGATGAGATTCACATGGGTAGATTCTGCACCGTGAGCTCCCTACCTTTCAGTTTTTCCTATCTCCTTTTAAAATATAGAAAGTCTAAGTTTCCTACTTTCACAGTTGCGGAATAAAAATAAAATTATATTACTGTCAATCTAGGGTAACTCTGAAGGAAGAGTCCAAGGAGCTTGGGAGTGAAATTTTAGAAATGCAGGTGGATGAAATAAGGATGATAGGAGCCTATGAGCCAGATAGTTTGTCCAACGCACAGTGACTGTAATGGTGAATGGACAAAAGATTGCCATAAGGTCTGGCTTCTTACCCTCAGAGCTGACATTTGCAAGAGGTGGTTTTATTTGTTGCTGGAGTGGGGGTGTCTGTCCTGTGCACTGTCTATGTGTAGTAGAGGCCCTGGCCTTGTCCACTATGTGCATATAGCAAAGCCCCTCTTCCCAGTCCCGATGATCAAGAATGACTCCACACATTGATAAATGTCACCTGGACAGAAAGAGGGCGAAATTGTCCCCCAGTGAGAACTACTCTTAACGTATAGGCTCCATTATGAGTGTGAAGGCTCACACTGGCAGAGGAAGTAAAGGGAAGAAAATGAGGTTTCTGGCATTTGAAACCTGGAAAGTTAGCAGTTATTCTTAAATCTTATATATTTATTTCCAGGACCTGAGCAGAGATACTTCCTCTCAGGCTTTTTCATTCTTGCCTGCCACAGACCTCTTCATTGGTAAGGGCTCCCCCTAGTGGGCACGCTGTCATTAACCTCTCAGTTTGCAAAAGCTTGTCTTCTGTCTTGAACTAAGCTGTACCGGCAACACTCATGGCCTTTCTTCTCTGTCAGTGTTGTATTGAATAAGTTCAAAGGTCATCTGCCATCCGGCGAGTGGGACAGTTCCACACGAGAGATGGTCCAGGCCTTCTGGAAGGAAACATTCAGTACAAGCCTCAGTGAACCATCCTTTTTCAAGGGTCTCCTTCAGTCAAAGATTGGGAAAGGTTCTTACAAAAACGTCTCTTTTTTTCTCTCCATTTCTCTTCTGTAGTACCATGGAGCTCGGCAGCTGCAAGCATAGATAAAATGTCTTGTCTCTCTGGTCCATACTACGCCCAATTGGGGCAGAATTTCTAGAAGGAATGCCTTTCATATTAAAAAGCCTTTACCCTCACATAGAAGGGGACTGATAGCAGGCATGCTCTGGCATCAGACGTTAAGGCAGAGTTCATTCACTGTATAACAGCTGAGTTATGTTTTCCAGGTACTGGGCAAAGTGTGGAAGACAGAGAGAAACACCTGATCCTTCCTCAAAGGAATTCACCATCAAGCAGAGGAAGTTGAATGAAGTGTTATAACAGAGAAGCACACATGCCACAGGAACATTTTTAGGTGTGCAAACAAGGGTTCTCCAGGATGTCTAAAGCCTTTGAGTGGAAGGTAGGTGGAAGAATTTATAATAGATGGCTCAGGTTAAAGTTATCTCAACCCAGTGACTGATCCCAATGTCTCTGAAAGTGAAACAACCAACCGTTATAGTCTTCCCAAGGTGTTGATGTACAAAGCACACTGCACTGTATACAAAGTATTAGTGCAAAAAACAAAACCAAAACAAGGACTGAATTTAAGTAAGCCTCTGAATTTAATTACCCATTTACAGGAAAATAGGAGATAAAGGAACATGTTAAATGACACCATGAAGAGGGATTTGGACATATTCAGAACAAGGGAAATTTCACAGGGCAGATAACCTAGTTCCCCCAACAAAAAATTGAATTAACAGCAGAAAAATAAAAATAAGAGAAAGTGTTAGAGATTAAAAGAGATTTAAGAATCAAATCAATCAAATGAATTGTTATAGATATGGTTTAGATTTTGATTCAAATGAATCAGCCATAAAAAGACATTTTGGGGAAAATTGTGAAAATTGAACATGGATTAAGATATTAGATGAATTATTATTAACTTTTTAAGTTTGTTAGAAGAATAATGACTAGATGAAGAAGAGCTCAAGATTAAATGATATGATGTTTGGGTTAGCTAAAACCTCCAAATGTTAGTATTTGTACCATTAAAAACTAAGTGAAAAGAAAAAGAAAAAATATAGTGTAAGGACCAGGCCTTTCTTATTCATCATTAGGATAAATTAATATACAAGAGAGATATCCTTTAGTCTAAGGTGTTGGAATAGAAGAAAAAGCTATAGAAATCAGATTCTAATGAACTAGATTATTGCAGGTGAGCCCTTCAAGAGAAGCAGCAGAAACCAGGTGGGAGGTGTTCTAAGATCTATCAAGCAGCGGTCCATGGCCCAGTGCCATTGGCATCTCCTGGGTTATAATGAATGCAAAACCTCAGGCCTGTTCAGACCCACTAAAACCAAACTACATTTTAACAAGATCCCTAGGTGATTCATATATGTGCATTTGAAAGTCTGAGAAACACAATTCTTAAGGAAGGCGTGCACATCTTTTAATAAAGTTGCTTCACTTTCCACCTCTGAAAGCTCCTGATAACCAAATCTAAGATTTCACAGAGTCCCCTGAGAACAAAGAGTTGTGCATGAATCTGTTGCAACACCTATACTGGTTCCCTTTCTAATGGCTGATCCACTGTGTATCCCTGGCCCCCAGCCACGCAACATCCTCCCTGCCATGCTTCCTAATTGGTAATCTGCCACCCATGACCTTGGCCAGATGGTGTACTGCCTTGGGACCTCTGGCCTCATCAGCTGATTCCATACCCAGGCAGAACCATATTACAAAGAAAAGCAAGTGCCTGGAGCATCCATGGAGATGGATGGGTGCCCCAAAATTGTGGCATGCAATTAAAGGAAAAGAACTCTATTAAGTATTTTTATGAGAGGCCAAGGCCCTTTACAGATAGGGGTCACCAGCTCTGCCATTAATCTAGCCTTGCTCTGTCCTCCAAATAGAAAATACTTTACATATGAAGAGATATGAGGAGGTCACAGGGGCATCTGTGGAGTACTTCAAATCCATTCAGATAAGTGGGACTTTCTTCCACCCTCCCTCTTCCCAAAACAAGAAGCAAGGTTTGTCTCCATTAGTGTTATCTTTCCTTTTGAGCAGAGCCAAATTGGGAGCAGCATCTATGTCTTCTTAGTGATTAACTTTTGTCATGCATGAGGCTGTTTAATAAATATTGATTCTGGTGATTGCTTTGATTAATAGGGTCTGAGGGATTTCGCACTTAATATCTGAGTTGAGATGAGGCAGGTGGTGTCTTTTCAATTCTCAGGGAACTGGCAACCACATCACAGCCTCTTTTATGAAGTGTCTCGGAAGAAATATTTTCCATATTTCAAAGTATTTGCTACCAGGTATGCTCTCCCTACATCTTTAAGTTTGACTTTGAGTTTTGCTTCAGCCACTTGAAGATCAAGCAGACAAGCTGAGTAATGGGACTGGTAGGCACGGTGGATTAGGATATAGGCTCAAGTCAAATTGCTTGGGTCTAAATCCCAATTTTGCCAGCCTCTGTTTTCTGTATGCAAAATAGGGATGATAATGACGGAGCACACAAGTCAGAGACAAGGTCTCCAGTAAAACTGCACTTATGTCAAACACCAGCCGAATGTGCTGCCCTCGGGACATACACTTTTGTCCAACTTGGCTATGAATTTTCAGAGTTCCCAGACCACATTCAGTTTCCATCACTTGCTAAAAGGACTCACAGAATTCAATGAAAGCATTATACTTACAATTAAAGTGCTATTATGCTAAATAAAAGTTACAGGAAGCCATTGTTTAGAACCATCATCCTTCACTAGGCCCCAACAGACCAGATTGCAATCAAAATGGAGTCACTCATGCTAAAGGGCTACACTGTCACCAAACTGAAACTAGGCTACTTCTCTGAATTTCAGGAGAAATCAGTATTATAGAGCTAGTTGGCAAATTTTCCAAACAGACCAGTTTCAATTACCATGATAATGAAGCTGCTTCTGCCTAAATCTCAACACACACACACACACACCACCACCACCAAAACAACAACAACAGCCACAACAGCTGGAAGGAATCTGAAATTAACCAGCCCAGTATTTTTCTACTGTTCTATTTCTCTGTCCCACCTTACCAGTACAGTAACTGAAATGACCAGTGTGCTATTTGTTCTCTTCAGTTTATCTCTGTTCGTAAAACCAACCTCTTCTGTTCAGCCCATTGGAATACTTATTGTATTTTATGAAATGAAATGTTACCTGATGCTGGAATTGAAATTAAAGCCAATTAAGATCTTTAAATTAAATTGTTGTGACTCTGTCCTTGGACAGTTACAAAGGCTTCAGCTCACAAGTAGCTGACTGGAAGCGACACATGCACTAGGTCTGGAGAAGAGGATTCAGGGCTCCTCCTCTCCCCGCAAGGTCACATTCTCAACATACCAATCTGAATCCACCAGCCAGTTCTTCTGAACTTTGATGTGCACAGGTTTTATCCGGTCTTCCATTACAGAGGAAGGACTGACTGAATCATTGGCCATACGATTGAACTCGATGTCCAGACCCCTTGCCCTCCTTGAAGGTCAGGATGTAAGGCTGGAAATTCCAAGAGTTTTGAGCTCTGCCAGGAACCAGGTGCAAAGACCAGTGATACTTTGGTTCAGCACACACAACAAATATTTTAAAAACTTATCTTGAGCTAAATATTACACTAGACATAAGTGATATAAGAATAATCTACATTTTCCAATAGTTTTCTTTAAACCCTTTTCAGACTCTCACTCTGGAAAGTGTGCTGCCCTAAGCTTGGGAGGAAGAAACACTACACAGTCAGGACTTTGCTGGATTTTGTCCATTCCCGCTAGGTTATACCCTTTACATTAGTCATGTTTCCTCAAGGCTGTCCATTATTCCTAGAATCTAAGGATAAAGACAGTTTTCCCTCCTTCCTTGGGTCTTTAATCTGAAGGTTGTCATGTAAAACTATGACCAAATAAATTCACTATGTGTTTCTCTTGTGAAGCTGTCTTTTGTTTTAGGTATGCTGGTCATGACCTTTATCATGAGCCCACATCACACCTTTCTACCTCTACAGCAGAAGACTTCTCACATAGTACGACACTAGTTTTGAGATGAACATTCATGGCAAAACATGATTTTGTTAACCAAAAATTTCTCTTGTTGCCAACCCTTTAAGAACTCACCTCTCTGTAAACTCAGTGTATTTACATTCCTGATTTCCTTTAGGGATACAAGACGGAAATGGAGAAGGCAAATGCATTCTACTCACCAGTTATTAATGTTGTGGATTACATTCCCAGTGGATCATCAAGGGTGTGTTTTTCATTCTGGGCCAATACTGACCAGTGTACCAGGGGAATAAAAACTCATTTTAAAATTAGCCGAAGCAAAAATAAATAATGAGGAAAGAAAATGCTTAAAAAAAAAAAAAAAAAGAATAATATGAAGCAAGTGAAAGCCAGTTTCACAGTTTGCTCAATTACCACTTTGGGCTGTCTTCTCCCTGTTTTCTCTTCTATTTGCATAAATAATCAAAAGCTGACAGCACAATGAAAATAAACACTTCTGAGAAAATGTTCCCCCAAGATGGCCAAGATGTACTAAACTTGTGTTTTACTGAGTTGCCAAGATCTCCCCCGCAATTCAGAGTATTTCTCCCTTTCTCAGAGATAATGCCGCCTTGGATTTAAAAGCTGGTTTGCCTTTCTCACGCAGCCGATGACCTCTGTGGAAGATGCCACTCTGCCTCAGCATGGTATGGGTGCTCCGTCAACATTTCTTTATGGAATTTCCTTAGACTTTCCCAGTTTCCAGATCTTAAGATGCCATTTTTTTAAAGCTCACGTTTCCTTTTTACTGTCTCTTTCCTTTCTCTTTTTCTTTTATCCTTTGTAAAATAGTCCCCAAAGGTGGTCTCTTTTCCTTTCCTGAATATATAGTGACCATGGTAACTTCTTAGCAATCTCCACTTGTGAAGTTCTTTTTGTCACGGAAGTGATAGCACCAGGGTTGATTTAGAGGAGAGGTAGAATTCATTTCAGACATTTTCCAAAAAATGGTAAAGCTGTATGCATGTGATGGCAATGCATCTATCATGACCAACTTAAAATATAAATTTTATGATACAGAGAAAGAAAATTAATTATTTGATGGCAGTTTAACTTTTCCTTAAATTAACTTTGATGGCAAATTAACTTTGGAGTATTTAATAGCTCCAACTTAAATTTAGTGCAGTCATACCCAGGAAATCTTTTTCTTTTCTGCTTTGATGCACAGCCACATGTATGAGAGCATCATGAAATAGGAAACACTCCCTTGAGGGCGTCCGCTGGGATTCTAGGAGTCATCTCTAGGAGCCAGTCAACCCCAGTGAACTGCCCCGGGGAGAGTTATTCTGACCTGGGTGGCCAGCCACGCTTCTGTGCACAAGTCACCGAACCTGAGGGACAGAAGGCAACTGGTTTTCTTGTCCATCCCTATAAATTATAGCATTTTCGTGGACACTCTTTAGAAAGCAAGAGAAGGATCTTTTCTTGCTCTCTTTGTACTAGTAGTGTTAAATTACTTGTTTCTTGAATTTCATGCAGTGTACATGAAATTAGTCTTCTACCACTGCCTACATAGATGGGTTACTCAGCATATTTCACTACAATCAAATTGCTTTTTTTCTTCCCTTTTGCGTTTTCCATTTTTCAATCTAGACTTACAAGTGTAGCCATTGAAAAAACAAAACTAAGCCTTTGGGCCTGATGTATTCTTTAAATAATTTTTTTTAAATGGAAACTACATTGGCCTGACTTCCTTTGTCTGAATAAAAGCTTAAGCACAGTATAAAAGGGTTACATGTGCTGAAATGTTGCCCAAGGATATGTGTTATTATTCCTCCCCCCTTGGCCAGCAGGGTCTCGGCTCTCTTTCCCTTTCAGTCTTTTGTTTGAACAGATGGGGTTGGGAAAGCAGGGGAAGATAGCCATTCTGTTCTCATTAACTCTCCCTATACACAAGCACAACCTGGGCTTGGGGACTTGAAGCAGGACGGCTCTCACTCCACTTCCATTGAGACCCGATGTGCTGAGATACAAAGAAAGCAAGCTGAGGGCCCACATCAGCATATCAATGCGGCCAGGCCACTAACAAGCAAAACTGCATTTGGGTATGATTGTAGAAATACGTTCAGAAAAATGTGTGTCTATGCTTTATATAACACCAGAAAACAGTATGTATAGGAAGCAAATCAGTTCTATGTACTATGTTTAAATTACATTTTTACAAATTCCTTCATTATGTATAATAATATTTTAAGGGTACAAACATATATGTTTGTGATGGAAGGAAAAATACCCTTTTTACTTTTATTGCATCTTTTTCCCATACAAGAGAGTTTAGAAGACACTGAGAATGGCGGAGTTCCCAGTATGTCAAGCTCTTTTGTTTGGTTGCAATGTGAAAATTATGATTAGCTGTCTGGTGTGAATGATCTTATTAGATATATAGCATTCCTGACCAAGAAAATGTCACAAAAAATTTAAAAATACACATTGAGTGTTGAAGTCTTCTCTTTACAAGCCTTCTGAAAGTATAGGGTTTTTTGGGTATTTTAGAAGACAGCGAAAGATTTTTTTCAGAATGCATCCTATTTGTTAGATCATATTTGCTTTTCTTTTTTGGTGTGGGGGGTACCGGGGATTGAACTCATGACCTTGCACTTGCCAATCAGGACCCTTATGCCACTGAGCTATATCCCAGCCCATCCTCATTAGTATGATGAGGGTGCTGAGGCAAATATAAACACAGCCCCCCAAAACTGTAGAGGCTAGTGCACCTGAACTTTTGGTGCCATGAACTTGAGGGCAGGAGAGAAAAGAGAATCAAGACAGGAGCAGATGGCCATCCTATTCACAGCACACCCACACATGCATTCTGAATGCAGACGGCGGTGAGGAACAAGGTGCTCCTAGTCCTCCCCAGGGTTTCCAGAAGAGTGGAGGATCCTCAATAGCAGCTACTTTGAAGATAACAAAAAGCAATCTATTAAGCGTTGTTACTCTCCTATCTTGTTTTGAAATTTTGTATACTTGCTTTTACTCTTTAAAATTAAAAAAAAAAAAAATTAAAGAACAAAAGCCAAGGAATTAGCCTGGCTTCTCTCTCTTTGCAGTTCCTAAGCCTGGAGGGAATGCTTATGTCAAAGGAGAAAGGTTTTCTGGAGGATAAACAGTTTTTTGTAGTTCTACCAAACATGCCTTCGAGTTTGTTGTGATACATCCATTAGGTTACTTTATTTGCATGTGAACAACTGAGCTACAACATATTCCAAGTTTGAGCCAGGTGTCTAAAAGAGACATTGAGTACAATATTTACCCTTCATTAGTGATTATTAACTCAGGGAACACACTATTGCAAAGACCCTGCTGAAAATGAACTATTCAGGTGACCTTAGATGAAGCTGATACATATGGTGCTATTCACTTTTTACCCCACTGCTTCCTGATGAAGAGAAAAGAATACAAATTTGCATTTTCAGGAGGAAAGCTTGGGTAGCTTTCAACATTTTTATTTTCAAATGAGTTCAGATTGACTAGCAGGGACAGGCAGATGACTACAAATTGGACAAACAACTGCAAGAAAAAAAGCCTGTGATAAAAGGCAGCCTGTCCCGAGGGTGGCTGCCAGCAGGGTGCAGCAGGGGTCAGAACTGGGCTTAGTCTTGTTTAATATTTTTATTACCAATCTGAAGGGGGAGGGGAACCGCATAAAAATGAATCTGCAGATGGCTATTCATTACGGAGGATTTGCAGACCCCAGGAAGAGCTGAATGAGATCCTGAGGTTTGCTGAGAAGGTAGTCTGGAAAGAACAAAGAATTTACAGGCTGGAAAGCCCTGAGATGGTGGGTCCAGGGTGATCCCTCCAGCTCGGTGTGGAAAGGCACCTAGGGCTGCAGGAATGCTGCGAATGCCCTGCAGTGTCATTAACTCCAGCAGGGTCCCCCCTGCTTGTGGAGAAACATGCACATTGTTTTAGCTGTTTGCAATGGCTTGGTAAAGGTTTTTTCCACCTAAGGTTGACGAGACTGTCCGACTGCTCCGTTTAGGGTATGTAAGTCAGAATCTCTGAGTTTGCTATTCCAGATTTTCCTGCTCAGGGTGAGGTAAAGCACAGGGAAGATAGGGATGTCTGCTGTGTACCCACGGTCAGTGCTGCAGGAACCTATGGAAGGCCATTTGTTGTCCCTGAGGCCAGAGGAATCTAAGGAAGCCCCTGTCCTCAGAGCCTTCACTCCGTGTGGTGCGGCTCCTTGATGTGCAGTTAACACAAAGCCATTCTCAGGCTCATCAGCAACAAATTTGATCTCCCCTATGTTCAAATCCTCTGGGACTCCTCACTGCTTGCCTGAAATCAAAAGTCCTTAGCATAGGATTCTGTCTCCCAAATACAATACCATAAAGGTAACTGTACGGTTCCTGGAATCAGACTGATCAGCTTCAAATCAAACTACTTACCAAATAACCTTCATGCTAGGCACTCTTTAAATCACCAACTGGGGTTGACAAAAGTAACACCTGCTTACTCGGGTTGTTCTAAGAGTCACACAAGACAAATATCGTCAAGTACTTCCATGAGTCTGACACCCTGCAAGTGTCCCTGGGTGTTTGTCACGGCTTTACACTGACAATGATTCACACACTAGCCCAAAGAGCCTTTGTGAAAGGTTCCTTTCTAAGCAAATCTCCTTTGGCTTCTTTATGATATGTGTGTGATTTTCCAGGAAAAATATTTAGTCTCTCATACAAAAGTAACATTTTCCTGTAGAACCTGAGTTCAAACAGGGGCTGATGCTTACAAGTGACCTTTGCTATTCTGCCTACATCATAGTGGACATGCTTGTCATATGACATGCTTTATCCTCTGCTCTCCACTCTACTTCCCAGCCTCATCGTTCACTCTTCCCCGTCCTTGTCCCTTCACAGTGTGTCTTCCACATTTTTTTGGTCATTTGCTATTCTCCACCTACCAGAAACATACTCATGCTATCCCTGGAACTCACACCCCTTGGGCTTTCGTATCTCTGTATGTTAGTTACCCATAGTGATAAATCCCAGTTATTCTCTTTAAGACCAACCAAGATGGCACATTTACTATGAAGCCTTCCAGAAGCATCCCCCACCCTTTCTTTGGATTCCCACTGTTAGAATTCTTGCTAATCTGTCTCCGCACCCTACATGTGTGTCTCTCTTTCTATCCTGAGAGTCCCTGGAGTCAAAACTGCATCGTACGCAACCTACACACAAAGTTGCTGGCACACGTTTTAATTAAACTTGTTAGATTCACGAATGGAAGTTGATCTTTTTAGAAATAGTCAAAACCAGAAAAACTCCAATAAAGCCAAGGATTGTCTATGGAAGGTGCAAAGCTGAGAGCTGGAGAGAAACAGAGTCTGGGCTATTCACGAGGCTCCCCTGCTGGAAAGAGAAAGGGAGCATAAGTAGTGTTCAAGCTAAGTGTGAGGGTGGGTTGCTGGTGGTTTGGTAGCTGTGGGAACTGCATTCATGCTCTCCACCAGGTGCTGAAGGTGAGACTCTAAGAGGCAGAGGCGCAGTTGGAGCAGCTCCTCCTGCAGCACAGCAGCAGCACATCTGTCCTAGGACAGGGACACACACTGTGTAATCAGGCTCAGCTGGTAATCAGGAAGCCGCCAAATAGACTTGAGACTAAATTATCTCCCTGTCCCAGACAAAGTGGCCTCCTAGATGAGGGTTAAAACCAGTGCAGATAGAAAAAACAAAGGAAGGAAAGTGGCAGCTGCTACCAAACACCTGGCCAGTGGACGGCTCCCAAGCTTCCCTTATTCACTCACAGACCTCTACAGCCAGGGTTGCTTAACAAGGAAAGGGATTTCAGACCAATGGCATTTGGTGCCAAAGTCATCATTAGGAAAGGAAAACAATTTATGCCACAATGACAGCTAAAAGGAGCTGAACCAATTTCTTGACAACAGCTCTAGCACCTGCCAACAGCCAGCTGAGTAAACTTGGGTGAAACTGTGCCTCAGTCTCCCCCTTTGTTAATTGAGGAAGATGAGCCCTCACGTCCAAACTGCAAATATGAGATATTTTAGATAAGATTCAAACGTAAGGTTTTTTATAGGTAAGACTGTATTCCCGGACTCATGACCTGGGGATCTCCAGAAGGGACTTTGCAATTGTGGTCCAAAGCTTAAACTGGGGGATTATAAGGTGCTAGAGAGGAAAGAAACTCCAGGGAATGAAATGATGGGAAGAGGCAGCTCTGAGGCATGGAGAGAGACTGGAGCCAGGTCTGTTCAGTAGATGCCTATTAAGCAATAGCTCTATGTTCCAAAAGGGGTGCTGGACACTGAGCCTCAGTAGTAAGCAAACAACTTGAAGCGTATCATCGCTCTCATGGAGCATGCAGTCTTCCAGGCAAATAAGCTTGGACAAATATTCCTGTGAATAAATGTGAAATTGCACCTCTAAGTGCTGCAAAGAAACCAAAGAGTTATGGGAGTGGCTAGTGGAGGACTTGATCCAGCTTGGGAAAACCAGTGAGAATGCATCTACAGAGTTGAGAGTTAAAGGGCAAATGGAACTAACTCTGCAAAAAGGGAAGGGTAAACACTCTGAGTTGCCAGGAGAACACGGATGGCTGTAGGGAGGTCTGGCTTTGATCCTCACTGTATTAACTATTGTCTGCTTCAGAGCTATACTATTTAATACAATGCAATGTGATACTATACAATACCATACGATACACTATATTGAACTATATACTCTGCTACTGTACTATATATAGCACTGTTTTACTCTATGAGGGTGGGTGATGAGGCATTTTTTTCTGACTAGGACAGAGAACTTCCTTTACAGCAAGGTGCTGGCACCAGGCCCTGTGCTCCACTCAGTTGTCTGTTCAATAAAAATAAGGGCAAGCATCCTAATACAACATCTGAGTGGCAGGTATGATAGGGAGGGTTTTCTCCAAGGAAGGGATTTTAGACAGGACCAGTGATGCTACATCAGCTGTATCCATCAGCTTTCACCATCATAATGCTGAGAAACAAGTCAGCCAGCTCCCAGTGGTCACCACAACCAGCCTTGAGCCACCACACTTAGGTCTTTCTGTGCTCCACAGTTCAGCTGACCAAGGAAGAACTGGTTGGGAGCAAGTGTTTCAGGCTGAAAGCCTGCTAATGGCAACTGGCTTCAGGTTGGATTTTGTTCTGTCACACATATTATGCTAAGGTCAGGTTGAAGAGGAAGTGCTACCCATGTTCTTCTCACTGGCAGATCACTGGATGCAAAAAATCAAGCTACACAAAGACATTGAAGGTCTCCATCCATTAACAGTCCATTGGACAAATCAAGTCATGTGGGAAGGCTCAGCACCAACACCTCAGTGGGAAAGGGTAGGACATGAATATCTGCAGAAACAGTAACCTGGCTTGTAACACCATCTTTAAGACCCCTGTGTGGTTACCTTAGCATCAGAAACCAATGCTCTCGAAACTTGCTATTTGTACTACCTGCTATTATTTCCTTTCTGTTCACCCTTAGTATTCTGATAATTTTTTTTGGAAAATGTCAGGTTGTCTCAGCTGTGCTATGAAGCACCTAGGGAACCAATTTTGTCCACTGTTAAGCCTGCTTTTTAAGTGGAAACAGATGCACTCTGGGGTGAGAATCCCAAGTGAGAGGAAACACTGGGGACAAGTTTCTAAGAATTCTTGTTCAGTCCTCTCTCCTCTGAAGGTGGGTTCTCCTCCAAGTGTTCTCTGCTGGCTTTGGGGGCATTCTGGGGTTTTATATCATAAGAAAATAGTTTCCTTGCAGTGTGCACAATGTGTCAGAAGATAGCATAAATAAATGCGATGTGCTAGACACACTCTGCCAAGACAACTTCCGGTATCTTGCTGCTGATAGTCGCATTGCTGTCCTGGGAGCTGGAGAGGCTGGAGAACCTGGACCTCCCTGTCGGGCCCTCAGCACTCCTGAAGATACTGCTGTGGAGCCACCAGCCCAGGAGCCCAGCTTGCAAACCTCTGGACAGGTGACCTCGGAGCTCCCTCCAGTTCCGTTTCCAAGGACCAGTGAACATCTCATCTGCAAGAGTCTCCCCTAAGAGGTAAGAGGCCAGAACTTAATCTCTCCTAAGAGCAGGACACTTAGCTGCAAGAGGCTTGATATTCTTCCTTTTTGCTCTTTCACACACAAGCTCCAGCTTTCAGGTATAAAGAATAATATGTCAAATCCTCAGCATAGTGCACGGTTCACAAATCTTTGGTGGGAACGGAGAGAAAAGTTTGATCCAGGCTACACAAAGAATTAATTGGCTCACATGTCAGTCTCAGGAAGTCATGGGTTGCTGATCTGAAGTCAGCTGAAACTAAAGCCTCAACATCTCCCTCTTCCTTCTCTGATCTCTGCTTCTGTTTTGTGTGGATTCTGTTACCTCCCCCTAGAACAGCTACAGTCAGCACTGGACAGTCCTTTTCTTCAAGCTTAGTCATCAGAGAAGGGGAAAATATCCTTTGACATACCATTCCAGTTGAAGACCTCAAAGGGAGGACTTCGGACCATCCTTGGCTGTGTCTCTCTCTTTGGATCTGTCACCATGGGTAGAGGGCCAGATACTCTCTGTGTTGGACAGAATCCCCCAGGGTAACATGGATGGAGACAGAAGGCTATTAGAAGAAAGAAGGAAAAAGGGGAAAGGAAAACAGCAGCTGTTAGCCCTGTCATTCAGAGCTTCTCTCCGCCTGGGTCCAGTGTACGTCACAGCATTATTGCCCATTAAGCTACACATAGCTTTCACTCTACCCAGAGAGCGCTTCTGCGTTCTGTGCCTGGCATGTGTCCTTTTCTGCCAGTCTAAATTCTATTTTTAAAGATCAATGCAAATTCAGCTTTCTCCAGAAAGTTCTTTTCATCCTTCCTGTCTCATACATTCTCCTGTCTTGGAAATTCTTCTCTCTCCTAAATAGAATCTTCTATGTACACATTAAATGGTGTGTTGGCAAATGCTTAGCAAAATCTCTCCTGGAAAATAAACAAAACCTTGGTTTATTATCTGCCCATTTTTATGGTATAAATATTCATGCCATGGTCAACTTCATGTGCTAAACATATCACTAAATATAGTGTTGGTACAATTATGCAGAACTTCAAACATATATAGAAAAATACAGTATTCTTAAGTCACTTCAAGAGCATATATATATATCAGTAACTAGGAAAATAATTAGAAAATACGAATTTTAGAAGTTTTGTTTATTAATTTTGTTTTAATGTAATTTAATCATACATTATACCACTTGATTTTTGATATTGACTGTGTTAATAACCAATTAATTCTTATAAAACTAACAGCTATAGTTTGTCTTTCCTAGAATTTCATTTACATAGAATCATATAATATATAGTCCTTTCCATAATGCTTTCTGGATTTAAGCAATGTTCTTGCATTTATCAGTATTGTGTCTCATCCTGTTCATTAAATGGATATACCACAAAGGGTTCCTATTCATAATTGGGTTTGCTTCTACTTTTTGGCTATTATGTATAAGGCTATGAACGTGCATTCACAGATCATTGTGTGAACACGAGTTTTTCACTTGTCTTGGTTAAGTGCATATTTAGGTCATTGTTGAGCTGTATAGTCAGTGTATGTTTTGTATAAGAAACAATCAAAATCTCTTCTGAACTTTGCATACTGCTTTGCATTTCTATCAGAAATGTGTGAGAGTTTCAATGGCTCTGCATATTCTCTAGCACTTACTAGGCTCAGTTTTCCATTTTGGCTCATATCGTGGGCAATGTAATGAGTTTTAATTTTAATGTGTATTTCTCTACTGACTAGTGATACTAAGTATCTTTTCCCATGTTTACTTGCCATTCTTGCATCTTCTTTAATGTCTATTAAAATCTTTTGTTGTATCACTAATTAGGTTGTTTGTCTTATTATTGAATTTCAATGGCTAGTTACGTATTCTGAATGTAAATTTTTTATCAGATGTATACTGTAAAATATTTTCCTATAGTCCAAGGACTTCATTTTCTTGATATTTGTTAAACAGCAAATATTTTTAAGTTTTAATAAGATCTAGTTTATCAATTATTTTCCTCATATGGTTTTTTATGTTCTGTCTAAAAAGACTTTGCTCAAACAAGTTACAAACATTTTCCCCACATAACTAAAAGCACTGTTATAATTTTTTAGCCTCTTACATTTAGGTGTATGATAAACACCTAATAATAAATAATAAATATTATTATATAATTATAATAAATATAATAAATATTTATTTATTTAATTTTTGTATGGTGTGAAGTGATGCTTGAAGTTCATTTTTTACATATAGATACCCAATTTTTCTAATACTAGTTTTTGCAAAGACTATCTTTTACCCCATTGAATTATTTTAGCAACATTGCTAAAAACTAAAGATTGTGTATATAATTTATTTATTTATTTATTTTGAGGCATTGGTGATTGAACCAAGGTCTTCGCACATTCAAGGCAAGGACTCTACCACCGAGCCACATCATATTTATCCTGAGTTGATACCACATAGGTTTCTCACACAAGAGACCCACATTTAAACTTGTAGGCCTGACTTATTTCACTTAAAATTATGGTTTTGAGGTGCATCCACTTACCTAAAAATGACCCAAGTTTATCCTTTAACACTTTCAGGAAGATACCAAGAAGGAGAGATGGAAATTCTAGATCCATTGGTCAAGTGGAACCCTTAGTTTTAGTTTTTGGAGGACTCTCCATACTGATTTCCATAGTGGTTGTACTAATTTACACTTCCACCAACAGTGGAGAGGGACTCCATTTTCCCCACAACCTGGGCAGCATTTGTGCTTGGTTGATTTCTTAGTGATAGCCATTCTTTCTGGAGTGAGGTGGAATCTCAGTGATGTTTTCATCTGTATTTTTCAAATGATAAGTAATGTTGAACATTTTTCCATATATTTATTTGCTGTTTGTGCTGCTTCATCTGGGAAAGAGCATATGGATTTTTCTCCAGCTTATGTGTTAAATTACACTGTTTGGCTTTCAAAACAGATAAATCTCATTTGGGCATAATGTATATATTGTTAGATCTTAGTTGCTAAAATGATTTTAAGAAGTTTTGTGTCTATATATGCAGAAATATTGTTGACCTACAGTTTTCTTTCTTGTAACATCTTTTACTTTTTTGTTGTTGGCATAATAAAAATTAGTGGGGGAAGAATTTGTCTCTTTTGGTTTTCTGAAAAAGTTTGAGTAGGGTTAGAGATCATTTTTTCCTTAAACATGAAGCCATATAGATCAGGCATATTCCTCGCGGAAAGATTTTTAACAACAAATTCAAATATCTTAGCAAATATAAGGTTATTCAGGTTATCTGTATCTTTTTCAATGAACACTGATAATTTGTATCTTTCAAGGAATTTTATAAGATCTGCAATGATGTTTCTGCCTTCTTTCTCTTCTTTCTCTTTCTCTTTCTCTCTCTCTGTCTTTCTTTCCTCCTTTATTTCTTTCTTTCTTTCTTTCTGTCTGTCTGTCTGTCTTCTTTTTTCTTCCTGTGCCGAGAATTGAACTTGAAGCCTCATTCATGTTAAGCACACTCTCTTCCCCTGAGCAACACTCCTCACCCCAAATTTGTGTCTTTATTTTTTAACTGGTACTGGTAAAGTTTTATATATTTTAAGAACCTTTTCAAAGACTCATATTTTAGTCACACAAATTTTCTGTATGGTTTTCTATTTCATTGATTTCTACCTTTATTATTTCCTTCCTTCTGCTTATTTTAGATTCAATTTTGTTATGTTTCTAATTTCTTATAATGGAAAGTGGAGGTCATTGATGTGAAACATCTCATTTCTCACATAAGAATTTGATGCTATAAAATTATCTCTAAGCATTAGTTTAGTAATATCTCACAAATTTTGACATAGAGTGTTTTCATGTTCATTCAGTTCAAAATATCTATTTTCTCTTGTACTTTTACTTTTAATATATTGTTCTACTTAGAAATGTCATCCTTCATTTTCAAATATTTGATAATTTTCCATGTTTTCCTAACATTTATTTCTAATGTAATTAGATTAAAATCAGAGAACACCCCACACATAATTTCAACCTTTCCTAGGGACTTTTTTGATGGGCTGTAATATGGACTGCATTCTGGACATATTTGTACTTAAAAAGTATATGTATTTTGCTGTATTAAAAGTGAAATATTATAAACATTGAATAGGTCAAGATAATTAATAGCATTATTCAAGACTTCTATATTTTTTAGTCTACTTGTTCTATCAAGACAAGAATATTAAAATATAGGACTATAAGTATATTTACCTATTTATCTCCTCAATTCTATCAGAGTTTTAAAGTTTCTATTAGTCAGTGTTTCGGTGGCTGGACACAATACTGGGTGCCCACAACTTACAGGAGGAGATTAATTTGCCTCCCATTTTAAGAGGGTTCAGTCCATGGTCAGCTCTGGCTTTAAGACAGAAACATCATGGTGGAAGGGCATGAAGGAGGGAAGACACTTAATGCACAGTGGCTCAGAAGCAGAGTAGGGGAACAGTGTCAGAGGGAATATGGGGAGGGACTGGACTTAGGCCTCAGTGTTATGGCTCCATAACCCACCCTGACCTTCTTAGAAGTGTGGTTCACCAATCAAGTCAGCACTCCATTCTAACTGCCACAATGTTTTCATGTGTATTTCTGAATTGACTCATTTATCTTTATGAGTAATGTTCTTCATTACTTCTGGTTGTACTCCTTGTTCTGAAGTTAAAATAGACACACCAACTTTCCTTTGATTAATGCTTACTAGCTATTTGTTTGTTCCATCCTTTAACATGTAGTCATGTGACGCATAACAACATTCTGGTCAATGATGGACAGCACACATGACAGTGGTCCCAGATTGTAATCACTATTGTAGCTGTCATCATAGTACAATGCATTACTCACATGTTGGTGGAATTGCTGGCATAAACAAACTTGTTTACTTCCCATTATAGGAAAATATAGCCCACATAATTACATAATACTTAATACAAATACATAATACTTACTACTACTAATAAATGACAATATTACTGATTTACGTGTTTAGTACTCTATAATTTTTCTTTTCTTTTCTTTTCTTTTTTTTTTTTTGGTGCCGGGAACTGAACTCAGGACCTTGAGTTTGCCAGGCAGGCACTTGTGCCACTGAGCTCTATCTCCAGTCCTATTCCACAGTTTTTAATGTTTATTAGAATGTAATCCTCCTACTTATGAACAAAGTACTGTAAAACAGTGTGCCACATTACTCCAGCAGCATCCACATACATCTTGTGTTTACTGTGTCTCTTGATTGTATCAAAGGGCCATATCCAGTGATTGATGTATGCCATCCAGATTGTGTAAATTTCCAGCATGGTGTCTACACATAGACGAAATCACTTCATGATGCATTTTCAGAACCTATTCCAGTCGTCAAGCAATGTGTGGCTGTTATTGTATCTGTATATACTGATACTTCTCATATAGTGTAAGAGCCCTACAATAATAAACTTCCACTTCTGCCATCCTGTCTTTGTACTATTGTTATCACACATTTTTTTTATTTATGCTCCATTTGCCACAATAAATTTGCATGTGCTTTGCTTAAAACAGTCATACATACCAGATTCTTCAGGAAGTACTAATATCTTGATTACATTTCAAATCTTTACCTGGTATTATTTTCCATCTTACTGGAAAATTTCCTTTCACATTTCTTGTGATGCAGATCTAAGGATCATAAATTTGTCAACTTTCATTTGTCTGAAAAGGTTTGGTTTTTCCTTTCAATTAATAATTTGTTTTGCTTTATTGGTGTAAAATGAATCCATGGTAAAATGCTCATAAAGTACAGCTGCCCTTGAGAGCATAGGTATATCATCTCCTTTATCAAAATCAAGATAATAAACATTTCTAGCTCTACAAATTTATTCATGATTCATTTTAATCTTTTTCTCATATTTTTCACTTTTGAAAGATATTTTCTGTTAGAATAAAAGTTTAGGTTGATAATTTAGCAGGTTATTTTTTTCAAATCCCCTTTTTTTCTATAGTTTTGTTGCTTGCACAGTTTCTAGCAAGATGCAGTCATATATATTTTTTTCTCTGAACATAAAAGATGTTTTCTGGCTGCTTTTGATATTTCTCTTCAGAAATTTCATTATTATTTTCCTTACTTGTTTTCTTTTGAACCTTTCTCTGCTGGAGTTTGTTAAATTTCTTAGATGTGTGGGTTCATAGTTTTATCAAATTTGGAAATTGTTTAGCTATTTCTTCAAATACTTTTTTCTGACCTTCCTCTTTCCTTACTTCTTCAGGGATTCCAATTACATGTATGCTACGCTGCTTGTTATTGTCTCACACTTCATTACAGCTCAGTTTATTATTTTTTTGTCTACTTTAGATCATTTAATTGCTGCTTCTTCTGGTTCACTGGTCTGTTCTTGCCCAAAGTCTAATCTACTTCTAATTCCAACTATTTTACTTTTCATGCCTAGAAGTTTCATTTTGGCTTATTTGTTGCTTGGAATTTAGATAATTTGATTTTCCCAGTACTTAATAATGTCAAGGAATTTCTTGGAAACAACCTGGCAAAAGATGGGGAATTTGAAATATATAGACAAAGATCACCTAGCTTGTTAGTTGTGTCACCTAGAAGAGTCGCTTAACTTCCCTGAGTTTAAGTGTTCTCATCTATAAAAGACTAACTGGATATGTAGGAAGGTGCTGGCACAGCAAACAGGTGGAGAAGGAAGTAGAGCGAGGAGGCCCCTCTCCTGAGTCTTCAAACCTCACCACGTTGGCAGCTGGCTTTAGTTATGAGTCAGAGGAAGGATTAGGTGTCCTTTTGCTCTAGAAAGAAATGGCAAAAGGATGTTTCTGTGTATTATAAGCCCAGACCACACATTGCAGGAAACAGTGATCATTCCTGGAGCACTGCTAAATGATGTGGAGGAATCACTCCTGCCATGACAGCCCTCAGGGGGGCACCACACCAACACCAAAAGGACCCACCTCGTGCCTTACTTTGTCCCGTGCCCATATTCTCTGAGCACTTGAAAACACTGCCCACAACACAGCATCTCACAGAAGGGAATTTTGATGGTGAATGGCTCCTACTAACAAAGATCCAGTAAATATGACAGTCAGAAATAGGAACCAGAGGTCTATTAAAATATGACTCAAGAAAGATAAAAGAACCAGGCAAGTTTTAAATACTTGTCTTGGAATAGTTAAGGATAGAGTGTTCTTTCCAGTCTAAACATATCCCATAGCTCATGAAAGAGACAGCTATAAACAGCAACAAGCTACAGAGCTGGGGCTAGAGATACAAGCCCCTAGACCAAACAAGGAAGAAGATGTGACATGTATTCTTCTGGTACAGAGCTCAGGGTTGGAATTACCACCACTCAAGTCACAGCATTTACCAAAACCCTGAACAATGTCTGCTGAAGGGACTCTCGATAAACACAACATGAGTTGTTTCAATTTAGTCCAGAATTTTTCACCCTCAGCATCAGTGATATCTTTGTTTTGAACAGTTCCTTCTTGTGGGATGACGTATTGTATATTGTAAAACATTTAGTGTTCTTTATCCACTAGGCACCAAGTAACACCCAACCAACTCCTCTTGAGTGGTGAGCAACAAAACTGTTGCCAAGTGTTTAGCCTGGAGAACAAGATTATCCCTGACTGAGATCCACTGATCTAGCCATCTTCTTAAGTCTCAGAATTCTAAGTGATAGCATTTGCAACAATGTTCCCCAAGGTTAAATTTTGGTGTGAAATATAGAGACCCAGGGTAAAAGTCTAACATTTAGATTGGTTTATTTATAGCTTTGAAGCCACAAGTCATTACTCATGTAAGATTTTTTTCCCCAAGCACTTCACAGAGGCATGTGGCACAGTGGTCAATTACACATACTCTGGAGCCAGCGTCTCAGCTGCTCATATCCCAGCTTTATCACTTATTATGTGTGACACTGGGTAAGAAAATTCTGCCTTTGTATTCCAATTTCTTTATCTATTAACTGTGGATAATAACAGCCACTACCTCACAGGGCATGTGTGAACATACATGTTCATGGTTGCCTGTGGAGCGCTCCGCACAGCACTCTGTACGTGGTGAGTGCTGTGCTCTACCCCAGCACTCCAAATGGCTGAGCCCAGCACTCCTCAGCTGTGCCGTTGTGACTGTGTTCCAAGGGTTCATGATGTTAGTGGCACCAAGGAGTCTTTCTCTATCTTGTTTTTTATGAAGTACTTAAAATACTACTTAAATATCTTGTCACTTAAAGCTGTTCAGAGCTTCCATGTGGTCCTTAGGGCATCATCTGGGCCAGCTCCTGACTCAGGCACTCAGACTGTCACCCAGTGACCACAGTGGTTTCAAGTATTGCAGAGATTGCAACTGTCTTTATTCCTAGTCATCGTGTTGCCTAATTTGTGCCTGTTACACACTCTCTGAGGAAGGCAAAAAATACGAAGACCACTGGTGCTGAAATACAAGAGGAAGCATACTAGTATTAATCCTGAGGATTCATTTGGTAGTGATTTTTATAACCTTGTTGGTTTAATTCACCCGACCCAAACTCTAGTTTACACATCCAAATGTCTCCAAAATATCTAAAGTCAGAGTTTAAAAATACTATCATAATTACAATAAATTTGGCTTTTCATTTATTAGGGATGAAAAGATTATTGGTATCTATGGTATATTATTTGTCACCAAGTGCTTACAAAAAGCACAATGCTCACCCAAGTGGACATTGTAATTACCTCCCCACATTACTCTAAGTTGAGTGTCCTCTGAGTGTCCTAGAGTGGTAACTTCTTGGCAGCAGAGAGCCTTTAGAGAATTGACCTCACCAGAGTCCAGATAATTCAATACAAATGTGTTGTTTGCAGAAGTGGGCACATGACTCAGTTTTAGTTTACAAGATTGGAGAAGATGATTACTGGTGGTTTGTAGGGGATGGATGAGGTCTCCACACTGGGAGTAGAAGAGGAATATGGAGCCTATGAGGTATTTGCACTCATCTTTTAACAGCCAGGCACAGTCAATAATGTGATGAGAGTTTAAGACATGAGAAGGCAGAACAGAGAGTAGAAACAGGAAAAACTCTTCTGGCATTGTTGAGGTGGACCATATTGTTATGGTTTGTGTCTGGGTTTTCCCCCAAAGCCTCATGCAGCCATGGGGCAGGCTTTTAGAGTTTGATTGATTATGGCTGTGAGAGCTACACTTGCCCTGGGGTGGATAGTTTGCATATGTAAGGGAGAGAAAGAGGGTGCTTCTGGCCGTTTCCTCCCTTGTGTGTGCTTGTTGCTTTGCTGTGTTCTGCCACCATGAGCTGTAGCTCTCTGCCATGTGCCACTCTGCCTTGTAATCTGCCAAGTATGAACTAAAACCTCCACAAACTGTAAGTGAAATAAACCTTTCCTTCCTTAATTTTGGGCGACAGGTAAAATACCTGTCCCAGCAACAAGAGAAAAGTAACCAAGACAGAATTTGGTACCAGAGGAGTGGGGTCATTGCTGTGACTATATCTGACCATGTGGTTCAAGAACCTTTGGAAATGGCTTGTGGGAAGTGTTCGGAAAGGTTCAGAGATGTTGCCTGAAAGAGAAGTGCTAGAACGCCTTCAGCTGTTCTGTTTGGGAGATTCTGGTCAGAGCTCAGAAGACCAGAAAGCTGATAGAAATCTTGCCGGTAAAGACTGGATTCTGGAGGTTTCTGCTGGGAAGAAGGACTGCATTGGTTGTTGGACTCCAGATGATGTGTGTTATGGCTTGGCAGAAAGTTTGTCTGCACTTTGCTCATGTCCAGAGACTTTGCCTAAGACTGAGATTAAGGGTGGCAGCAGACTGGTTAATCTGGCTAAAGAAATTTCAAGGCAGTCAGATGTTGGGGAAATGGCATGGCTACTGTTGGGGGTTTTTAGCCAGATTTATATTGAGAATCAAGAACAAAGAGCCCAGCAGGATGATTTAAAATGTGGGTTTGGCGAGAAAGAAAGCTCCAGTAAAGCTGTGGACTGCAAAGGTGGAGCTGAGGAGATCTCCATTGCTGAGAAGGAACAGGAGAATAGAAAAGATGGCCTGAGGGCATCACAAGAAGCAGCAAGTCTCCACCCTTTGCAGCCTCAAAACTGCAAAGGTGAAAGACCTTGTTTTGAGAAGAAAGCTGCTGAGCACCATGTTCCAGAATGGCGGTGGCAGCTGTACCATGTTCCAGAATGGTGGCAGCATAGAAAATCTGCTCCTCAGAGTTTGATTCAGAGTGCCCAGCAATCCAGGCACTCGACTCCTGTGGCCAAGAGAGAGGGAAACTTGGCTACTGCTCCAGGTGGCAGCAGACCTTGGCATCATCCACGTGGCCCTGGCTTTACGTGCATGGAGAATGCAAGAGTTCTGAGGTTAAAGAGGCTTCCACCCAGATTTCAGAAGGCCTGGGAGGCCACTCAGTGTGCCCCTGGGAGGGCAATGAATGAAGCTGTGAGTATGAAGCAAAAGGTGCCCTGGAGACCTCAGAAGTTTAGAAAAGCCAGGACCATGGATCATCTAAGGAAAGCTGCAAGGAGGGAGCAATGTGAGCCTAAGAGAGAAGTCGTGGAAGGTGTAACCACCAGAAGTGCCATAGGGGTGGACTCATGCAAGCCCTTTGGAGCTCACAGCATGCCACAGATTGCTTCAGATGCTGGTCATGGAACTACAGGACATAACGTTAGCCCTGCTGGATTTTGGACTTGCTTTGGTCCCAATGCTCTGTGTCCCCCTGTTTGTACCTTTTGGAATGGTACTGCTTATTTTGTGCCATTGAATGTTGGAAGTGTTTAACTTTTCGTTTGTATGGGCGGTCACAGCTAAGAGTTTGCCTTACATTTTGGAGGAGACTTGGGACTTGGACTCGTCAGCAATGCTGAAACTATTAGGACTTTGGCAACTCTTGCAGATGGACTAGATACTGTTTGTATAAAGGGATGGGCATGAGTCTTTGGGAGGCCAGGAGTGGAATGTTGTGGTTTGTGTCTGGGTGTCCCCCCAAAGCCTCATGTGGTCATCGGGCAGGCTTTTAGAGTTTGATTGATTATGGCTGTGAGAGCTACACCTGCCCTGGGGTGGATAGTTTGCATATGTAAGGGAGAGAAAGAGGGTGCTTCTGGCCATTTCCTCCCTTGTGTGTGCTTGTTGCTTTGCTGTGTTCTGCCACCATGAGCTGTAGCTCTCTGCCATGTGCCACTCTGCCTTGTAATCTGCCAAGTGTGGACTAAAACCTCCACAAACTGTAAGCAAAATAAACCTTTCCTTCACTAATTTTGGGTGTCAGGTATTTTGTCCCAGCAACAAGAGAAAAGTAACCAAGACACATATCATTTTATCTCCAGCTATAAAGGTAAAAGTACCTTGCATTGGACTGTTATTTGCAGTCTAACACAATCTGGCTTATATACCTCTAGCTTTTCCAATTATTTAGAATAGATAATAATTATAAAACTAAACAGTATAAGTGCAAGCTGCAAGAATGAGTGACATCAGCTCATAAAATGATTTTGCCTGTATGTGCTTATGTGAGCCACAGCTAAATGCTATAGATTAAATGTTTGTATCTCCCCATCCTCTCCACTAAACTCATACACTGAAATCCTAACCCCCAATGTAATAGTAATAGGAAGTGGGGCTTTGGGAAAATGATTCAGCCATAACAGTACGGCTCTCATGAATGGGATAGTGCCTTTGTAAGATGTGTCTGAGGGGTTCCTCAGCCCTTCTGTGATGCTACAGTGAGAAGGCACAACCCTTGAAGTAAGAAGTAGACCCTCCAGATAGTAAACCTGTTGTCACCTTACTCTTGGAATTCCAATCCTCCAAAGAATGAATTTCTGTTGCTTATAAGCCGTTTGGTTTATGAGATTCTGCTGATGCAATCAGAATGGATTAAGATAGTAAATGTCAATTTTTGAAGACTTTTACTTCCAGCTAAAACAGAGAAACAAGAACAAATTTACCCTCTCATCAGAAATTAACAAAAATAAATAAAAGCAAAAGACTTGATGTGACAGTTTTAAAGGTACACTGTACATCATACAATGAAAGAGCATGATTCTTGAAAGGTGGGAAGCAAGGGACTTATACCGGGAAACTGGACCTGCACACAGCCAGGAAAGAACTCCTGGGAGGTGGCAAAAGCAGGAGGACCAAGGCAGAGTTAAGGTTGTGCTGGGCATATGGAGTTGGGGTTCAAAGAGATAGCATGGCTGAAGTTTGAAGGCCAGAGCATCGGAGAGGAAAACAACCCAGACAGACAGTTCTGAAGATCTATAGAGGGTCATCTATGAGTGCTAACAAAGTACTGATGTCACTGCATGTGCTTTAAGGAAGCTACAAGAGACCAACAAGAGAACAATCCAAAGGCTTAAGCAGAGGAATATCACCCAGTGCTCACACAGAACCAGTAATCGTACCATCCTCCTTTTTTTATTTTAGAGAGAATAACAGCAAACAATAACAAAATAACAACAAAACAAAACAAAGCAAAAGCAACAACAATGATACAGGGTTTCAAAACAAAATGATAGGAATTAACCGTCGGTTGTTATATTACATATTGTTATCTTCAATGGAGTTGCTCAGATTACCAGATGTAAGAATGCAAGATTGATTAAACCATTAAAGAGAATAAAAAATAATAAAAAAGCCATTAGAAATGATATAGAGCTTCACTAGACAAGATGGTAGGAATTCACCAGTGGTTGTTATATTGTATATCATTGTGTTCAAGTGAATTGTTCAGATTACCAGATATAAGCATGCAAAATTGGTCAGAAAATTTAAGCATTAACTGTTTCTTTCAATAAACCATTAGACATCAGCAGTGCAATTATCACAGCTATCCTTTTATATACATATATATTTTTCCTTTCCTTTTTTCTTTCTTTTTCTCCTTTTCCTCATCCCAGTTGTTCCTTCCCTTTGAGCAGTTTCTTTCCCTTTCACAATATCTATTGCACCTTTTGGGTTTTATTTACTCTTTCAGGTTCTTACACTAGGGAGACAATATGATGTTTACACATGTGGGTTCGATTTATTTCACTTATGAGTATAGTCTCTAGTTGCATCCAGTTACCTATAAAAGCCTCAAGTTCATCTTTTTTATAGCTAAATAATACTCCATTGTACAAAAATATCACATCATTTTTGTCCATTCCTCAGTTCATGGGCATTTAGGTTGTTTCCAAGATTTAGCCTTGACAAATTGTGCTGCTATAAACATGGGTGCACGTATGTTGCTGTGGTATGATTGTTTTTAATTCTTCTGGGAAAATACCCAGAAGGGAAATAGCAGTGTTACATGGGACCTCTAATCCTAGTTTTCTGAGGAATCTTCACAGTGACTTTCACAGTGATTTCACCAGTCTATACTCCCACCAGCAGTGGAGAAGTGTTGCTTTTTCACCACAGCACCTCCAGCATTTGTTATTGGTTGATTTCTTAATGATAACCATTCTTTCTGGGGTGAGATGGAATCTCAGTGTTATTTTAAATTGCATTTCTTGAATGACCAATGATGTTGAACATTTTTTCATATCTTTATTTGCCATTTGTATTTCTTCATCTGAGAAGATTCATCTCACATGCCCATGTTTGGATTTTGGATTGGGTCTTTGAATTTTGACCAGATTTTTTTTTTTTTTTTTTTTTTTTTTTTATACCCGGAATTGAACTCATGACCTCAGGCTTGCCAGGCAAGCATTTACACCACTGAGCTACATCACCAGCCCAAGGTCTTTGAATTTTGAGAACCTGATCTTTCTAATTCTTTATGTGTTCTAGGTAGAAGCCTTTGTCTGAGGGACAGCGGCTAAAATTTGTTCCCAATTCATGGTATCTCTTTTCACTCTGTTGATGATTTCTTTTGATGTGCAAAAACTTTTCAATAAGATGAGATCTCAGTTGTTGATTTTTTGAAGTATTTCCTGTGCAATTTGGTTTTTGTTCATGAACTCTCTGCCTATCCCTATGTCTTCAAGATTTCTACCTACTCTCCGTTGCAGTAGATTTACTATTTCTGTTTTAATGTTTAGATATTTGATCCATTTTGACTTTAGTTTAGTGCATAGTGATAGACGTGGGTCTACTTTTAGTCTTCAACATGTGGAAAGCCAGTTTTTCCAGCACCATTTATTAAAGAGGCTATCTTTCTTCCAGTGAACATGTTTGGCCCCTTTGACAAAGATAAGGTGGCTGAGTGTGTTTGTAGTTGTGTCCACATCTTCTAATCTGTTGCATTGATCTTCATGTCTGTTTTTTTTCCTAGTACCATGCTGATTTTGTCACAGTAGCTTTGTAGTATAATTTCAAGTCAGAGATTGTAATACCTCCTGCCTTTCCTTTGTTGCCCAGGAATAGCTTTTGCTATTCTAGCCCTCTTCTGGTTCTGATGAGTTTTAGGAATGTTTTCTCTAGATCTGTAAGGTATATTAATGGTATTTTAATTGAGATTGCATTGAATCCTTACAATAATTTTGGGAGTATGACCATTTTCATAATGTTGGTTCTTTCTATCCATGAGCAAGGAATATCTTCCCATTTTCTGAAATCATCTTTGATCTCTTTTCTCAGAGAACTGTAATTTTCACTGTACCAATCTTTTACTTCCTTTGTTAGATTGATTTCTAAGCATTTCATTTTTTTAGATGCTATTATGAAAGGTGCGGTTTCCCTAATTTCTTTCTCAGTGTGTTTGTTATTTGTGTACAGGAATGCTATTGATTTCTGAGTGTTGACTTTGTATCGAGCTATGCAACTGAATTTGATTATTAAATCTACAAGCCTTTTCATGGAGTTTTTGGGGTCTTCTATATATGGTATCATGTCATCTGTGATAATGAGAATTCCACTTCTTCCTTTCCTATCCTACTTCCTTTTATTTCTCTCTCTTGTCTAATTGCTCTGGCTAATGTTTCCAGAACTATATTGAATGGGATTTGTGACAGTGGATATCTTTGTGTTGTTCCTGATTTCAAAGTAAAAGTGGTCACTTTTTGCCCATTTAGTATGATGTTGGCTGTTGGTTTGTCATACATGGCTTGATTAGAGTTAGGTAAAGACTATTGATTCCTATTTTCTGTAGAGTTTTTATCATGAATGAGTGTTGGGCTTGATCAAAAGCTTTTTCTGCATCTATTGAGATGATCATGTGATTTTTGTCTTTGGCTCTATTGATATGGTGTATTACATTAATTGACTTATGTATATTGAACCATCTCTGCTTTCCTGGGGTCATGAATCCCACTTGGTCATGATGTATAATCTTCTTGATGATTTGTTGCATTCTGTTTGCTAGTATTTTATTGAGAATTTTATGTCTATATTCATTAGGGAGATTGGCCTGAGTTGTCTTTTCTGGTTGGGTCTTTCTCTGGTTTTGTATCAGGATAATGCTTGCCTCCAGGAATGAGTTAGGAAGAATTCCTTCCCGTTCAATTTCATTAAAAAGTTTGAGAACAATTGGTATAAAATCTTCTCTAAATTTCTTGTAGAATTCTGTTGTGAATCCATCATGATCTGGGCTTTTCTTTGTTGGTAAGTTTTTAAATTATGTTTTCAATTTCATTGACTGTTATTGGGTTATTGAGGATTTTTATATCTTCTTGATTTAGCTTTGGTAATTCATATGAATCTAGTAATTCTTACATTTCCTCTGTGTTTTCCATCCTATGAGAGTAAAGATTTTTGAAGTAGGTATTGATGATCTTCTGAATTTCTGCAAGGTCTGTAGTGATTTCATCTTCTTCATTCCTTATGGCATGAATTTGAGGTTTTTCTTTCCTTTTTCAGATAAGGTTGGCTAGGGGTTTATCTATTTTATTTATTCTTTCAAAGAACCAACTCTTGGACTCATTAATTCTTTGTATTGTTTTCTTAGTCTCCATTGTGTTAATTTCTGCTCAGATATTTATCATTTCCTCCCTGGTATGGGCTTTGGGCTTGATTTGCTCTTCTTTTTTAGAAGCTTGAGGTGTAGCACAAGGTTGTTTATTTGTGCTCGTTCTGTTTTCTTGATGGGGGAATTCAGTGCTATAAATTTCCCTCTGAGGACTGCTTTCATTGCATCCCACAGGTTCTTGTAAGTTGTATCTGCATTTTCATCTGATTGGAAATATTGTTTAATTTCTTCTTTAGTTTTATCTGTGACCCATTATTTGTTCAGGAGTGTGTTACATATTTATGGAGTTTTTGCAGTTTCTTTCATTATTAATTTCCAATTTCATTGCACTATGGTCTGATACTATGCATGGGATAATTCCAATTCCTTTGCATTTACTTAAGTGTGTTCTATGTGCTAGTATATCATCTATTTTAGAGAGCATCCATCCTGTTTGCAGCTGAGAAGAATGTGTATTCTAATGTTGTTGGATGGAACACTCTGTAAACGTCTACTAAGTCAATTTGTTCACAAGTTTGGTTTAGTTCTGTTATTTCTTTGCTTATTTTTTGCCTAGTTGGTCTATCTCTTTATGGCAATGTGGTGTTAAAGTGCTTTGTTATGATCATGTTACTGCATATTTGATATTGCACATCTGTTAAAATTTGTCTTATATAGTTTCGTGCTCCCGTATTTGGTTCATAGATATTTATGATAATTATCTCTTCCTCTTGCAGTTTTCCCCTAACAAGTATGCAGTGACCTTCTTTATCTCTTTTGATTATTCTTGGTTTGAAGTTCACATTGTCTGCACACAGAATAGCTGCCCCTGCCTTTTTCTGTGTTCCTGTCACATGGAATATTGTTTTCCATCCTTTGACTTTCAGTCTATGAATTTCCTTTTGAGTTAATGTGTTTCTGGTGTAATACAGCATATTGTTGGATTATGTCTCTTAATCTACTCTGCCAATTTGCTTCTTTTGATTGGTGGACTGAGACTATTTACATTAATGATTATAACTGATATGTATTGGCTTGTCTTTGTTATGTTATTTTCCTGCTGTTGGACCCATACTTTTCCCCTCTGTTTAATTGCTTGCTCTGTTTCATGGTTCCTTTCTATTATTGTTCTTGAAATTGTGGTCATTTTTATCTCTTTCTAGAATATATTTTAGTACTCTTTGTAGGATTGGTTTGACACTCATGAATTTCTTCACTTGTTCTTTGTCATGGAAATATTTTACTTGTCTATTAATTTTGAAATAGTTGCAGGATATATCAACCTGGGTTGGAAATTGTTTTCTTTCAGGACCTGAAGTACTTCACTCTAAGCTCTTCTTGTGTTGAGAAATCTGCCATGATTCTGATAGTCTTTCCTTTATAGGTGATCTGTTTCTTTTCTCTAATAGCTTTTAATATTCTGTTCTTTTGCTGAATTTCTAGGATTTGGATTATTATATTTCTGGGTGTAGATTTCTTTTGGTTATGGATAATTGGAGCTCTGTATGCCTCACTTATGTGTATGTCTGATTCTTTTTCCATGCTTAGGAAATTTTCTGCTATTACTTCTGCAAGTAGTTTTTTTTACGTCATTTGTGTTGACTCCTAATGTTCCATTGACACCTATTAATCTTACATTGTTTTTCTCTGCAGCATCCTGTAGCTGTTGAGTTGTTATTTCCTGGTTCCTTATTATTTTTAAGAGATCCTTCCTTTTGTGATCATTAGCTGCAGTGCTGTCTTTAAGATCTGAAAGTCTATCTTCAGCTTCGTTCAAGGCTTTCTCCAGCTTTTGATGGAATTTTTAATTTCCTGGATATCTGTTTAAATCTGTTTCATGCATTCTAATTCTTTCCTATATTGTTCATTCAAGGTTTCCATCATTTTTCTATGCTCTTCTAATCTATGTCTTCTTTAATGTGCTGAGCAATTCTTCCATTATTGTTGCTATTTCTCTTTTTACCTCAGAGATTATTTCTGATGTGATGTCTTCTATGGCCTGACGGAGTTGTTTCTTTACTTCAGTTGCTATCATTTCAGAAATTGCAGGTGTGTGACTTCCAAGTTCTTCTGTGCTGATTTCTTTTGGATTTGTTCTTGGTGGGGTGGAGGTCTGAGATTGCATTTTGCTCTTTCGTTTTGTCATTCTTGAAGATCTGGAGGTTCCCTGGAGCTCAGCCTCACTCCCATCATGGTGTGGGAGGGCAAGGACCCCATTGCTCTGCATGGCTCCCATGCTGGTGTATGTGGAGTGGGTGTGGTCTCTGATGCTCCCAAAGCTTTCTGGTGCTCAACTTGGCTGTCACACTGATGAAACAGGGGGAGGGGCAGCTCACCAAGGTTTCTGAAGCTGTCTGGGGCTCAGCTTGACTCCCACAAGGGTGTGGCAGGTCAGGGTGCGGTCACTGAGGTTCCTGAAGCTGTGCAGGGCTCAGCTTGGCTCCTGCAATGGTGGCAGGGTCTGTACCATCCTCCTTTTAACAGACTGGAGAATATCTATTCATAGGACACTGGGCAGAGTTTCAGAAGAGCCTGGCCTCAATAGCAGAGAATAATTAGTCTTATGCTGCTCTGGTCTTACTCCACCCAAGAAAAATCTAAAGTGTAAGACTTGAATGGATCAAAGTAGTTCAAACAATTGCTTCTCAGTATAAAGATCAAGAAGAGTTACAAAACATTTTAAAATTCAGCATGAATAAGGTAAAATTCACAAGGTCTGAGTCCAATAGAATATTATCAGGCATTAATGGCAGAGGAAAACATTCCTATAATGATGAGAATAATAGTAAAATAACTGCAACAACCCAAAGTTGCACAAATGTTTATATGAGCAAAGACATTAAAACAGATATTGTATTTGTAGTCTATATGTTCAAAAATTTAGAAAGATGAGAAAGATGTAAAAAAAAAAAAAAAAAAAGACCCCAAATTAGACTTTGAGGGAAAAAAATCTGTAAAGTCTAAGTTGAAAGTACATGTAATACTCCAATTGTTCAAAATCACAGATAAAAAGAAAATCTTGAAAACAGTCAGAGGGAGAAAAAACAAAAGTTACATACAATGGAACAAATATTAAAGATCATGGAAATTATTTGTAGAAAATGATATGAGCAAGATGATAGTAGAGCAATATTTTTAAGGTAATGAAAAGAGGAAAAAAAAAACCTGCAATTTTGAGACTTTTGCTAGTTTACCCAAGCAAAATGATTTTCAAAAACAAAAGCATAAATTAAAAAGCAAATATAAAAATAAAAAGCAAAAATAAATTTTTTTAAACAGAGAAACTTCAATATATATTCTGGATAAAAACTCTCAGCTGACTAGTGAAAGAAGTGAGCTCCTTCAACCTAATGAAGGACATCTATTAAAAATCTACAGCTACCACCATACTTAATAGTGAAGAGACTGAATTCTTTTCTGCTAGTATCAAGATCAATATATAAAAATCAATTACATTTCTACATATTATCAACAAACAAATGGAAATAAAAATTTTATAAATTTATTATCTTCAATAGCATAAAAACATGACCTAGAGATAAATGTGACAAAAGATGTACAGGACCTATGTAGTGAAATCTATCACTGAAAGAAATTAAACAAGACAACTCAGAGAGATATCAACTTATTCATGCTTCAGAAGACTCAGTATTCAGGGGATATGACTTCTCCCAAATTGACTGATGGCTTCAGTGACATGCCAATCATAATCCTAACAGACTGGTTCTTAGAATAGTTGATTCTAAAGCTGACATGGAAGTGCAAAGGACGTACAGCAGCCAAAGGAACTTGAAAAAGAAAAGTGAAGTGGAAGTACTACCAACACCTGATTTTATGACTTTCAAAGCTACAGTACTCCAGCCTTTGTGGTACTGACATTTTAAAAGGTAAATGGATCATAGGAACAAAATGGTCCAGAAATAGATCAATACATACACTGACAACCAATTTTTGACAACTGTGTAAAGGCAGTGCAGTACAGGTAGACCTTCATTTCAAGAAATAGTAAAAAATTGGATAGCTATATGTAAAATTATAATCATAATTATGAGGATGATAATGCGCTGATCCTTAATATCATATAAACTAAAATGAATCAAATATAAATTTAATGTTCATAGCAGCTTTATGTAAGCAAACACAAGTTTCCAGCCATGGGGAACTGACAAACAAACTGTATATGTTGACACAGTGTAATTCTACTTAGCTATAAAATGCTAGACTATTAATATATGTAACACCATGATTGAATCTCAGAATAATTATGGTGGGTGGAAGAAGTCCAGCAAAAATAATTGTACAATTCCATTTACATAAAATTCTAGAAAATTAAAACTAACAAAAGAAAGGATCTAAGGTTGCCTAGAGATTGGGTGGAAAGGGAGGAGACTGAAAGGAAAGAGAGATAGATTTTATAAATGGACTCAAGAAATTTGTGGGTATAGATATATTCACAATTTTGAAAGTTTTTAGGATGTATGCACATGTCCAAATGTATCAAATAATATTATAATAAATATTATATTTATGCCAATATGCATGATTTATTGTAAGTCAGTTATACAAGAGTTCTGAAAATAAACTTTTTAAACATGGAGTCTTTGTTTCACAGATATACATATGTGTTTCAGTGTACTAAACTGAATAATGTAATTCAATGATTAAATTCAAAATGCTATTTAATCACTTATTGACATCTTTCTCATACCCGATTATTTTAATTACTTTAACCAGAATGAATCACTTATAAATTGGCAAATTGAAATTTATCTTTATTCTGTGTACAACGAGTGTTATTGGGAAAGATATTAAAATAAATATTCTAGCACACTCTGGAGTCATATCAGTCTAAAAAATTTGAAAATCATTTTCTTTTAAATATATTATGCAAGGAAGACAATTTTTTCTTTAAGTCCTAAGGGGGGGGTAATGTTAAGAGACAGTGTATTACATTAAAAGTAAAAGGAAGACCATAGGTCAGGGCTCTACATAGTTCATTGCCCTCTCGGAGTGGCGGGAGCAGCCTGGCCCAGAGATCCCCTCTGTGTTCCCTCAGGAACGCAGTGTGAAAGGATCTGGTCTACTGCGTTGTGCAGGGCTTTTCTCTTATCCACACGGTAGGAAATCGGGGCTGGAGGGAGACGCTGAGTATTTTTACAGGTAAAACAGCCGAGGCACAGGACAGGCAGTTTTCTTCCTTGTGGGACTCAGTTCACCGTCTTACCCTCCGAATATTGCTTTTGTAACCAATTCCCACACTTAGTGATTAAAACAACACACAGATAGGACTGTACAGCTAAGGCAATTACATTGAAAATAGGTGGGCAGGGCTGCATTCCCTCTGGAGGCCACCCTTGCACCGTCCTTTCCTTCTATGAGAGGCTGGGCCAATTCTTCTGCCATCCCAGCTTGCGTTCTTACCACCTCCTTCTTTCACTCTGCCCCTCCCAGGCCCTGTGATCACCTTGGGCTCACTACAATAATCCAGGCTAATCTCCCCACCTCCAGAGCCCTAATTTACTTACACCTGTAAGGTCTTTCTGTGTAGAAGAGATTTGCAGGTTCTGAGGATTCACACCTGGACCCCTGGGAGAGGGCGTGAGCATTGGCCTGTAGGCCACGCCCTCCATTTGGACCTGCCATGGCCTCTGTGAAGGCATTTTAATGCTTTTATTACAACATGTTTCATTACATAGTGAATACATTTATTATGGGGAGACGGCACATGTGTGTAGCACAGCTTAATTCTTTTGCATCCTCTTCCTCTCCCTTTCCTCCCCTCGGCCTTTCCCTCCCTTGGTTGGTTTTTCCCCCTCTTTTTTTCTGTTCTACTGCTCTCCTCGAGAAGGTTGTATTTTCTCTCTAGCTCCAGGAAGAACTAACCTTGATCTTTCTATTTGTTCTCATCTACCATCCGTTTGGAGCTAAATTCCTAATTTTCGTTCTTCCTTCCTTCCCTCCTTTCCTCCCTCTCTTCTTCTCTCTCTTTCACTCTCTGTCTCTCATCATTTCTCCTACGAAAATAACTGATTTCCTTTGTGTTCTTGTCCTATAGCTTCCACGCAACCTCAGTTTTTCTTTTTTGTTTTTTCTTGGAAGGAGACAGGGCAGGCTGACCTTAAAGGCAAAGCAGTCCGGGCACATAACAAGCCAGACACACCCGGGTCCAAATCTCATCGATAACACTTTCCAGCTGTGTGTCTTGGGTGAATGATTTGATCCTGCAGAGCCTCAGTTTCCTCATCTGTAAAATAGAAAGAATAAGACCCCATTTGAGATGAGTGATGTAGAAAATGTGGTGGTGGATCTAGAGTAAGCACTGAAAATATTAGTTTCTCTCTCCCTGCGGCAGATACAGAAAGCTCTGGAGGTTATTTGTTGATGGGTGAAAAGCTGAGACCTCTCCCCAGGAGCAGCCTCTGGCGCTGGGCAACCTGCCTTGTTCCACCATATTCCCAGGCTTGTTCAAGTGACATAATCCCCCTACAGCCGTGGAGCTAGAGCTTCCTGGTAGTGGGGAACAGACACAGAAGTTCACCTGCCGGATGAAATCCCAGTTCTGCTGTTATTACCCATGGGGCCCCACTGATCCTAAGCAAGGTTCTTCACCTCTCTGGGACTCAGTTTGCCCATCTGTTAAATGGGGATACTAAAAGTGGCCGCCTTGCAGGGTTTACTAGGCAGAAAAAAAAATGATTTAAATTGTAAAGTACTTTTTAAAAGGTCTAGTACAAAGCAAAGCTATAAATTCATGTAATATTTCTTGACTACTACTGCGGGCTGGTCATGAAGAATGCCGTGAACAGATGTTTCCCCGGCTCTGAGGAAGCGCTGTCTCCCTAAGGGCCCAGAAGCCCCCAGAGAGCCGCAGTGCTCAAGGAGACAGCACAGCAGCCCCGGTCTACACCAAGGCCCCCTAGGCAGGGATATTTGTCAAAGCCCGGGAGCCTGCTGGGCGGTGGAGGTAGGGCATCTTTTTCTCTTGCTTCTGTGTAGGAGCTCCCTGGTGCTGGGGAGGTAGCACCAGGCCACCTGGTGAGGCTGAGAGGAAGGCTCCGAGGCCACTGGGAGAGCTGAGGGAAGCGGCCTGGGCGCCGCTGATCCGCCTGCGATAAACGGAGCCCCGAAGCCCAAGGCTGGAGCTCAGGGCTCCAGGCGCCCAGTTTCTGGGCTCTTCCACCAGCCTGCGGGGCAGAGCCGGAGAAGGATGGGCGTAGAACAAAGAGAGATGCCGTGTTCTGTTTTGCCCACTGGGTGGAGTATTTTAGCCAGGGAAGGGCGCGGCGGCGGCAGTCACCCCGACCTCGCTGCGCCAGGAGGCCGGCTCTGCCTGTCCGGGGCCGCGTGCAACCCTCCTCCGCCGGGAGCACCGCGCGGGCTTTCGGGGCCATCAGCCCTCGTGCGTGCGCCCGTCCGGCCCTGCTCAGGGAGCCTGGGAGTCAGAAAGCGGCCGTGCGGGGTCAGCAGGCACTCTCTTTTTCGGTTCTAGGAAACCCGAGGCTGAGGGGCCAGGAGAGCCGCCCTGGGTCACACAGGCCGGCAGCGCCCAGGCTTCCTGGCTTTCTGGCCATGGCCCCACAGTGGCTCCGAGAGACCCCTGGAGACCTTTGCATGTGGGTGTGACCCGCAGATGTAGTGTGACACGTGGTTTTTATTAAAAGTAAAATGGTCTGAAGGAGAAAACGAATGTTGACATAGAACCTTGTCTTTCCCAGAGCAGTGAGGTGCCCTGGGCTTCCCGCAGCCAGGGACCCTTGCCGCTCTCTGGGGTTCACACTCCTCACCCGCGCTCCCGCCTTTCCTTCACCTTCTTGCAGCCGGCTCGCCCCTCAGAATGCTTTCCTGACCACGTGGCCAACGGTCCCAGCCTCCTCTTTCACTGACTTTTCCATCATGTTGCTTGCACACACACACACACACACGCACTCACGCATACATGCACACACACATGCACACACACACACCACACAACACCACCCATGCACGCACGCGCACACACACAGCCACCCACGCACGCACGCACGCATGCAGGGCAGGAATGCTTTGTGTTTGCTTACTGTTTGTTTCTCCCCTAGGATATATATTCTCGGGTTCAGGTTTACAAGGTATCTCTCCTCTGTGTCCACAAGAGTGTCTGGTAGCAGCAGACGCCCCACAAGAATTTGTTGAATTGACAAGTAAATGAAAGACCATTAGTTTCAAATCCTGATTTGCCTGCAAGATGGATAATGGCGAAGATCAAATTAGACAATGTATGCAAAACAACCCTGCCACCCGCTAAGAATAAACACGTGAAAGGGCCAACGGGAGGTGAAGGGATTCCCGGTGGTGCCCACTTACCGCATGAATGGGGACTGTTAGGAAAATAAGGGGCCCGTGTCGTATATTGTGATGACAACGTGTACTTGTGTTGATCTATTTATTTTATTTAACTGTCTTGATCAGAAACAAAACACAAAGTGCTTGATTTGACTCGGTACACAAAAATACACGCCTTACCGCAGGACCGCCGAAACTAGGTGGCAGCTAACTGGAATGAAACAGCCGATTTGAAGAATGTGAGGTTGACCCAGAAATGTAGGATGCCTACCTTGTTTACAAAAATAAAATTGGTGAGCAATAGGGTAAAGGAAAACAAACACAGGAGAGTAAAAGGCAGGCAGAAAGTACATAAGCTGTGAACTATGAAAACCTACTTCATCCTAAGAGAGGGACACCGACTGAGGCTCTGCTATCCACAAGAGATGCACAGGGCAACCTGGCCACCAGGGCAACTGTCAGTGGCTATGTGTCCCAGGCCTGGGCTTCGAGTTCCAGAGTCCATGGTCTGGGGACAGAAATTTCCACAGTGGGGCTTTGGGTTGGGAGCCAGACTTGAGGGCTAAACTAAAATCTTTGACATTCTCCCTCTACCCTGGTGGTTTTGTCAGTTGTAAGTCAGTAGGAAATTCAAAGACAATGACTTTAAATATCTCTCAGTTTTTCAGTTATAAAAAAGAAAAGTGAAACAAATTCTAAATAAAGGTAGCCCAGTGAGATTGAGACAACTGGGCACAGTTTTGGGAAGCTGATCTCAGAAAGACAAGACATACATTGTTTCACTCAGAAGTGCCTTTCCTCCCTATGTTTTCTAAAGGATTTTTGGTGTGTGTGTGTGTGTGTGTGTGTGTGTGTGTGTGTTTGTACTGGGAATCAAACTCAGGACTTGCGCTTGCCAGGCAGGCACTTGTGCTGCTCAGCTATATCGCCAGCCCTTCTAAAGGGAACAGAGATCTCACATACGTGCTGGTGGCCTGGAAAGCAAAGCCTGACTCAGGATGGTCATTCTTGGCTCCATCTTTAAGAAGTGCAGAAACTCCCCTATGGGACAGAACCAAGTGCCGCTGGGTGATCAGCGAGGGGCTTCCCCGGCCTTGGCTTCCCTGACACGCAAGTCACCAGCCCAGCTCCACAGTGGACCTCATTCCAAGAGGCCACCCTGGTGCCTTTTTCTTCCAGCTCCTGTTAAAGGCACCAGTGACTGGTTTTCCAGCCACAAGGAGACGAAAGCGTGGCCAGAATCATAAAGGCAATAGATTTCTCTAAAGTGGGCAGATATGACTGGATTATTGTTTGACCAGAGGAGATTGTCAAGGAGCCACACAGGAAGTGGGGTGTCTGCACAGAAACTGCCCGAGTGACAGTCAAAAAACCAGGGGCCCCAGGCTTTGAGGGGCGCTGATTGCTCTCACTGGCTGTTAGGAGTTGAGTACTCTCGGATCAGCTGCTGACCTCTGTGAACCTCAGTTAGTTCATCTGTTCAATGAGTACAAATCACTCCTGCCCCCGCTGTCTGCTGCACTGGGACAGAGGGGACGGAAAAGGGTTTGCAAACAATTCCTACTGGAACTAACAAGTAATCACAGTCATGACCAGTGCTACAACCCCTCCAGTTAGAATGCAGTGTAATAGCTACAGTTTTGAGTCCCTCTTTTGTGCCATGCTTTTCCAGCTATGTGTCTCAAATCTTTCAACCATCCCCACTTCACACAGGGGGAGCTGAAAATCCTGCAGGGAGAGTAATCCTCCAAGATCCATCAGCCATGGACTTCGGTAGGGTGCATATTTGCATTCTGATTTTTCCAACTCTGAGAACCTTGTACCAGTCTGTCTCTAGTGAAGAAGGAATTGTACATTCAAAGTTAATGTAAAGAAGAAAAAAAATGATAGGTTTGAGAGTAGGAAATCTAAGAAGACTTCTCAGAGTGACTGCTAAAATTTTGTTTTATTTAACTTTACAGTGAGGGGGGGTTCTCAGGGCATTGGCATTGCTCAGCTATGGGCAGAGGTAGTAAAAAAGGAACTTGGACCCAGGGTGGGCTGGAACCCTGGAGCCCTTTGTGGGCAGGGCCGGTGGGAAAGGGCATCCTTGTGTCCCTTGCCCAAGGGCTGGCTACATGGGCATGGTACCACAGCACAGCCAAAGCTGGGTTTCCAAGAAGAGCTGGCAGGCAGGTGTAGAATATGCATCAGCTCCAGTTTGTTCTCCTGTTGCAGTGACGGTAACACAGCCAGCAAAGAAAAGACTACACTATTTCCCTGGGGCCATTTGTCAGTGCAATAATGTGTGTGTGGCATTTTGCATGTCTTAACCTCTCTGTTCTCTTATTGGAGCCATTGTCCCTTGTTTCTCTCTCTTCTCATTTTTAGCTCCCCCTCTCGAGTCTGTTTCTCTTTTTTGACTTTTCAAGTCTCCGTAGTTCACGTGTGCATGGTCTCTTCTTTCCCTTCCTGCCTGCTGCCTCCTCACTGTCCTGACACACGGTATCAGCGAATCCCTCAACAGTGTCATATCTAACTTTTTTATTCATTGCATGATTTATTTTTAGCCTGAAACAACTGCATCCTAAAAATGGAGCTCCTAATGAGCCAGAGGCTGGGCAGAGAGCTATGTAAGGTATCTGGGGTTGGGCCACCAGCCTCTGCCTGGCTCCTACTCTATGCGCATGTCTGCCTGAACCTCCACTGTGTCCTGAGCCTAAGATTACACAGCTTGCGGGACCCGAGGTGGTGAGGACAGATCAGCTTCTCTCTCCTTACTTGGCTCAAAGGACCTGCTAAGAGTTTTCCATTCTCTCTCCTGCGCATGCTATTTTGAGGAACAAGAGAGAGAGAGAAAAAAGAACTTTTCCCAAATGAAGAGAACTCATCTGCTCATTTTGGGGGCCTATTTGCTGTCCTCTTGCAGGGGAGAAGAGGGGCTGAATTTCCCTATATATGATGGGAAGGACCGAGTGGTAAGTCTTTCAGAGAAGAACTTCAAGCAGATTTCGAAGAAATACGACTTGCTCTGCCTCTACTACCATGAGCCGGTGTCTTCAGATAAAGTCGCCCAAAAGCAGTTCCAGATGAAAGAAATTGTGCTAGAGGTGAGTGAGTACCTGCCTGGCCGAGTGGGGGCGGTGTGCTTTGGCCATGGGCTGGGATGTGGAAAAAAGGGCACTGGGGATAAACACTGAAGTCTGCTGCAGTTCAGTCTCATGTAAATTGCAGCTATTCTTGCTGCAAAGCCAGGAGCAAGGGCACATGGGGCCAAACTCCTGAGATGGAAGGGATTAGCCATTGTGCACAGCGATGAGTCTGCTGCTGTAAAGTCTTTCACATCACTTTCTTCTTGGTTCTTCAAGACTTTCGTCCTACCTGGTTTCTTTCCTGAGAGAATGTTCAAACTGTTACAACTATGGGTTGAAACACAGCTCAGTTATTAGTGGGTTTCATTCAGCGTGCCAATTTCCCAGTCTTTGCTCCTCCGTCTGATCTCCCTTTGATCCTGAGAAACATGTCCTTTGACCTTGCCTGTCTTTCTGGGTCAGAGGGAGAGCACCCCTAAATGGCTTTTGTCTCCTGTGGTTTGCTTTCTCAGCAGCATTAGAGTGTAGATGTTTGATCTTCCAAGCCCCATATTCATTAGCAGGGATTTTTATTCCCTGTGAATGTTCTTGGTGTAAGCTTAGGGGAGAAGCTGAAGTCACTTCTTATTTTATCTGCATTGCATGGCCTGTTGTCACCTGGCACCGGGGCCATGTCAAATCCTTGGTAAGTGCCACAGAAATGATCCCAGCAGCTCCTCCTAGACAGCTGGGGCCGCTTACACTTCAGGAGCTCCTGGGCTGCCAAGAGTCCTAGATGGCACCGGGGCTCCACCTCTGTCCCCAGGGTGGCCTGGACACACACCTGTGGACGGGGCAATTTACCAAGTGTGCAGTTTATTGTCAGCACAGTCACAGAACTCAAGTTCACCAAATACGTTGGCCTCCAACCCATGTGGATTTAAATTTGAAAAAAAAAAAAAAAAAAAAAAAAAAA